>NC_056745.1:1489319294-1489524294 GCF_019279795.1 Protopterus annectens | reverse complement strand
TACCACCTAGTGGTAGTTTGTGGGTACTTTGTTTTTTTCCAAAGGGGATGACTATGCACTTTTTGGCATTTAGCTTGAGGCCATGGTTTTGACACTAGGTATTATCTTTCTCAGTGAGACCCTTTTGGAGGATGTCTGTGTCAGCCGGAGAGTCAATTATAGCCCCTAGTTTGCAGCCATCTGCGAACTTGGTCAGCCATGGTCCTCCTGTGCTTGCCTGTACCTCTGAGAAGTATATGCTAAACAGGAGGGGTCCTAGGACTGAACCCTGGGGAACGCCACTTGTAACCGGTTGTGAGAAATTAAACATTTAGAGGAAATAAAAAACATAATACAGTATTAGAGCTATACCTAGTAATAACAAAGGAAACAAATATTTGAGATTTACATAGTGATAACAAAGGAAAACATAATAAAATAATTGTGATGACCCAGATTAAAGACAAGTTATGGAAAAAGGTGGTCAGGCTAAGAGTCTTATAAAAGATTAGGCTAAACAAGAACACTTACCGATTCTTGGGCGAGTAGCAGAGATAGGAGATCAGGAGAAATAAACTGGGTGATAGTTAAGGGTAAAAGCAAAAAGTGAGAGCAGAGTGTATTTACTAAGAGGACAGGGGAAATTAGATGAGGGGACAATAATGGTAAAGGGGGAAACAGGGAAGAGGCAGTCAAGGTGACCTTCAGGTAGGGTCTTTACAGGAGCAGATCTGGGAGTTCAGAAATTCCTTTAAAGCTATTTTAAAACTGGTTGTGTTGTCAAGAGGGCATATGTGGAGAGGGAGTTTGCTCCAGACAGACATGACTGAGTGGCTATAAAGCAGTTTGCCAATGGATTTATTGGGTTTGGAAATTTGCAGCAAACGTTGGTCAGAGCTATGTAGGTCGCAATTAGGAGTATAAGGGGAGATGAGGTTTGCCAGAGATGGACAAGCTAGGGGTTGGTGTAGGATAGTGTGGGCCAGGTGGAGCTATGGCAGGAGGAGATGATGTTGAATTTCCAACCAGTGGAGCTTGTTTAGGGAAAGGCAGTGGTGTGATCGATAAGGGAGATTACTGTCAAATCTGGCTATTTTATTATAAGTGAGTTTACGTTTAGTAGACAGGTTCTTTTGGAGGTGAGTAAATATAGAATTTATGAGCCATGGAGAACTCCACCCCCAGGCTCCACCTGTGGAATGAATGGCCTGACTGAGTACAAGTAATGAAGCTATCAGGCAGGGTCCTGTGGAGGTGGAATACGAGAGGACAGGAGAATAAAAAACACTGCAAATGCAGTATACACAGTGACTGAGTGCCCAGTTTTGTATTACAGTGGACAGCTACAGTCACTGAGAGCTTCACTTTCATCACTTGCTCTGTCTAATTTTTGGAAGTACTGCCAAACCATGTTGCTTCCTGTTGACCACAGTGAAAAGAGCCAGTCAATGCTGGCATGTCAGGCACTCCTGTCTTTGGTCTCACTTTATGTAGCTTCATTATGTCATGACAATGGTAATTCTTAGTGACATATGCTGGTGTCTGATTATCCACCGCTTGGCTTCTTTTGAAAAGGCCACATATGCCATGGCTATAGTTTCTGTTGAGCATTGGAGCAGATCACTGATAGGAAGCTGTAGCCGAGTAAGAAAGTCTATTTGTGTGATGGTGTCTTCCCAAAACAAAGACTGTCTCTTAGGACATTTGATCAGAAAATGAGTGAAAAACATTCAGCGAGCTTGTGAGGCAGAACTAAAACTTCACCATCCACCCAAGTAGTTCTTTTCCCATCCAAATAGATGACAGTGCCAGATGAATAATCTTCTGTGCAGCCACACACCCTTCCTTTGGGTTACTGTCCAGAGCATAATGGCCACTCACCCCTTCAACATTTTCTTTGCAGGTGGAGGATGACCACCAAAGGTGATGTAATATGGAGTCAATTTATAACTAAAGACCTCACATCACTGGTGCTAACATTTACATAGCAGCATAGACTTGCTGATATTATCCACACCACATTAATATGACATACGAGTAAATATGACATCTTTGGTTTCAGTGATAATTTGAAGGTGCATCTCATGGTTGCAGTACCTACAAGTAGTTAATGCACTGGTAAAAACTCTCTTTTGTGCAGCTGGAGTTCACAGTGAGACTTATATTACCCATAAGGGCAGTATATTGTTCGCCAAGTCCATAACAGTGCAAGTACTTTGTACAGTGCCCCACTATGTAACAATACAGTGCACAATTAAGTCACAATATGGTGTATCACTATGTCACAATACAGTACACCACTTTCACAATATGGTGTCCTACTATGTCAGAATACAGTGCACCAGCACCACTAAGACACAGTATAGTATACCACTACGTCACAATGCAGTGCACCACTAAGTCACAATACAGTGCACCACTATGACACAATGTAGTGCCCCACCATGTCACAATACAGTGCACCACTATGAAACAATACAGAACACCACTAAGTCACAATATGGTTCATAGGTTCATAGGTGTGTACTAGGCTAATGGCCCTAGAGCCTTTACAAGCCTAGCCTATAGGATTACCCTGGCATTGTGCCACCCAATCTTAGTTCCTAGTGCCTCTGTCGAGTAGAGCCACTGGAGTGATCCCCGGGATGAATTTTCTATTTCCCATCCACTCATCAAGATTTCTCTTAAAGAGAGCCAGTGAGGTACTATGCTTGACATGTATGGGAAGTCTATTCCATAGCATGGGCAGTCTCTGGGTTATGAACCTGTCCCTCCAGCATATTCTGTTGATTGTGGTAGTGAGGTTGAGGTCTCTGGAGCGTGTGGTGCGGAGGGATTGTGATTTCTTTAGATGTAGCATTTTTAACAGAGCTGAGTCAGACATGGCTTTGTAAGTCAAGCAGAGATCGCCTCTAACAAGGCGATATGAGACAGAGAATAGTTGGAGTTTTTTGCGTTTGTCCATATAGGACAAGTGTTTAAAGCCTAGGATCCTCTTTGTGAGGTACTTTTGTGGCCTCTCCAGTTGTTGCAGGTGTCTAGTGGGGTACATGCCAAATGGGGCATTGTACTAGATGATTGGCCTAATGAGGGAAGAGTAGAGGGAGACAATGACCTCTTTCTTCCTGGATGCAAAACCCTTAGTAATGAGATGTGCCACATAGAAGGACTTTCTGACCACAGTGGCAGCATGGTAGTTGAAAGAAAGGTTGCTGTCAAACTATGTTCACAGATCTCTTATAACACCTTCTGTGTTCAGTGGACTACCATCAATGTGGTAATTAAAGGGAACCAGGTGTTTCCCAAAGGGGTTGAAGACACATTTTTTAGCAATGAGCTTAAGGCCATGGTTCTGACACCAGTCGTTGGTCTCATTGAGGCCTTTCTGTAGGATGTCAGCATCACTTGAGGAGTTAATAATAGATCCCAACTTTGCAATCATCTGCGGACTTTGTCAGCCAGAGTCCCTTCGTGTTGGCCTGGACTTCAGAGAAGTAGATACCAAACAGGAGAGGACCCAGGATCAAACCCTGTGGGACTCCACTCGTGACTGGTTGGCAGTCTGACTTGGAGTCAGCTACTTTCACACTGTGGTTTCTATCTGTGAGCCAGTTTGCAACCCACCTTGTGATATAGGGGTTGATGCCTAGCTTAGTAAATTTTTCTGGGTCTATTTTATGTGCTCGAAACACAAAAAACCCAAATCCAATTAGGGTGACACATAAAGAGCGAACTGCGAATATGTTGAAAGTACTAAAGCGCGAAATTTAAAACCTCGAACCACCATAGTCAGCCAACCCACTACCCGCAACACACTACCTATCCAAACACAATAAAAAAACACATACATACACTAACCAAAACCCTACTCCTAACCCTAAATTAAAGCACCAAAACCCTACTGCTAACCCTACACTAACCTCACATACACAACTATCTATGCACTATCCTTAACCCCTCCCTAACCCTAAGGTCCGTAACTACCGTACACTTCCCCTACGGAGCTATACCCAAACAAACTAAATATTCCACACACATACTACACTTAACAAAACCCTACACTAAACCTTACATACATTACCTACACAAAACCTTACATACACTACCTACCTATGCACTTACCTTAACCGCTCCCTAACCCTAAGGTCCGTAACTATTGCACACGTACCTTACGGAGCTATACCACAGGTGGGCCAACTATGCAAATTTGATATTTCCACTTTCGCAGTTTCGTTCGTTCGACGTATTCGCAGTTCACTCTTTACGTGTCACACTATTCGGAGTCGGGTTTTTCTTGTTTCGAGAGCTTAAAGTAGACCCAGTGTTTCTATGATTCCTGAGTGGTGAATGGTATCAAAGGCCTTGGCCAGATCAAGGTAGGTTGTATGAACCACTTTACCTTCATCCACAGCTCTGGTGACTGACTCAAAGAAGTCAACCAAGTTGAGCAGGCATGATCTACCCTTCACAAAACCAAACTGTGTAGGATGCAGAGTTTGGAGATTCCCTATATCCTGCATCACTATGTCACAATACAGTGCACACTATCGCAATATGGTGTCCTACTATGTTCATAGGTTCATAGGTTCATAGGTAAGTACTAGGCTATCTGCTCAAGGGCATTTATATGACTAGCCAGAATGTGTTGGCTTTCTCCACCACCTTAGACTAGTTCCCTCTGCCTCTGTCCAGCAGAGCCATCAGCTCCATGTGCCACTGTCCAGCAGAGCCATTAGTTCCCTGCGCCACTGTCCAGCAGAGCCAGTGCAGTGATTCTCGGGGTAAATTTTCTGTTTCCCATCCACCCGTCAAGGTTTCTCTTGAAGAGTGTTAGTGAGGGGCTCTGCCTGATATATTGGAATCCTGTTCCAAAGCATGGGGAGTCTCTAGGATAGGAATCTATCCCTCCAGCATGTCCTATTTATTGTTGTGGTGAGGTTTACATCTCTAGAGCATGTGTCTCTCTGGGATTTGTTTTTTTTTAGGTGGAGCATGTCCATCAATTCTGGGTTGGACATGGCCTTGTATGTCAGGCAGAGATCACCTCTGAGTAAGCGGTATGCAACTGAGCACAGCTGGAGTTTCTTGAGTAGGGCTGCATAGGGCATCTGTTTGAGGCCAGTTATCCTCTTGGTGAGGTACTTTTGTGGCCTTTCCAGCTGTTGCAGGTGTCTTGTAAGGTACATCCCAAATGGGGCATTGTATTCTATGATGGGTCTAATGAGTGATGAGTAGAGAGGCACAATAATCTCTTTTGTTCTAGATGCGAACCCTTTTGTAATTAGGTGGGCCACATAGAAGGATTTTCTAACCACCTTGGCAATATGATTATCAAAGGAGAGATTACTATCTACTTGGGTCCCCAGATCCCTTATTACATTTTCTGTATTTAGGGGACTACCACCTATGTGGTAGTTCGCGGGTATTTTGTTTTTTCCAAAGGGGATGACTATGCACTTTTTGGCATTTAGCTTGAGGCCATGATTTTGACACCAGGTATCACAGTACAGTGCACCACTAAGACACAATACAGTCTACCACTACATCACAACTCAGTGCACCACTAAGTCAAAATATGGTACACCACTATAACACAACATGGTGCCCCACTATGCCACAATACAGTGCACCACTAAGACACAATACAGTGTCCATTATGTCACAACGAAGTGCACCAGTAAATCATAATACTATGCACCACTATGTCACAATATGGTGCCCCATTAAGCCACAATATGATGCCCCACTAAGCCACAATAAAGTTCACCACTAAGTTACAATAAGGTGCACCATTGTATTACAGTATGGTGCCCACTAAGCTACAATACGGTGTCCCAATCACCCATAATACCATGTCCCACTAAGAAACAATATGGTGCACCATAAGTCACAGTATGGTGCCACACTAAGTCACAATATTGTACCACACTAAGCCACAGTACAGTACAGCACTGAGTCATAATATGGTACACCACTATGTCACAATACAGGTTCATAGGTTCATAGATTAGTACTAGGCTAACTGCCCTTGTGAGCCATTTTAAGCCTAGCCAATTATCCTTTGTGAGACTCAAACCCTGCACCTTGTGTTTGTAAGGCAAACACCTCAACCATTAGGCCACCCTCCCAACTAATCTATGAACCTATGAACCTATGAATGAGCTTAAGCCCTGTAAGCAGGAATTTCTGAAGGCTGACTGAAACGTCAGTCATTTCAGTAAAGCACCCAGTGATACCTGATTGCAGTTCTACATATCCCATTCTGCAGAGGTTGTGTTATTGCTAGTTCGCAGTGGTTGACCTTCATTTTTAGTTTTTGTCTTTAACAGCTGTAGCAAAACTCTACCTGAAGCCATTTGTTTACATTTGTTGGGCTATGCGTGTCTAATCACTGGGTTTGACAAGGCCAAGAATGAACAACTGGAAATGAACTCATAAAAGTATTACATATTTTATAGAAGTGGGTTGTTTTTTTACTCCTATGGGTTTCATACTTCACTGAAGTGGGTTAATTTACTACTATGGGTAACACTCCATTCCCCCAATTCCCCAGCCATCCTCCCCTGATCCACACATTTAATTCCACTGCTGCTCTCTGACTTTTCAATAACATCATAAACTTGCTTAAAGACACAGCTACATATCAAGACAATTTCCACACATTCTACCTGCCCCATACCTCCCATACCCCCATAATCTCATAGCCATCATACCCCCATACCCCCATGCCCCCATACCCCCATACCCCCATCACAACAGTATTAAAGTTTTCTTCCCTAGTGACTCATTCTCTCATTTAGTGTTTACTCTGTTAATACAGCATCCACTACAGTACTTCTAACATTCTCTTTCCCTTTTGGGGAGTCTATGACTGCTCAGTAAATATCCACCCTTCCTGCCCTTTGTAGGACTTATCTAAACAATCCTGTCTTGGTTTGTAATTGACCTTGAAGTAGCCTGTTAAGATGCATTTTTATTTCAATTTATATTTCATTTTTCACCACTATTTTTCACTATTTGTAGGAAAGAAGGGACAGCCTGTAGACAAGAACATTTAATTTGATTTATATTTTGTTGTTTTGCATTTAATTTTCACTATTTGTTGTTAGAAAGGAACAGGTTTTATACAGGCAAACATTAGCCAGCCCAAGGGGCCTAGTCAGATATAAAGTCACACAGACTGCAGACAGGACAATCCAGAACATATCTAAGCCGTCCTGCCTTGGTTTGTGATTTATTGATCTTTACTGTTAAACAGAGGTGTGACTATGAGTGATAGTGAGTAAAGGAATTCCAGCTTTTGTGTGACTTTCACAACTTGCATGGTCAGAGCAACAACTTTACTGTACTTAATTTAATATTCAGTTGTATATTGTTTGTGTGATTTTTTTTCTCATGGAAGTTGATTTAAATTCTATTAGGGTTTTTTATCCATTTACAGCTGAACATGGATTCCTTAAATGAGTATGCCATTAATGATTTGCTAAAGCACAAATATCTTGTATAGTGTCATAAATGCTATGCATATTTAAAGGTTACACCTATAACACAGGTGATCTTGTGTTTCTCATGTCAAAAGTTGGATGATTTGCTTACCATTACTAGAAGTAAATCTAGACTTACTGATAATTATTGCACTTGTGCAATTGGCACGGCTTGGAGAACTGTTGTTTCATATATTAATGACTGGATTGATGATGTTAGAACAAATAGAACACATTTAGGAGAGGAAGTGTCTGTTGTCTATAAAGCTCACTCAACCCCTATTGAACAAGTGATACCACTGACAACTTAAGAATTCTGGATACAAGTATTCAGCAATCTGAGGATTCAAGGTGTACAGAAAAAAAATTAAAAAAAAAAAGAAAGAAAGGAAGATGTTCACAACAAATAACAAGGAAGAAAAATGATAAATGCCTGTAAAGCAAAGAGAATATGCACAAAAAGGACACTGCTTTGTTATGTAACACACAGATTACAGGGAATAACACTTTTTTCTATAAGAAAACCTTCAGTCTATAGAAAAAGTCATAATATCTCCAAAAGAGAAGGTAGAAAAAGAGGCAAGGGACAGGTGAAAAGGAAGAGCTCAAAGCTGAACGTGGAAGGATTGAAGAACATCACTGTAGGAAAAAAAAGGAGAAAGACAGATGTTGACAACATGGCTCAAGCTGTGCATGTACAAAGCCAGCTGGATGAGAATTTAATACACAATGAAAACAGTGGGATTTATAAGACTAATGGTGATGAAGACCATTCCTTCGTAACAACTGAAAGAGCATATATTACTGAATTAGAAGTTAAAGATTCTTCAGATCAGGTCAGAAAAGATATTCTTGCAATTGGTGATTAAATTATTAGGGGAACTGATAGTTACCTTTGCAGAAAATATAATGAACATTGAATAGTGTTATCCTTGCCAAGACCACAAAGAGAGGATGCGAGCAAGGCCTTAGAATGCCTTAATGTAAGTGTGAAGATAGGTGAAGGCTGCCAGCCTAGCCAGATAGAATTTTGTAGATAATTCTGTCATTTGTAAATATTAATATAAGCCACAGGCTTGTTCTCTTAAACAGAAAAAAATGCAGTTACGTGTGGAACTGAAAAAATTAACAACAGTGCATTCTGCAGTAGGAAAACTGATAAGTCAAGCATTGTGTAATTGTGTGATGTTAAAACTTGGAGCCCAAGTGTCTAAGTGAAAGAATTCTTCCTATTGTTTTGAGGTCAGAGTTAATGGCTAGAATTTACATGTATAATTTCTTTTATTGCTCTGGTTTTCTGACCAGCTGCAAGATCAAAAGGGCTATTAACCTCTGAGTTTCTGTTAGGCTGGGAAAACAGAAACTCGTTAAGAATGATGTAATGTGAAGCAGCACTGTGTTATCAATTTAAAGAGAGAGAATCAGAGAGCGTTTTGCATTTTGTCTTCAGAACATCCAACATCACCAGCACTAATTTGCTCTATATGTAAGTTTATTTTAGAATTGTATTTTCTCTTAGCTATAGCCAGGAAATAGGAAGATTAGATTCATTTTTTTTCTGTATTGATGTCAGAACTTTTCTACTGTATTATTTTCAGTATTTCTCTGTGACCTCTGAACTCTTGAATGGCACTGTGTAGTAAGAAGTATTGTCTGGTGTTTTTATTATTTATTATTAAATATTTTTAAACCTTTCAAATGTGCCTGTTTTGTGTAGAGATAATTTAAGCTCTAGTGTACATTGCATATATAATGATACTGTACAAAGCCACTCCAAATAAGCCTTGACTGTTCAGTTGCACTTACCATTTGGATAATAATGCTGCACAGTATAATTGGGCACCCTTTCATAAGGGCCTTTTAGTAGATGATAAATATTAGGTAGGTGGTGGCAGTGATTTCTACCGTATAGTCTGGGTAAAAGGGGCACATCTGGAGAACCTGTGCCAGCCTTCCCTAGGAGTGTCTGTGTGGTTGTATATAACCCTTATCTCAAAATGTGTGTGTGTCAACTACTTGAACAGGGACACGAAGCACTGTTTGGGCAGAGAGGGTGCTGGAGGTTTTAGCTTGCCAACTAGGCTAGGATCTGGAGCCTATAGCTGTGCCAGGGGGAGTCTTATTGGGGATTTGGAGAGAAAGGGAGAAATCAGCCCTAGACCGACTGTGATCACTGTGTGCTCTTAAGGGAAATTGTACTTTACTGTGTGCATATTTGTTATCCTTCCCTATATAGATGCTCCTCACTGGCGTTAGTGGTGAGGATTGAGACTCCTTGATTGCTGGGCCTGTGCACAGGTGTCACAGTAAGAAAGTACAGATATGCTTTTATTCACGTTGGTACAAATGATCTCATCCACAAGGACTCCCTGACTGTTAGTAGGTAACTTACTGTGCTTTTAGCACAGCTTGTACAAGTGTTAGGACATATTTTTTGCAAATCATATAGAATTGAGAGTCAGTCCACTGTGAATTAAAAGATATTTTGGGTAAACACCTACATGATAAAAAATATCCTGTTTTAAAAAAATGGAAACGTGTAGAGCATCTGACCCTAATTTTGGGCAAACGTATTCAGACAGGATGGTGTGCACTTGTCAAGATCAGGGAAGAGAATTTTTGCTGCAGATATTTTGCAATATTTGACAAACTCAATTAGGATTTTTGTTGTTATTGCTTGTGAAACATGGTTAAAGAACAAAGAATGGAAATCAGTTCTGTCAGGGTATGAATGTTTTTACTGTAACAGAGATTCTAACAAAAAATCAGGCAGAGGTGCTATGATAGGGATTAAAGGTAGTTATGAGACTTGTGACTATTACATGTTCAGTGATAACACCAATACTATAGATTGTGTAACTGTGACAATAAAAGCACCCCTGGAACATATAATAACTATTGGAGTTCATAGACCACCAAAGTCAAGTGCAGATAACCTACAGGAATTCCTACATTTCTGGCATAAAACACAGCAAAGAAGAATAATAGAGGCTGGGGATTTAAATTCACCAGAAAATGACTGGAAGAATATTGATTTAACAACACGAGTAAGGAAATTATTCACAAATGTATGTTCAGGAACAATTGCTTCAGATTGTAAAAAAAAGCCTAGCATGCAATTGAATATACTAGATATTGTTTGTGTTCCTAAACAAATTACTGCTACTTCATGTCAAGTTTTACCACCGTTGATGTCCAGTGATCATGAGGTTATAAAGGTTAATTTGTTGCTCGATACTTTTGCCAAACTGAAATCTAAAAGTTTAACATAAGGACCTAGGCATACAATGTCAGGAGGATACATTTCCACAAGAACAAGATACTTGATTAAGGCGAGAGACTAAAAATATAAGAAATGGAAGAGGTTGAACTACAACTTTGAAAATTTAAATTAACATGCTGGACAGACAAATTAAACATTGTGTGAGACAAGATAAAGAAACATTTGAAGAAAATTTAAAGATACTGAGCATAATAGAAAACCATTTTATAGCTACATAAGATGTGGAGGAGTAAAGACATACAAATTAATAAACTGTGTCTAGGTTCTAAAATTTATTCTAGGACACAACAGATTATAAATATATTTACAAAATCTTATACAAAGCAGTCTGGCTCCTGATAAGCTGTCCTAGTCTAGTGACATCCAGGTAACCTCAGATACTGAAATCAGCTAAGATTATAGTGAAAAAGAGCTGTGCATAACTGGATCCAAAAATGCAGAGGGAGGAGATGGAATTAGTAATAACGACCTGAGAACATTTCAGCAAGAACTTATAGTACCATTATATCTATTATTTACTAGGTCATATAAATATGGGGAGATTCCTCAAGATTGTAGATGCGCACTTATTAAACCTGTCTTTAAGGGAAAGGGAAGTAGGACAAACTTAGACAGACCCTTAACTTTACTTTCACGTTGTAGAAAAATAATGGAGAAGGTAATACTGATAAGTTATTGTCAAAATTGGATAGGTTGGGACTTAAAACTACGTATCAGTATGCATACGTTGGAAATATTTTATTTATTTTTTTTATTTTATTTATTTAACATTTGTTTACCAGGAAAGTCCGACTTGGAATGAAACATTTTTCAGCGAGGCCCAGGGAGAAACACTCCAGGCGCATGTCTTTGTAATGTGGGAAGAAACCTGAGAACCCAGAGGAAACCCACATGAACACATGGAGGACAAGCAGACTCTGCACAGAAGGCACCCCAGCTGAGAATTGAACTGCAGAACCTCTTGCTGTGAGACAACGTTAACCACTGCACCACTGCACCATTATAGCTCTATAACTACTTATAACATAGTCTTTTATAACAATACAATAACAGCCACAAATGAAACATTGTGGTGTAATATAATTTAGATTTAATTTCAGCATTTGACAGGGTCATCCATAAAAAAATGATCAATAAATTAGAACAACTAGGTATTGATGTACTCTTGATAAGATGGATAGCTGCATGGCTTACAAATATATTTCAAGTGTCATACAGCAATTGAACAGGTGAAATTCTAGGTTATAATGAGGGTGTCCCACACAGCTCTGGCCTGGACCCATATGTGGTTAGATTGTATCTTTCAGACCTATCTTTTTCACCTGAGGTGAAACTGGGTAAACTGATTGCATGTGTTACAGATTAGGCATGTCTGCAAAAGAACTTGATGAAATTGACCACTTGGGCACAGGAGAATAATATGCTGATAAATACATTAAAAACTAAGCATATGAGATTTGGGAGACATAAATTGAAAGGTGAATATTTAATAGAGCTCACCGTAATTGAAACTGTAGATTCATTTATGAACCTGGATATACGGGTAGATCCAGTTTTAAGTTTTTCTAGTCATATCTAATTATATCAATCAATTGGTTAATGGTAGTTATAGAAATATAGATTGCATAAAAATAGTTATAGAGTCAATGAATTCAGAAATTATGTAGTCATTATTTGTTAGTTACATTAGACCCAAACTTGAGTATGGAATAACAATATGGGAACTTTATAAGAAAACAAGCATGAGTAAACTGGAAAGAGAAAAGCAGAAATATACCAAGGGCATCCATGGATGTGAAAATTTAAGTTATTATGAAAGACTAAAATATCTGAACTTGTACAGTGTCTCATATATATATATTTAAGTGGAGACCTTATTCAGGTATATAAGGAATATTTGGGGTTATCAAAAAGTAGCAGAGAATCATTAGATAACCTATATAGAAAATTCTATAGGAATGAGAAATGTACTAATTGGTTCTCTGAGAGAGCAACTGATGCATGGAACAGACTACCAATTACATTAAAGGAAGCACTAGTACAGATATTTTTAAGAACAGCCTGGACACTTATTATGGGAATAGCTGTTTTGGTATATTGGCAGAGTAGAAGGATATTAATGCCCGTGCTTGAAATATTTGTATGCATGTATCTATGTATGTACTCCACTCCCTTCCAATCTAAATAATCTAAAAACTCACCACTTCCTTTCCCAACACACCTATCAGTTCCCTTAAACAGCCTTACTTTAATTAATTTTTACTGTTGACGTCACATGACTCCTCCCCTCTTTCTACTTTACCACCTTATTCATATTCATACACAGTACTACTACTGCCAATTCTTGCCTTTGATTCTTAACTCTATCTCATTTCATATTTAACTTGTTCACTGCTCTCTAGAAATCTCAGCTGTGTCAGCCTCACTTCTCCAACACACTCACCACTCTCATCACTTTTAACTTTGCATGACATCATCGCTCTAACTCTTACAGATATTTTAGTCTTACTTTATGACTTCACTGCCTCTCCATCTCGTCTCAGCTAAATTCGCTCTTCACTAGTTTAACTGCTGTACCTCTGTAGTACTACTTGCTTTCCTTACAGACTATCAAATCACTCTTATACCCAAACAGGCCAAAAAGAGCCATAAAGATGGCAGAGTGGACAACTGAGGATAACAAAGAAATTATGTTTTGTTGCTATTGGGTCATTATTTACCTATCAAATGGCCCGTTCCTCGAATGGCCATTCATAGCAAACATAACATCAAATGTCCCTTTCTTCAAACAGGCATATGATTGTAAATAAAAACATTGAACGATCACAGATGGCCAACAGAAAGGAAACAACACATAGTACGTCCTTGTAGGTAAGGTTAGGATAAGGGCACTTTCCCTTTCCCCACTGTAGTGTGATTCCAGCAGTGGTATATATAATTAGTGGGGGGGTATGAGAGGTGCAGCCTTCCACATAAGATGGATTCAGTGCATCCTCCTTATTCATGAACTTTAATTATACCCTGATTTAGGAATGGGGTCCATTCAGTTCATGGTATTAGAAACCCACAAGACATGGAGAAGTTAATGCAAAATTTCCTCACCTACCATTAGCCTCCATTTAAACCATTCACCATTAAACGGGGTGAATAGTTATTTGGGATGCTGTAGTACAAACAGAGAGTAGCCTGTGAGTCATCAATGAGTTTTCAGACGAGGAGTTTTATTTTGAAATTGTAATGTTGTGGTGGGTTTTATCACAATATATTGTGCAGTGCGACCCACTGCTGCACTAGGCATTTTTCTACTTTTTTCCACCGTGCAGTGACTGAGGAGTTGATATATATAATTTGGCAATGGGTGCCCTATTTTAAAGAGATTTCAAGTCACCAGCTTCAGTATTAGGAATCAGATAAATCAAAGGAGTGTGTGCGTATGTGCGTGTGTGTGTGTGTGTGTGTGTGTGTGTGTGTGTGTGTGTGTGTGTGTGTGTGTGTGTGTGTGTATGTGTGTGTGTGAATGACTCATAGGTAATCCAAGCAGAGAAATATTATAGGTAATAGATTCTATCAAAAATGGTTTTAGACCCTGTCACAAATGTTAAATCAAACATTGATACCTTCCTTAAATTTACCATTGAAGAAAGTGTTGCTAGCTTCATTTGGCACACGAATTGATGATATCCAACTCCAAGGCACAGTACTTTTACACACTTCCAAAATTAGATAAAGAACCAGTAAACCCACTGGGTAGACACATTGAATCTGGTCAAGGTTATTTAATGGAACTTCTTGCTGAAATTATCATGTATCTCAAACTCCTACTTAAGTTAAATCCAGGATACAGGGTGCTATGCAAGTTATGCAGGATGTTCATATGGATGGTAGATAATTTATGTGTACCCTGTATGTCAAGTCACTCTGTACTAACATACCCTATTAGGCAGGCCTCCAAGCATTGGAATATTGGCTATATAGAGCAGATTTATATACCCCTGGTATTAAAACTTTTCTTAATGTATTTGACTAAATGTTCTTGCTGAAACATATCTTATTTTAATCACGAATGTTACTGGAAGGTGAAAACTATAGTAACGGGCACATGTTTTGCACCCACTCATGCTTTATTTATTTATATGTATCCTTTGTTGACCAGGTTAGTCTAATTAGGCTAGTGACCTCTTTTCAGGGGAGACTTGAGATGGTATTTATACGATTAGGGGAAATTTGGCCAAGGCACCTGGAAACTTCCCCTAAGTTGGGAAGGCTGCAGGATGATAATTTAGGTGAATTGTTGTTGCAGAGTGAGCCAAAGAGTGGAAAAGATGTTTCATGGGGTGACATTACAGACAAAATTAAATGAGAGGAGTATGAAATTAAATTTATGGTGAGAATTCAGAACAAAGTACAAAAATAAATGGATAAGTATGACATTCGGAGTGAGAGCCAGGAGGTAAAATAATTTATTCTTATTTGTAAAGAGACATTTTGTGACATTATTTTTGAGACTGGTTCTGTTATGTAAAGTTGAGAAGCGTGAGAAGAAAAAAAAACTGTAACCCGTGGAATTGTTATGTGGTTAAAGCATTTCACTGAGAAACAATAAAGAAAATACATGGAATTGTTATGTGGTTAAAGCATTTCACTGAGAAAAATAAAGAAAATCCATGGAACTGTTATGTGGTTAAAGCATTTCACTGAGAAACAATAAAGAAAATCCATCATCTTCAATTTCAAACTGAAGTTGCAAAAAGAGACTTTAAAGAGGCATTTAAGCAAACTTTGCAAATAATTTGTGGACATTAGCAAGGTGTATGATAACAAAGGATTATGGACTGTGGATGGGAATGCCATGTTGTACAGAAAATGGAGAAAGAAAAAATGTTCATACCAATACTACGATAAATGTAGAAGTTAACAGAGGTGCTGTAAAACAGTGTGGACAACCAAAAACATGTTTTTTTCCCCTGTGTAAAAGACAATCATTTGATAAGTAACTGTGATAAGAGGAAATGTTACAGTTTTGGGAAACATGTCATGATGCAAATAAGTATGATTTGAAATGTTTGAAATGTAACAAAATTGGGCATTCATGGACGGATTGTAATCTAGACAAAAAGGATGAAGAAGAAGAAAATAAATGTGGGGGCAGCATACGATGAGGAGAAACAGAGCCACTAAAAAATAAAGTGTATGACGAGAAGAAACAGAGCCACTAAAAGATAAAGTGGTATGACGAGAAGAAACAGACCCACTAAAGGATAAAGTGGTACAATGAGAAGAAACAAACCCACTAAAAGATAAAGTAGTACGACGAGAAGAAACAGACCCACTAAAAGATAAAGTGGTACAATGAGAAGAAACAGACTCACTAAAAGATAAAGTGGTACAATGAGAAGAAACAGACCCACTAAAAGATAAAGTGGTACAACGAGAAGAAACAGAGCCACTAAAAGATAAAGTGGTACGACAAGAAGAAACAGACCCACTAAAAAATAAAGTGGTATGACGAGAAGAAACAGACCCACTAAAAGATAAAGTGGTATGACGAGAAGAAACAGACCCACTAAAAGATAAAGTGGTATGATGAGAAGAAACAGACCCACTAAAAGATAAAGTGGTACGATGAGAAGTTAACCGAGGTGCTGTAAAACAGTGTGGACAACCAAAAACATGTTTTTTCCCCTGTGTAAAAGACAATCATTTGATAAGTCACTGTGATAAGAGGAAATGTTACAGTTTTGGGAAACATGTCATGATGCAAATAAGTGATTTGAAATGTTATAAATGTAACAAAATTGGGCATTCATGGATGGATTATAATCTAGACAAAAAGGACGAAGAAGAAGAAAATAAATGTGGGGGCAGTATACGATGTGAAGAAACAGAGCCACTAAATGATAAAGTGGTACGACGAGAAGAAACAGAGCAACTAAAAGATAAAGTGGTATGACGAGAAGAAACAGACCCACTAAAAGATAAAGTGGTACGACAAGAAACAGACCCACTAAAATATAAAGTGGTACAACGAGAAGAAACAGACCCACTAAAAGATAAAGTGGTTAAAGTGGTACGACGAGAAGAAACAGACCCACTAAAAGATAAAGTGGTACAATGAGAAGAAACAGACCTACTAAAAGATAAAGTGGTACGATGAGAAGAAACAGACCCACTAAAAGATAAAGTGGTATGACGAGAAGCAACAGACCCACTAAAAGATAAAGTGGTATGACGAGAAGAAACAGACCCACTAAAAGATGAAGTGGTACGACGAGAAGAAACAGACCCACTAAAAGATAAAGTAGTACAACAAGATGAAACAGACCCACTAAAAGATAAAGTGGTATGATGAGAAGAAACAGACCCACTAAAAGATAAAATGGTACGAGGAGAAGAAACAGACCCACTAAAAGATAAAGTGGTACAATGAGGAGAAACAGACCCACTAAAAGATAAAGTGGTATGACGAGAAGAAACAGACCCACTAAAAGATAAAGTGGTACAATGAGAAAAAACAGACCCACTAAAAGATAAAGTAGTACGACGAGAAGAAATAGACCCACTAAAAGATAAAGTGGTATGACGAGAAGAAACAGACCCACTAAAAGATAAAGTGGTATGACGAGAAGAAACAGACCCACTAAAAGATAAAGTGGTACGACGAGTAGAAACAGACCCACTAAAAGATAAAGTGGTATGACGAGAAGAAACAGACCCACTAAAAGATAAAGTGGTACGACAAGAAGAAACAGACCCACTAAAAGATAAAGTGGCATGACGAGAAGAAACAGACCCACTAAAAGATAAAGTGGTACAATGAGAAGAAACAGACCCACTAAAAGATAAAGTGGTATGACGAGAAGAAACAGACCCACTAAAAGATAAAGTGGTATGATGAGAAGAAACAGACCCACTAAAAGATAAAGTGGTATGATGAGAAGAAACAGACCCACTAAAAGATAAAGTAGTACGCCGAGAAGAAACAGACCCACTAAAAGATAAAGTAGTACGATGAGAAAAAACAGACCCACTAAAAGATAAAGTGGCATGACGAGAAGAAACAGACCCACTAAAAGATAAAGTGGTACAATGAGAAGAAACAGACCCACTAAAAGATAAAGTGGTACAATGAGAAGAAACAGACCCACTAAAAGATAAAGTGGTATGACAAGAAGAAACAGAACCACTAAAAGATAAAGTGGTACAATGAGAAGAAACACACCCACTAAAAGATAAAGTGGTACAATGAGAAGAAACAGACCCACTAAAAGATAAAGTGGTATGACGAGAAGAAACAGAGCCACTAAAAGATAAAGTGGTTAAAGTGGTACAACGAGAAGAAACAGACCTACTAAAAGATAAAGTGGTATGACGAGAAGAAACAGACCCACTAAAAGATAAAGTGGTACGATGAGAAGAAACAGACCCACTAAAAGATAAAGTGGTACGATGAGAAAAAACAGACCCACTAAAAGATAAAGTGGTATAAAGAGAAGAAACAGACCCACTAAAAGATAAAGTGGTACAATGAGAAGAAACAGACCCACTAAAAGATAATGTGGTACGACGAGAAGAAACAGACCCACTAAACGATAAAGTGGTATGATGAGAAGAAACAGACCTACTAAAAGATAAAGTGGTACAACGAGAAGAAACAGACCCACTAAAAGATAAAGTGGCATGATGAGAAGAAACAGACCCACTAAAAGATAAAGTGGTACAATGAGAAGAAACAGACCCACTAAAAGATAAAGTGGTATGACGAGAAGAAACAGACCCACTAAAAGATAAAGTGGTATGACGAGAAGCAACAGACCCACTAAAAGATAAAGTGGTATGACGAGAAGAAACAGACCCACTAAAAGATGAAGTGGTACGATGAGAAGAAACAGACCCACTAAAAGATAAAGTGGTACGACAAGAAGAAACAGACCCACTAAAAGATAAAGTGGTATGATGAGAAGAAACAGACCCACTAAAAGATAAAATGGTACGAGGAGAAGAAACAGACCCACTAAAAGATAAAGTGGTACAATGAGAAGAAACAGACCCACTAAAAGATAAAGTGGTATGACGAGAAGAAACAGACCCACTAAAAGATAAAGTGGTACAACGAGAAGAAACAGACCCACTAAAAGATAAAGTGGTATGACGAGAAGAAACAGACCCACTAAAAGATAAAGTGGTACGCCGAGAAGAAACAGACCCACTAAAAGATAAAGTGGCATGATGAGAAGAAACAGACCCACTAAAAGATAAAGTGGTACAATGAGAAGAAACAGACCCACTAAAAGATAAAGTGGTACAATGAGAAGAAACAGACCCACTAAAAGATAAAGTGGTATGACGAGAAGAAACAGACCCACTAAAAGATAAAGTGGTATGACGAGAAGAAACAGACCCACTAAAAGATAAAGTGGTACAACGAGAAGAAACAGACCCACTAAAAGATAAAGTGGCATGACGAGAAGAAACAGACCCACCAAAGGATAAAGTGGCACAATGAGAAGAAACAGACCCACTAAAAGATAAAGTGGTAGAAAGAGAAGAAACAGACCCACTAAGAGATAAAGTGGTATGATCCATAGGTATCACAAGGGATAAGAAACTAAGAGTAATGCTACTCAACGCCAGAAGTCTAAACCTCAAGATGCACGCACTCAAAACTCTCCTTAGCATGGGGAACATTGATATCTGTGCAGTAACAGAAACCTGGTTCAGGGCTCCTGAGAGCACCCCAGCACTACCAGGTTATACCTCATACCATGCTTTTCGGCCCCAAAACTTGGACCGAACCACAAAATGAGGGGGAGTATCGATATTCATCAAAGATACCCACACCTCCAGGTTGGTGGCAAAGCATGAAGCATCAGAGACTATCCATGTGCAACTAACAGTGGGTAAAACTGCCTTCCAGTTTATAGCCTGCTACAGACCACCCTCCCAAACCCAGGAACCCCACTCGGCCTGTCTGAGAACACTGGAAAATATGAAGGTATCTCCAAACACCATTATATTGGGTGACTTCAACTACTCAAACATAGACTGGGAGCATTACTCTAGCTCCAACACCCTAGCCCAAAGGTTCCTAGAATTTATAAACTCAAATGCTATGGAACAACTTGTTACCACTCCCACAAGAGGGGAAAACATACTGGACCTGATCATCACCAACATGGGGACTCTATGCTCCAGACCAGAAGTGTATCCCTCACTGGTAAGATCAGACCATAAGCTAATCTCACTGGATATTCACATCCCGACCCCACCCCCTGCCCAGAAAACCACAGTGAAAAACTTCTCTAAAGCAAATGTCACACTCCTCAAAACCAAGGTGGAATCCTTCAAAGCCCCCGGGCCTGTGGAAAATACGACCCAGACCACAGATTCCTTTATAAACGCATTCTATGAACACCTTCAGGAATGCATGGATCATGTGATCCTAAATAAAACCAAGACCCAATCCTCCAAAGGCAGACGCCCTGTCTGGTGGACCCCAGCCATAAACAAACTATACAATAGAAGGAGGAAGCTACTAAATGATAGAGCAAAATCCCAAAAAGGGAAGGCATCACTGATCAGTATTAGCAAAAAACTACGGGCACTCATAAAATTGTCTAAGGCCAGCTTCGAGAGAAAAATTGAACAGGACACTAAGGATAATCACAAGGCTTTCTTTAGTTATGCTAGGAACCTGGGTGGTAATTCCCAGATATGCTCAGAATTAGTCCAAAATGACAAAAATACACTGAACTCACAGACATTGCCAACATCCTAGCTGACAGGCTCAGCACAAACTTCTCCCCTCCCACCAAAGGGCAAATATCTATCCCAGCAGAGTGCTGCCCCTGACATCTCAGATGCTCAGGTAAGAGCTGCCCTCTCCAAAGCAAAAACACAGCATCAATGGGACCAGACGGTGTCCCAGGCTGCGTCCTACATGAACTCCAAGAAGAGCTAAACCCAAACATAAAACTACTGTTCAATCTCAGCCTTACTACAGGATATGTGCCCAAAGAGTGGCGTACAGCAACAGTGGTCCCTCTCCATAAAGGTGGTGCCTCAGCGGATCCTGGAAACTATCGCCCCATAAGCCTGACTAGCTTGGTCTGCAAAGCTATGGAAAGGATCATCATGGACCTCATAAATAAAGATATTGGGGACCTACAGAGACTGGATCCTACCCAGTTTGGCTTTGTTAAGGGCAGATCCTGCCTCTTAAACCTGGTTGATTTCTTTGAAACAGCCACCAAGGCCATTGACAAGGGGAAGGTGGTCCACACAGCCTACCTGGACCTGCAAAAGCCTTGATACAATACCCCACTCGGGCATTATAGATAAGCTCACCAGCTTAAATATAAACCCCTATGTCACTAGATGGATTGCAAACTGGCTCAAGGACAGAACCCACATGGTTAGAATTGCTGGAGCCATGTCAGACTCAAACCAGTTACAAGTGATGTCCCACAAGGCTCAGTCCTGGGACCTCTCTTGTTTGGTATATATTTCTCGGAGGTACAGGCCAACATGGAAGGACTGTGGCTGACCAAGTTCGCAGATGACTGCAAACTGGGCGCCATAATCGACTCTCCAGCCAACACAAGCATCCTCCAAAAGGGCCTCATAGAAACAGACAACTGGTGCCAGAGCCATGGCCTCAAGCTAAATGCCAAAAGTGTATAGTCATCCCCTTTGGCAAAAACAAAGTGCCCACAAATTACCACATAGGTGGTAATCCATTAAGTACAGAATAAATAATTAGGGACCTGGGGACCCAAGTTGATAGCAATCTCTCATTTGACAACCACGTGGCCAAAGTGGTTAGAAAAACATTTTATATAGCCCACCTAATCATGAAGGGATTCACATCTAGATCAGGGTAGGTCATCGTGCCTCTTTACTCATCCCTCATCAGGCCCATAATTGAGTACAATGCCCCTTTTGGGATGTACCTTACCAGACACCTGCAGCAACTGCAAAGACCCCAAATTCAAAAGTACCTCACCAAGAGGATCAAAGGGCTCAAACAGATGCCATATGCTGCCTGGTTAAAGAAACTCCAGCTCTACTCAGTGGCATACTGCCTGTTCAGAGGCGATCTGTGCCTGATGTATAAAGCCATGTCCAACCCGGAATTAATGGACATGCTGCACCTCAGAAAATCCAAATCCCATCGAGCTACGCGCTCAAGAAACTTGAACCTCAGCACTGAAATAAATAGGACATGCTGGAGGGACAGATTCATAACCCAGAGGCTCCCTTCACTCTGGAATAAAATCCCAGTCCAGGTTAGGCAGAGTCCCTCACTGACTCTCTTCAAGAGGAATCTTGATGAGTGGATGGGAGATCGTAGGTTTACCCCGGGTATCACTTCTGTGTCACTGTTAGACCAGAGGCACAGTATACTAACCTCGAAAAAGGGCATAGCAAAATAAATTTAAAATGGGTGACGAAAGCCAAACACATTCTGGCTAGGCTTATAAATGCCCTAGGGCAGATAACCTAGTATGAACCTATGAACCTATGAACCTATGATGAGAAGAAACAGACCCACTAAAAGATACAGTCATATGACGAGAAGAAACAGATCCATTAAAAGATAAGTGGTATGATGAGAAGAAACAGACCCACTAAAAGATAAAGTGGTATGACGAGAATAAACAGACCCACTAAAAGATAAAGTGTTACGATGAGAAGAAACAGACCCACTAAAATATAAAGTGGATGTATGGAAGCACGATCGTAGTAAAATAAGGATAAGGATACAGAAAAAAGAAACAGAAGATAATATAGAAAACAGTTCTGAAATAAGTAAAGAGGAAGATATAAACTGAAGAAATAATGAAAGGTAAAAATAATTATATTGGCAAAGAGTAAAGGACAGAAAAAGAAAGTTTAAAGGTATAAGTGTAAAAGAGGAAAAAAAAGGAAATGGATAATGCAAATGAGAAAATACTTCAAATTTACACAATTTCTGATAACTTTAGGGTGATTTCAGTAAATATAAATAGTATAAAAAATTAGTAGAACAATAGACGTTCTAAACTGGTAGTAAGTGTGATGTTGACATAATAATATTGGAAAATGTAAGATTTTTGACACAAGAAGAGAGACTACAAAGAAAGTTTGAGGAGGAGATACAATATGGAGTGTAGGAAAGGAACTATGTTCAGGCATAGGTGTACTTTGTAGAACGTCAGTGAAAATATTAAACATAACAAATGCAATGATGAGAAGGTTACTATTGTAGATCCCAGATGGCAGAAGCAGGTATATAGAATTACACCATTGTATGCCTATGTTACAAGCAAAAAAGGGAAATCTAATTTCATAATGTTTGGATTATGTAGTAATTAATATGAATATGAATATTAACAGGAGATTTTAACTGTGATTTGAGGCGAAAGAGATGAAGAGAGGAAAAATGTTAAGAACATTTTAGAAGTTAAAAAATGTGTGAATTTAAAGATTTGGAATAATAATTTGTGGACATATAATCAAGGTATATATATATATATATATATATATATATATATATATATATATATATATATAAGACAGAAATAGATTATTTTATTACATCACAAGTTTTAAATATAGTTGAAGGAGAGACACTTGTGACAAGCTTTTCATATCACTCAGCCATATGGATAGAAATACAAAAAATAAGAAGTATATCAGATTGGGAAAGGAATGAGAGGTTATGGAATGAAAATGGAAAAAAATAAGTATGTGTTTATGGAAAGATCACATTTCCACTACAGATATAAAAAATTGGTTTGAGTGGTGCCTACCTTTGAAAAAAATAAAAATGTCTTTTTTTATAATGGCAGTCAGATGTAAGAAAAGCTGAAAAAATAAATTATAAAGCATTATGGAGTCTATATCATATGTTCGCAGTTTTATAACTTCGAACATTAAAATATTGAATTTAAATGTTTGAAGTTATAAAACTTCAAAAATATGTAACAAAAAAAAAAACAAACTCAAAACTAACAAGATGTAGGCAGGGGGGCAAGCCCCCCCGAACCCCCACCCCCCGGTCTTTAAATATACTAACTCCAAGACCGCACTACAGTGCAGTAAGGGAAATCTTCCCTTTACCACACTATAGTACGGTCTCAGAGTTGGTATATTTAAAGCGTGGTGGGTGTGGCGGGTGCAGGGGGGTTGCTCCCTTGCGTACACTAGTCAGTTAAATTCTGTTTATTTGTTTTTTTTATTAGATGTTCGATGTTTGAAACTTTGAACATGTAAATTCTATTATTTAATGTTTGAAGTTTTCCAACTTCGAACATATAATATAGACCTAGCATTATATATTGATGCTTTAAAGGATTTGGAAAGGAATGATAGAGAATATTATCTTATAGAACAGAGAATTTATGGCAAGAATCAAGAGAAAATTAAATAATTATTACTTAAGCAAATTATTTACAAGGTAGAAAAGAAGAGGTATCAGCTGAAAATACTGTTTAAATGTTCTCAACGAAGGTTTATGTATAAGGATTTACGCAGTGGTATATTTAAATGTGTAAGGAGAAAGGAAGATAAGGCTAAAACTGAAAACTGGACACCTATATTTTATGAAAATAATTTGGAAGAGAATGGAAAGTAAAATAAAAAGTGTTATGGAAGAGAGCATATATAGTTTAAAGGGAAAAGGATGTCAGGAGTTATTATTCAAAGTAAGGGAGATTGCGGTGATATTATAAACAGGACTGATGAGACCAAGATCATGAAAGGAGATTTAAGTAAAACTTTTGATACAACATGACGTTTTGTGGACTATTACGGAAGAGTATAACATTAGTAATTGTTCTGCATATAATAACAATAAAGTGAGAATTTTAGTGAATGGATAGTTAAGCAAAGAAATAGATATAAAGAATGGCATACATCCGGGATGTCCTATGACTAGTATTTTATATGCATCAGTTATGAGTGTATTCATCAGAGATTTAAATTTGCACATGAGAGGTGCTACTTATAATACTAATTAAGGGATAAAAATCCAATCATGTTTACTTATACAGATGATATTATCTTGATTATGAAAAACAAAGTCTGGATGAACAAAGTTATATGTTATATACATCAATGTTTAAATATAATAGGCATGACTTTAAATAAAGAAAAAGTAAAGGACTGGGTGATATAGTAAAGATAGGAGGAGTATCTTTCTCGATGAAAGAAATCTCTGTGTTAGGAATAAGATGTGGAGGTAAAAATGTAAGTGAATTACTCTTGAATTACTCTTGAGTACACTCTTACACACTCATACTAAATGTTTTCTTACTTAGGTGCCACGCTTTAACAGATCCCAATGGCCTTAGTGCTTTATTTTTAACATTTATCATTGTATTTTCAGCTTAGCAATTATTTTATGTTTTTTCATCCTACTTAGGTTTTCAGTTGTATATCTATACACATGTTCATTCATATTATGATTTTTTAACACACAAACCTGATGAAGTGTTTATTTGATATGAAAGTGATCTTTGTTAAAAATTATATATTAATATTTATTCTGGTAGATGTTTATTGGAAGATGTTTTTGTTAGTTAGTCAGTCATTTTTTATTTATTTAGTTTCTTAATTAATACAGTTTTGATTAGTTGGTTAGCTTATACAAAGTGTTATTAAACTGGTCTTAGATTGTAATTTGCCTCTAGTTTTCTAGTTTCAGTTTTCTCTGATTACACTATGGTGTTAAGGGGGAAGGGGGACTTGGCTAAAGGAACGATATTAATGTTTTTATTGTTTTTAAGAGAGCCACCCTCTGTAACTACTCCCTTGCTCTAAACGACCTGATTATATATAAATAAGGAATGTGTCTGATGCCTTTCATTATACTCAGCTAGGATCGCTTGTTTGTGTGTTTCAATAAACAATATTCCATTTTAACTCAGCTGTAAACTACCTACTTTATTCTATTTGATTATTTTGCAGCACATATTTTAGAGTTATATTTTATATTTCAATTTTTATTAAGTGAACTAAGTGGATAACAAATTTTAGGAAGTGAACATCACACCCTCCACACTGCAAAGTTACTTCTTGGTTTGTTTTGAACTCAGTACAGGATGCATACTGCTTTTTTTCTTTTTTTTTTTTCAAAAAAGATTTTTATTAAAATTTGAATAAAGAAATAAATTACATAAAGTGTTCCATTTTTTTAACAATATTCAAAAATGAAAAAAAGAAAAAAAAACAAAATAATTCTATATCTAACAAACAACATAACTATTTACAAATGATGTTCACATAAATATCAAACTAAATTATTGGTTAGTTCATATACAATCAATAATTTTCTAGCAAGTCTAATAATTTTTTCCACATATTAATTCTAGGCATGTTTCTATTAGTTCTTGACTTAATGGTCAAAAGTTCCAGACTGCAAACTTCAGTAAGAAGGTTTTTGAATTCTTGAAACGTAGGGGAAGTTTCTGATTTCCAGTTAATTGCTATTATTTTTCTTGCTACTGCTAAAATAGTCCATATTAATGTATATTTAGGTCTTTTAACACTTTGATGCATTGGAGTGTTAAATATAATTAAAGATTTAGAAATCAAGAAATTATCTGTAAATAAACCTTGAAGAAAACTATTTATATCTTCCCAGTATTTTTTTAGAAATATGCAGTCATAGAACATATGAGACCAGTCAGCTTTTAATACTTCTTTGCATCTCCAACAATCATTGATGTTCTTATTGAATTTATTTAGAATGTGTGGTGTTATAAAGGATCTATGCATATATTTCCAGGTGTTTAGCTTCCACTTTAGGGAAGATGTAGTGTAGTAGGCTGATTCTAATATATTTTGTTTGTCTTGATCTTTAGGAACATAGTTATTAATTATATTGAAATATTCCCAATATTTATCAGTGTGAAAATTTGTATAATTTCTAAGTATTTTGTTTATGTGTGCTAATTTGTTTTTGTCAGTGTTTATATTTTGAATAAGTATAGTCAAAAATAAAATTATTTTAGGTAATGGATATCCTAAATGTAAGGAAATTGATTCCAAATTATTTATAATATATTGTCTACATTCCTGTATGCATAGCCATGAGTTAGAGTCTATGTCATATTCAAATTTTAGTTCCTCAAGAGACTTTATCATATCTTTGTCTATTAATTGAGACCAATAAATAAGATGTTTCTCTTTGAATAATAGCATTTTTGTATTATCTATCGTGGTTAATATACCTTGAGTAAAAGCAATTGGAAAAAGAAGGAAAATCCATGTTTTATAATTAGTGAATTTGAAAATAAAGTTCCTAAATGTTTTTAGGATGAGTAGCAAATAATTTGATTTATTTAACTTATGATTGTACTGTAAAGATATATTTTAATATCCACAAAATAGGATTATTTAACAGTAGTGTTTTTTGAATGTTTCGTTTATTAGAAGAGTCCCATGCTAATGAGATTAAATATTGTTTCCATTTAGAAGAATATGTATTATTGATTAGAAAGGAGACTATGTTAATAATCGAGGATAATGTATATAATTCCAAGTTAGGAAATCTTATACCACCATTTGTCCAGTCATTTATATGATGTTGCAAAGCTATTCTGGATTTATTAGGATACCATAGAAATTTCAATAGCAAAGAATTACATTTTTTAATTATCGTTTTAGGGGGGATTAATGAAAGTGATTAAATAATATAAAGCATTTTAGGAAAAATAGTCATTTTTATAATAGAAAGCCTTTCATCCATGGAAAAGAGTAAATTATTCCATTTTTTATAGAATCTTCAATTTTGCTTAAGCAATTATTAAAGTTTAATTGAATGATATCTTTTATGTTATTGGTAATCACTATTCCTAAATATATTATCTGATTATTTTGAGGTATACATTTTTTATACTTTTGTTGAATTGTGTTTTGTTTTAGATTAATTGGGATGATCTGAGTTTTATTGTTATTAAAACTTAAACCTGATATTTTTTGAAATGTATTAATATTTTTAAATATGGCAGGAATAGATCTGTAGTTTTCTCCTACTGTTACCAGAATATCATCAGCAAATAATTGAATTTTAGATGAAGTATCTAAATTTAACTTATAACCTTCAATGTTTTCATCATCTTTTACTAAATTGGCCCATGGTTCCATTATCAATGTAAATAAAAGGGGGGATAAAGGGCATCCCTGTTTAGTCCCTCTTGTAATAGGAATGTTTTCTGATATGACAGTGCCAATTTTGATATATGCCTGACTCCCTTTATATAAGTTTGTTATAAGATTTATAAACTTATCCGAGAAATTCAATTTGTCCAGCAAAATAAATAAATAGTCCCAATTAACTGACTCAAAGGCACAATTTATATCTAAACCTATTAAAGTTGTATTAGAGGTTTTTGCTGAATCTATCAAAGTAATTGTTCTTCTTATATTGTCATAAGTAGTTCTATTTACAATAAAACCGGTTTGATCATCATTTACTAGTGATGGCAAAAAACGTTTTAATCTCTCAGCGTATACGGACATAAACATTTTGTAATCTATGTTTAATAAAGAGATTGGTCTGTATGAAGAACACTTAGTAGGATCTCTGTTTGATTTGATTATTGGTGAGATAAAGGTATATTTCCAAGAAGGGGGTATGAATGTGTTGCTTTGGAAAATATTAAATACTTTATGCAGAATACTTAAAGCAGATTTAGGTAATAATTTATATAATTCTGGGATAATGCCATCATTCCCGGGGGCTTTGTGTAATTTAAGTTTTGTTATCTGGTTTTGTATATCTTGTAAAGAAATGGGTTTATCTATATTATTAGTTTGATCTCTTGATAATCTATATTTTGTATACTTTGTTATAAATGTCTTAATCAAATCTTTTGAATCCGTTATCTGGGAATTCTGATTTATCTTATGAAAGAATTATTTGAATTCCAGTAAAATATTGTGTATATTAGATACAAGTTTCTTCTTTTTTTGGGGAATAGATCTCCTTAACATGGTTGAGTTTTTTAAGTCTTTTTGTTTTATTTGCTAAGATATTTAAATATCTAGGGTTCATTGAGAAGGTTATAAATTTAAATTTCTCTGTTCTGATTTTTGTTTTATGGTTTAAGATCTCAAGGTATTTTGTATTTAGTTTACTTATTTATTTCTCTTTGTTTTTTTCTATCAGTATTACTTTCTAAGTTAAGTTTTAGCTTATCTAATTTACATTGTAGATTTAATAATTCTTTGTACCAGGATTTTCTTTTATTATTATACCACGAGAGAATTCTCCCATATAGGAAGGCTTTTAAGGCATCCCAAATATAAACTTCTGATATATTATTAGTATTATTTAATGTGATAAAGTCTTGTATCTCTAAAAGTAAAAATTATTTAAATTCTTTCAAATTAGTTATGTATGCCGGTATTCTTTTAATTATAACAGTGTGATTTGTTTTGATTAGTAATTCAAAAGTTGCAAAAAACTGGAAAACAGCAACCTTGTAGCCGGAAAGCCAACTCTAACCAAAGGAATTGAGAATTCAAAGTAACTTCTTTAACGCAAAAGTTTTTATTCTTAAAAAGTAGCGTTTTACGTCAGCTCCTGCCTCAGCTTCATCAGAAGAAAATACAAATGGAAACAGCTAACAAAAACATTTAAATACTCTCATAGAGGAAGTGACAAAACAAACCTAATCATGTGAGCTTAATTAAAAACAATTACATAATTAAAAACAAACCAATAAGTACTTAAAAACTGTTTGTACTAAAATTAAGAATACATTCATTGTATATTGTGAAAATGTACTTTTAGTAATATAAAACCATTTTTCAAAAAAACCTATCAGTATTACTACACAAGAAGTCAGTAACATACTGTTCTTAAAGAAGAAGTCTGAAACATTTACCTAAAATAACTTTTCAGCTTCAATATACATGAAATATTGCAGTTCTCATTTAGGCCAACAGGTCTAAATGCATCTAGATTCAACTGCCAAGCTAATTCAGTACATTCAAGAATGATTTCAACAGGACCACCCTAATATTAAAAGGTACCTGGTCAATACCCATAAATCTAAATGAGTGCCCTGGATTATTATGTACATGTTTTGCTAAAGCATTCTCCAGCAGTGGTTTTTATTGCGTAAAGGTGTTGGTAAACTCTTTCTTTCAATTTGCGATTCGTTTTCCTATATAAAGCGATCGGCAACAGTTACACAAAGCAATGTAGACCACCGATTTAGATTCAAGATATCCTATGATTTATCTGGTACCTTGTATTTCTAACAAAGAAAGAGTTACCTGTCGTTATAACTTTACACATATTACAATGGCCGCATTTAAATGAGCCTCTAGTCCTTGCTGTGACATGGGAATGTGATGTTCGTTGTAATATTTCTTTTAAATTATTACTTCTTCTGTATATAACAAAGGGCGTTCACCTAACTTCTCAATAAGGTTAACTGAATTAATGACCAATGGCCAGTTTTTAAAAATATTGCCCAAATATCATTGGAATTTAGATTATATTGAGTAATAAAACTCAAAGAAAAATTCCTAAAGGTAATAGAAACATTTTGATTTATTGATTGATTGGCAGTAGCAAATTGGGCATCAATACCTTGGTTCAACAAAGGTTTGTATATACCACTAACTCTCTTGGAATCAACCTCTAAAATGAGGTCATTTAGAAGCTCAATAGGATAACCTCGGTTTAAAAATAAATCCTTAAGGAACTGACACTCAGTTCTAAAGTCACTTAAAGTACTACACATCCTTCCTGCACGTACAAGCTGACCCTTAACTATGGATTTTTTCTGTTTGGGTGGATGCAAGCTAGTGTAGTGCAGGAAGGAGTTGCAGTATGTTGGCTTCCTAAAAATCATGTACATAATAACATGGGCACTCATTTAGATTTATGGGTATTGACCAGGTACCTTTTAATATTAGGGGTGGTCCTGTTGAAACCATTCTTGAATGTACTGAATTAGCTTGGCAGTTGAATCTAGATGCATTTAGACCTGTTGGCCTAAATGAGAACTGCAATATTTCATGTATATTGAAGCTGAAAAGTTATTTTAGGTAAATGTTTCAGACTTCTTCTTTAAGAACAGTATGTTACTGACTTCTTGTGTAGTAATACTGATAGGTTTTTTTGAAAAATGGTTTTATATTACTAAAAGTACATTTTCACAATATACAATGAATGTATTCTTAATTTTAGTACAAACAGTTTTTAAGTACTTATTGGTTTGTTTTAATTATGTAATTGTTTTTAATTAAGCTCACATGATTAGGTTTGTTTTGTCACTTCCTCTATGAGAGTATTTAAATGTTTTTGTTAGCTGTTTCCATTTGTATTTTCTTCTGATGAAGCTGAGGCAGGAGCCACAGTAGCAGCTACTTTTAAGAATAAAACTTTGCGTTAAAGAAGTTACTTTGAATTCTCAATTCCTTTGGTTAGAGTTGGCTTTCCGGCTACAAGGTTGCTGTTTTCCAGTTTTTTGCACCAGTTTGTTTGCTTGTTTTTTACTACCGTTTGTTCTTTTATGATGGAATCAAGTACTCCTGTTTGTCCGGTTAGCCCTAACCTTTTTGGAACAGCTACTAACTCTAAAAGTGTTAATGAAGGTGACATTTATTCGTTATTAGCTTCTATTTCTCAAAAATAGAGGCTTTACACATCCGTATGGATGCTATTGAGCGTAAACCTATCACAACCGGAAATATTGAACAAGTAACACTCGGAAATACTGAACAAGTTGGTGTACCAGTTTCCGTTCAGTATCACTTTCAGTTCAGAAAGTGCCATTCCAACAGCCAACCGCTAAGAGGATTACCTCAGCGGAGTAAACAACAAAGTACTGGGCGTTCCAACCACCGTGAAGGTTGTTTGCCTATTACAGTGAGACAGGGTTTTCCTACAAATTCCCAAGTGCAGAAACGACACTGCACAATCTGTTGTTGCTGTTGTTAATTCTAACATATGCACACCATCAGTCTCTGGTTTGAATACTTTGCATGAAGGCGAACCGGGCGTGGCGATGTTTCTTTGTCAAGCTGGATTAATAAGGAAAATCCCTTCTCTTTCCTTCCAGTCGACCAGACTGGAGTGGATTTTCAGAACACTTCAACTATAGAGAAGGATGTGAACAAACTTAATGACTGCCTAAAGGTATTTGATCTAAAGTTGCTTAAATTAAAAAAACTGCAGCTTGAGGCTGCCTATTTTAGGCAATGTCTAAAAGAAAAATTAATACCAAAGGGTTTAAGGAATAACTTTACCCCTTCGGGACTGTTAGTAGATCATGCCTATATTGCAGAACTTGAATGTTTATTCCAGGAACAAGGATTCCAATTACTAAATGTTATTGTGAAGCATTACGACATACACATTTTGTCGCTTATATCTGAAGTGAATATACTTGATGAAGAAATCAAAAATAATATGTCTTTTTTGCAGTTCAAATTTGACTATGAACGTATTTTTTCGAGTATAGATGCCTTGTTAAACAAGTTAAAACTAATAAAATAAAAAACTGGTTAGGGACAGGGCAGTGTACTCATCTAGTCAGGCTTACCCTAATTTAACTATTAGACTTCCAGTTTCTAAGAATGCAGAACCTAATGAGGCTTCCACCATGCCTGAAACAGAGCAAACATTTAGTACAGGTGAAGAAGGTGAGCTTCCTTCTACCTCTGCTACATGAGGGAGTGAGAAGAAGCAACAGATTAAAGGGTACTTCAAAAGTTTATAACAGTAATAGATTTCAAAAAACAATGGGGGGGCCTGGACAACAAAATCAAGGCCAAGCCACAGCCACTAAAGAGAATGTTTTTTTAGGGAACAACCAGAGGAAACAAGGGGTGGCTACGAACCGGATGAGATAAGGATAGAGAATAGTACCCTAGGTAGACCTAGAACTCCCCCACAAGTTCCTACCATTTACACCAACCTTAAAAAAGATTTTACTATCTATAATTTTTCTACTTTAGAACTAGATGTACACTCTGTTGAACTTTTAGCATTAGGATATACTTTTATCCCTAGCACATATGGAAATTTAGCAAAAACTCTTATTGATTTGAAATGTTACATACGTAAGTTGAATTTGAGAATGTTACTTAACAACGAGACCACAATAGATTATAACAAACTAAGGTTACCTAGTGTATTTAACCCTCCCATTCAACCCAATCTACTGCTTTTTGAGCAGATGTGTGAAATTGACATAAGACATCTTTTCACTGTTTCTAAAATATGGGCTCTAGAAACATGAATATTTCTGACGAACAACGCCATTGGTTAAATAGCTTGCGTTGTTTGCAGTTAGGTTTCTAAAGCCAGACAAGGGGTGGTTTGGTGGTCTTTGTGATTCCCAATACAAGGAGAAAATGCTTGAGATTCTTACATCCCAGGCTTATGAAGTTTCCTCTTTAAATGAGGTTAATGTAACTCAAGGCCGTATTAGGGGATACTTCGTGATCTTTTCCTTGCAGGCAAAATTGATTTAGACACATACAATTACATTGACATCATTACACCAAAGTTGCCTGTTATGTTTGGAATACCAAAGATACACAAAGACCATAAAACCCCCATGAGGGCACTAATAGGCGGTAGGTCTTCTATGACCTACCCTGTTCGAAATTAATAGACAACATTTTATCAAAATATGTGAAAAAATTTCCACAATCTGCAAGGACTCTTGGTCCTTTCTCCGTGACATCAACAGTATTGACTTCAACCCTGAGTTGAACTTCCTAACTGTTGATGTCGGATTTCTATACATCTATTCCACATGATGAAGCAGTGGAATGGTTACAACTTTGATGGAAAGTTTAAACGCTCCACAGGAGGAGATATACATAATCACTGAGCTCTTAAGCATAGTACTGTCTTCTAACTTTTTTGTATTCGACCAGAAATACTACTTACAGAAATGTGGAATAGCCATGGGCTCGCCCTGTGGGGCGTAGCTAACTTGTTTGTAGCCTTTTGGGAAAAGCAGTTTATTCTATCCAATGAATCTATAATGCAGAACATAAAATACTACACTAGATTCTTGGATGATATATTTATCCTGTTTAAAGGAACTGAACCGGAGGCACAGTCTCTTGTTGATTACATAAACAACACTACGGATTGGTTAAAATTTACATTTAATTTCTCCACTGTTGAAACAGACTATTTAGATGTGAGACTAACGAAAGACTTTACTGAAGGAGTATATTCTTCAAAGATTTTTAGGAAGCCAACATACTGCAACTCCTTCCTGCACTACACTAGCTTGCATCCACCCAAACAGAAAAATCCATAGTTAAGGGTCAGCATGCGTGCAGGAAGGATGTAGTACTTTAAGTGACTTTAGAACTGAGTGTCAGTTCCTTAAGGATTTATTTTTAAACCGAGGTTATCCTATTGAGCTTCTAAATGACCTCATTTTAGAGGTTGATTCCAAGAGAGTTAGTGGTATATACAAACCTTTGTTGAACCAAGGTATTGATGCCCAATTTGCTACTGCCAATCAATCAATAAATCAAAATGTTTCTATTACCTTTAGGAATTTTTCTTTGAGTTTTATTACTCAATATAATCTAAATTCAATGATATTTGGGCAATATTTTTAAAAAACTGGCCATTGGTCATTAATTCAGTTAACCTTATTGAGAAGTTAGGTGAACGTCCTTTTGTTATATACAGAAGAAGTAATAATTTAAAAGAAATATTACAACGAACATCACATTCCCATGTCACAGCAAGGACTAGAGGCTCATTTAAATGCGGCCATTGTAATATGTGTAAAGTTATAACGACAGGTAACTCTTTCTTTGTTAGAAATACAAGGTACCAGATAAATCATAGGATATCTTGCGAATCTAAATTGGTGGTCTACATTGCTTTGTGCAACTGTTGCCGATCGTTTTATATAGGAAAAACGAATCGCAAATTGAAAGAAAGAGTTTACCAACACCTTTACGCAATAAAAAAACCACTGCTGGAGAATGCTTTAGCAAAACATGTACATAATAACCCAGGGCACTCATTTAGATTTATGGGTATTGACCAGGTACCTTTTAATATTAGGGGTGGTCCTGTTGAAACCATTCTTGAATGTACTGAATTAGCTTGGCAGTTGAATCTAGATGCATTTAGACCTGTTGGCCTAAATGAGAACTGCAATATTTCATGTATATTGAAGCTGAAAAGTTATTTTAGGTAAATGTTTCAGACTTCTTCTTTAAGAACAGTATGTTACTGACTTCTTGTGTAGTAATACTGATAGGTTTTTGAAAAATGGTTTTATATTACTAAAAGTACATTTTCACAATATACAATGAATGTATTCTTAATTTTAGTACAAACAGTTTTTAAGTACTTATTGGTTTGTTTTTAATTATGTAATTGTTTTTAATTAAGCTCACATGATTAGGTTTGTTTTGTCACTTCCTCTATGAGAGTATTTAAATGTTTTTGTTAGCTGTTTCCATTTGTATTTTCTTCTGATGAAGCTGAGGCAGGAGCCACGGCGAAAACGCTACTTTTTAAGAATAAAAACTTTTGCGTTAAAGAAGTTACTTTGAATTCTCAATTCCTTTGGTTAGAGTTGGCTTTCCGGCTACAAGGTTGCTGTTTTCCAGTTTTTTGCACCAGTTTGTTTGCTTGTTTTTTACTACCAGTAATTCAAAAGTTATTGAGTTGTGATCGGATAAGGGACATGAAATAACCTTTACTTTAATTAAATCATCTGTTAATTCTTTTGATATTAGAATTCTGTCTATTCTGGCATTTGTTTTATGTCTGTGGGAGTAATGAATGTATGGAAGTGAGTCTAAATCTTTAAAGCTATTTATATCTTTCAATATAAATGATTGCACAAAGTTTAATAGCAATTTAGTTGAAGTTGAAATTTTTCTTTTTACTGAGGAGTTAGTATCTTCATCATTTAATATACAATTAAAATCACCTGCTATTATTAAATTACCTTTAGCGGGACTATTTTATTTAAATGCATTTTAACAGTGTTTGAACCAATACCTGCAATCCGATATATATTTATTAAAGTATATATATTTTTTGTTTAGTTCTATTGTGACCGAACAAAGCATACCTTTGTTATCTTTGTATACTTCTAGTATTTTAGGCATGGGAAGTGTTTTATTCCATAAAATAGCCACTCCTCTTTTCTTTTCAGTATGTTCTGAGCTTGTTAAAATTTAATAATATCTGATATTTAACTTATCAGTATCTGTGGATATTAAATGTGTTTCTTGTAAAAAAACAAGATGTGATTTATGAATTTTAAGATATTTGAGCAAGCTTCCTATCTTGCAAGGATTATTTAGACCATTAATATTTATTGAAATACCCTTTAAAAGAAACATTTATATTATGTGTTATAAGTTATATACAAAGTAAAATATTTGTAATACATTCTGGTAAGCACTAATGCTAGAAAACATACTTATCAAATCATATACAGATTGAAGAGTCTCAAAATATGTTGCTATTGTGAACGTCATAAAAAAGTAACATATCATTGAAACAGAACATCAATATAACAAATCTACCAGTACCCTTCCTGGAGTTGTAGACTCCTAATTTGAGTAGCATATACCACTCAAATTATCCTCCTAACAAATAGCGACAATATCTCAGCTACTGTCAAATAGTGTTATTGTCTGTAAAAAAGAGAGAAAAATATATATATATTCTTCACTGTTTTCTTCCCCCTATCCCCCTCTCCCCTTTAAACTATTCATTAAATTACTATTACATTTAAAATAATATATCCAATTACTATATCTGTGCTTGGAGTTTAATTATTGTGAAGCAATTACATCAGACAGGAAACATAATTAAAACAATGCATAAACTGTTTAACAATCATAGTATTTCAGATAGGGTTGTCATATGTATATGCTGGCATTTCTTTTCTTATATAACAGTTAGTAATTTTGTATAAGTGAAGTTTATATGAAGTACATTTACAATCAATTAATGTTTCATAATATGTATTTATGTTATTTAATATGCTTTAGTACTGCATATAAAATTATCTGACGTAATGTAATTTTTATATTAACTATAGGTACAAATGCATGTAGGGGATTACAAAGTGGAGATTATTGTGTATTTATATGTTTTATGCATGTGTTTATATGTATGGGAGTGTTTAAACTGTTTATTTGTGTTTATATACCTATTTGCGGTGAAAACCGTGGTTCAACATTCTAATAAGTCAGTGCGACTTTCCCATAAGGTTAAAGTTCACAAAAATTGTGTCGCACAGTCAAGAATGATGTCATCAGGGTGCCTCTTCTTTCTATAATGAATGGAGCCTCTCAAGCTGGATTTCAAAGCTGTCCTGAGTAAAAGCGGGAACAGTAATGCTTGAATTCTTCTTCTTTTAGTCTCTTGGGTCCGCGTGGAACAACTGATGAAACTGGTATGTGAAAAAAAGCTGAAAAGTGCACAAGACTCTCAGGGACTAACAATAATATGTTAGAATGTAGATGCATCATTCTAATGACTTTCGTGTTTGTATGTGCAATCGCTAAAGTAATAATTATTAAACAGAACTGTCCCATTAATCTTGCATAAATATTAGTAATGCATTAGATTCTGTTTACGTTTTACATACATCCTAGCCCTGAGAGCTTAACACTGTACGTATTACATTAACGTCCACAATCAGATCCCTCTATTTCTCACAAGATCATATGAACAGCTTTTCATTTCCCCTTGTCTTTCATTTAAACCAGAAGAACATTTTCAATTGTATTCTTATTAAAATTTTTTAAACACATTCAAAGTACATAGCCAAACTTGCCATATTTATGTTATCAAGATGTAGCACAGGAACACACATACATATTGAATATTAAAAAAAAAAAAGGGGAAGAGAATGTTACACTTACATGTAGTTGCAACCGTGAATTTACTTTAAAGTCTTTATGTTTAGATTTAAAGTCTCATATTAATGGTGCATTTCATTATTTCTTTAGCTTCTTTTTTTTTCGACTGACTTCCAGTTGCTATTTTCAGCTAACTTTTTAAGACTTGCACTTGCCCATTCCATATCTTCTAGCTTTTCAATTATTTTGTTAGAGTTAACAAAATTAAGGGCTGTGTCTAAATCATCAAAAGTTTTGATACCATCCTGTAGAAAAATTTTTAGTCTGGCTGGGAATAATAGATGAGTTTTTATTTGTGCCTTTTTGAGTTCTTTGATTAAGGGTAGGAAAAGTTTTCTTTTTCTATTACTGTTGAAGAATAATCATTATCAAAACGAATGGTATTGTCATTTAATTTAATGGGAGCTTTTGCCCAGGCTGTTTTTAGCACTAGTTCTTTGTCATATGAAGATAAGAATTTTACAATTACAGACTTAGGAGAGTTATTCTTACTTGTTTTAGATGAAGCAAAAGATCTGTGCGCCCTTTCGATACCATATGACAAGGCTTCCGGTAAGTCTAGTACTTCTTGGATCCATGTTGTCAGGAACTTTGACAGACTGTTTCCTTCTATGTTTTCTGGTAAGCCAAATATTCTAATGTTGTTCCTTCGAGACCGGTTTTCTAAATCATCCACTTTGGATTGTAAGTATGTATTTTGCTTTATTAGAAAGTCTATATTAGTCTCATCTTTATGTACTCTACTGTCAATGTCATTTAGTGCTAATTCAATACCTGAAATTTGAGATTTTTGCAACTGCAGATCTTCGTGTATCTTTTCCATTTGTTTAGTGCTGTCTTTTTTAAAGATGTCAATCTTTAAATCCATTTTATCTAGTTTGGCAGATAGTTCTTGTACAGTAGTGAGTAAAGAATGTAGGTCCTTTTTTAGAGAAGATTCTTGATGAAGTGCTTTTGATGTAGCCATTCTGTTGTCAGTGAAGATAGATAAAGTATCCAAGGTATTATTGACAGGAAAAAATCAAAATTTCTTCAGAATTTTTATATGTAGTCATAGAACTAGATGAGAGGAATTTATTACTGGACTGTAAGTTCCTCCGATAAGATTTACTGAAAAAATCCTGTCATACAAAATCTAAACTGACAGAGCTGAAGAGAATTGCTGCTATTCGGAGCCCATCTTGGCCACACCCCACTGCTTTTTTCAGGGATACCACTGAGTTCCTTTTTTTTCAGTTTTAAAAATGTAAGTGAGAAACAATGGAACAGGATACTAGATGAAATAAAGGAGTTTTGTTGTTTTTGGAAAGCATATAAGCTCTCATCTAATAAAAAGGTTTATTTGATTAATTCAGTTATATTAGGAACGATTCTGTATGTAGCTAGTGCCTATATGTTGCCAATAATTTATGTAAAAGAAAAGCTACTGGTGTTTTTTCTTTATATGGGGATCAAGATTGTATCCATTGAAGCAAGGAGTCATACACATGGATAAGGAAGATGGAGGTTTAGGATTAATAAACCCAATTGTTTATGCTGTTTCTTTGAATTTGTATAGCATTTTATTTTGGATAAACTGTAGAAATGAAAAGTTAGTAGTAAATTTACTAAAGTACAAATATAGGCAGCACTGCAATATGTTAAAAAATTCAAAAGAGGAAAAGTACGTTTAACTGAAGTAATAGGATGTTATCAAGAGAAATTATTTTATGGAAAATAAAAAGATGATGATACAATATTATTATGTTACTCCTTGGGCTGAGTTAACTAATGAAAAAAGTGGAAACTATAAAAGTATTAAAAGCGTGGCGTGATAAGCACGTAGAATGTCAGGATTTGTAGTAACGATGAGTGTGGAAGGGAGGTGAAGAAGAGAGTACAGGCAGGATGGAGTGGGTGGAGAAGAGTGTCAGGAGTGATTTGTGACAGATGAGTACCAGTAAGAGTGAAAGGGAAGGTCTACAAGAGGGTAGTGAGACCAGCTATGTTATATGGGTTGGAGACAGTGGCACTGACAAAAAGGCAGGAGTTAGAGCTGGATGTGGCAGCGTTAAAGATGTTAAGATTTGCACTGGGTGTGACGAGGGTGGACAGGATTAGGAATAAGTATATTTGAGGGTCAGTCCAGTTTGGAAGGTTTGGAGACAAAGCCAGAGAGGCAAGATTACATTGGTTTGGACATGTGCTGAGGAGGGATGCTGAGTATATTGGGAAAAGGATGCTAAGGATGAAGCTACCAGGTAACAGGAAGAGAGGAAGGCCTAAAATAAGGTTTATGGATGTGGTGAGAGAGGACATGCAGGTGGTTGGTGTGACAGAGCAAGATGCAGAGGACAGGAAGAAATGGAAACAGATGATCCGCTGTGGCAACCCCTAACGGGAGCAGCCGAAAGATGATGATGATGAGTGAGATTACCAGTAAAGTGAAATATGTCATAAAAAAATCAGTGAAACAGTTTGTATATATTGTGGTAAAGAAGAAACTACAAAGCATGTTTTCTTACAATGTATAAGGGCTGAAAAATTCTGGGAAAAATTGTGTACAGAAAATTTCTTTGAAAATATAAAGGAGGTGAATGAAATAAATATGGATATAATAGTGTATGGATATCATAGTCATACATATGTTAATAAAATAGATAAAATACTATTTTATGTTGTGTGGACCATCTAGAATGGAAGGCTAAACAAAATCATATTTAATGGTAAATGGAGAATAGCACTGATTTTAAGAAAAATTAGATGGTGTTTGCAGAAAAAGGAGTGGGGGCAAATAAAATAATGGAGGTTTAACATAATAATGAAAAGCAAGATTTCTATGACTGTATGACAATGGAAAGGAATGCGAATTTGGACACTGCATAAATCTGTAAAGATGCAAGTTTTTAAATAGTATTTATGTTTTTTAAATAAAAAACTCCTACTGTTTTCAGAAGGTGTCATAGCATCTTTTACATCCACTTAAGATACCAATTCAGGCAGACAGGACCTCAATTTAATTTCTCATGTGAAGGATGAAACACTCAGGAATATAGCATCCCCTCTAATGCCAAACTGCAGTGTTAACCATTTGGTAAATTAATCCAATCAGCTGGAATGGGAATAGAACCTGCAACCTTCTGGTCTTTCAGCACCAAAGGCAAGTATTCTACCTGCTTATCCACTGACATTGCTAATATCCTTATGGGATATGGTAAGAAAATGTTGATTTATGAACCGGAGTCATAATTTTTACATCTACAATATGGCTATGTAATGTAGATATTTAGGTGATTATTAGTTGACCTAGGCATCTAATATCCCTGAACTGAAGTGGGTAATGTACAGAAATGAAAATCCACGGGGGGTAGAATTTACTGTACATACCAGTGGATATGTAGCCCTTTCTTTAATCTTCTACTAACTAGGTGGGATGACGAGGTGATGGGACTCTGGATAACAGACTTTACACAAAACTCCTGCTATTAGAAACTAGCTGCTGTCTCATATCTCCTTAACAACAACCATCGTTTCAATGTTATCAATTCATGTCTGGCAGTTACTGCAGAGGATTAAGACAGTACAATGTTAACAAGCTGCTTCCTATGGTACAGGGTTTGATTCCTGCAGCTTTAGTTTGCCGACTGTGTGGCCATGCCTCTCAACCTTTTAGTGCAAGAAATCTGAACAAAGCCTAAAATAATGGGGGGAAGGCCCAACAATAGGGACAGATTTTAAATATTGCTCTTGTAAATTCAGAAGGGTATTAGAATAACACGATTTGTGTTAGCATGCATTTTCTGAAGGATATGGAGTCTGAAAATCAAATGTATGTCATTATTTAGTGACTTCAATCCTCAGTGATTTGTCAAAAAAAATTATGGGGAACAGACCAAAAATATGAGGCAAAAATTTGTAGATTTTGTGAAAATCTGGATAGTTTGAGAGGTATGTGTGTGATCTTAAGCAAGTCACTTTACCATACACTGCTTTGGGGCAATGAGGAATTTGGGCTTGTCTCCTCAATGGTATCCTATATTGCCTGCTTAGTAACTACCTATGAACCTAAGTGTATCCGTTCTCAGGAAAAAGATTGCTGGGTTTGCCCTTCTGAAATGGCCACTAGATTTCTGAAAAGAGGATGTCATTAGTAAAGACAAATAGGCAAGCTAATTCAAAATGAAGATCTGAACTTCTTTCATATCATATATACAAATCTGAGAGATCTAATCTGATGCATTTTATTTTAACCTATGTAAGCAACAGATTGCAATTTCAAAATCTAGCACATAAACATTGGTGTTTAATAAAGACAGATAAGGAAATTGCTGAAGTGATTCCAGCCACACGCAGACTTATTTATAAAAGGAACACGTCTTTAGCACAATTTCTGAGCAGCTTAAGGAAAGATATTGACTTATGTAGATACATTATGAACAGATTTTTAACACTGAACAGTTGGCTACTTGTAGTAGTGATTGGGTAACACTATGGTGGTGCAGCAATTAGCGTTGTTGTCTCACAGCAAGAGGTTTCCTGGTTCAATCCTCAGCTGGGGTGCCTTCTGTGTGGAATCTGCATGTTCTCCCTGTGTTCATGTGGTTTTCCTCCAGGTGTTCCAGTTTCCTCCCAAAGACATGCTGTGGGTGGATTGGACACTCTACAATTGTCCCTAGGTGTGAGTGAGTGGATAGGTGATCCACTGTGGCAACACCTAACCAGGAAAAAGAAGTAGTAATTGGGTTACTTAACCTGTGTGCTGCATTTTAGGAGGGCAAAATGTAGTAGAAGTTTAAATCATGTATCTCAGAACATCTAAGCGATATTTGGTGTAAAAAAGAAACAAATGCTTTTTTCCAACACACACAGACATCCTGGAGTAGTTGTTATGTTTACAGGAAATGGTAAGAGTTGTGCTAGATTCCTTTAATAAATTAGTCTGACAGGAATTCTGATTAAAAACTAAGATGGAATTTTACTCTAGGGGCTTCTTCCCCTGGGTATCTCCCTTTTTCGCTCTCTGCCTCTCTCTCTCTCTCTCTCTCTCTCTCTCTCTCTCTATATATATATATATGGATCCCTATCACATGGTCGACAGGCCATATGATCGACTTTCATTTGGTCGACAGTTCATTTGGTCGACAAGCAGTTTTATGTGGGGGGCGAAGCCCCCCCCCCTAACTATATATATCAACTCCAGGGTTGCACAACATTGGGGAGGGGGGCAAATCTGCCTGTCGACCAAATGAATTGTTGACCAAATAAAAGTCGATCAAATGGCTTGTCGACCATCTCAGGTAGACCCATATATATATATATATATATATATATATATATATATATATATATATATATATATATATATATGTCAGAAGATCGAAGTTTCAGAAAGTCGAATGTCATATGGTCAAGACCATGTGATCAACTTTCTGAAATGTTGAACAACATTAAACAATGAAAATCAACATTTGTGCAGGGTGCAACCCCCCTGCACCTCTCCAAGATTGCACCAGGAAAAGGGTAAATTCCCCAGTCCGCACTGTACAGCAATCACCATACAAAAGCATTGACACTTTGAAAAGTTGACTATATGGTCTAGACTATACGAAGTTCAACTTTCTGGAACTTCAGTCTTTAGAAGGGGACCCATATACATAGATCTACACACACACACACACACACACACACACACACACACACACACACACACACACACACACACACACACACACACACACACACACGCACACACACACACACACACAAACACACACACACACACACACACACACACACACAGACACACACATCACACACCCACACACACACACACACAGACACACACATACACACACACACACACACACACACACACACATACACACACACACACACACATTATGATTTGCTGTTTTGGGGCAACTGCTGTTTCACCTTATATTTTACGTGTTCGTTTCTCTTTTCATTAGGTTTCTACTGTTTTCTTTGTTTCTTTACTTGTACTAATATCTGTTAGAGGAAAGCTGCAGAAAGACCCCTGTAAAGTATTACATACTTTTCATTTTGTAATATTATAAGTGTAATGCTTTCACATCAGGTTTATCGATTTTGACATAGTTACATACACATCAAGTTTATCGCTTTTGACATAGTCACTGTCATTCTTTACTCTACTAGGTTTTGTTTAAAATTTTAGATTTAGATGGCATCATTTGATGATGTTCATAAGTTCATAGGTATGTACTAGGCTATTGGCCCTAGGGCCCATATAAGCCTAGCCAAAGGTACCATGGCTCTTGCCACCCAAGAAAATTATTTTCCTGTGCCCCTGTCAAGCAGAGCCACAGAGGTGATTCCCCGGGGTGAATTTCCTATCTCCCATCCAATCATCAAGATTTTTCTTGAAGAGTGCTAATGAGGAGCTTTGGAGCTTTGTTTGATATAGATAGGTAGTTTGTTCCAGAGTATTGGAAGTCGCTGGGACAGGAATCTATCCCACCAGCATGTTCTGTTTATTTTGGTGACAAGGTTTAGGTCCCTAGAGCATGTAGCTCGGAGGGATTGGGATTTCTTTAAGTGGAGCATGTCCAACAGTTCTGGGTTCGACATAGCTTGGTATGTTAGGCAGAGTTTGCCTCTGAGTAGGCGATATGAGATGGAATAAAGCTGGAGTTTTTTGAGATGGTATGCGTAGGGCATCTATTTGAGGCTGGTAATCCTCTTTGTGAGGTATTTCTGCAGCCTTTCCAGTTGTTGTAGATGTCTTGTGAGGTACATACCAAAAGGGTTGTTGTACACTATAATGGGTCTAATGAGTGATGAGTAGAGTTGAACAATGACCTGTTTTTTCCTAGATGAGAAACCTTTTGTGATGAAGTCTGCACATAGAAGGATTTCCTGACTACTGTGGCAATATGATTATCAAAGGAGAGACTACTGTCCACCTGTGTACCAAGGTCTCATCACACTTTCAGTGTTAAGTAGACTACCACCAATGTGGTAGCTCATGGGTACAGAGTTTTTACCAAAGGGGATGACAATGCTCTTTTTGGCATTGAGCTTGAGGCCATGGCTTTGACACCAGGCATCTGTCTCAGTGAGGCCCTTCTGTAGGATGTCCACATTGTTAGGAGTTTCGATTATAGCTCCTAGTTTGCAGTCATCTGTGAACTTCATTAGCCAAAGACCTTCTGTGTTAGCCTATACTTCAGAAAAGTAGATAGTAAACAGGAGAGGACCCAGGACTAAACCCTGTGGTACTCTACTTGTCACTGGTCTGAAGCCGGATTTGGATCTGCTACTTTCACAGTGTGGGTTCTGTCAGTGAGCCAGTTGGCAACCCATCTTGTGACATGGGGATTTATACCTAGTTTAGTGAGTTTATCTATAATTCTAGAGTGGGGGATGCTGTCAAAAGCCTTGGCGAGATCTAGATAGGCTGTGTGAACCACCTTACCCTCATCTACGGCTTTGGTGACTGCTTCAAAGAAGTCTATCAGGTTTAGGAGACATGATCTGCCTTTTACAAACCCGAAGTGGGTGGGGTCCAGAGTTTGGAGATTACCAATGTCTTTGTTTATAAGTTCCATGATGATACGTTCCATGGCCTTGCAGACCAGGCTCATTAGGCTAATGGGGCTGTAGTTCCCGGGGATCCGTGGTGGCGTCCCCTTTGTGGAGTGGGATAATCGTCGCTGTTCACCTTTCAGTGGGCACAAAGCCTGAGGTGAGGCTATGATTGAACATGGTGCTTAGGTGGGGTGCCAGTTCATCCTGTAGTTCATGTAGAATGCAGCCTGGGATGTTCTCAGGTCCCATGGATGCTTTGTTCTTGGCTTTGGAGAGTGTGGTTTTTAACTGTGCAGTCGTGATTACAGGAACTTTGCATTCTTCCGGTATAGAGATGGGCCCTTTAGGGGGTGAGAGGGGGGGTAAAGTTAGTACTGAACCTATCTGCCAGGATGTTGGCAATATCAGTTGGCTGTATATTTATTGCCATTGTGCTGTAACTCAGAGCAGATATGAGTGCTGCCATTGAGATTCTTGACATAGCTATAGAATGCTTTGTGATTGTCTTTAGAATCAGTGGCGATTTTGTTTTCATAACTAGCTTTGGAGGATTTTATGAGAGATCTCAGCTTCTTCCTGAGGTTGACCAGGGAGTTCCTCCAATCATGGGATTTTACTCTTTTTTGCAGCAGTTTCTTTCTTCTGTTGCAGAGTTTGTTTATGGCAGGGGTCCACCAGACTGTCTTCCTTTTTTTTGGAGGATAGCATCTTGGTTCTGTTAGGGATAGCATGATCCATGCACTTGAGTAAGTGCTTATAAAGTGCATATGTGTAGGATTCTGCATTCATACCTCTATTGTCCATCTGCATGGGTGTCGTGAAGTTTGCCACTTCTGTCCTAAGAAGCGTGAAGTTGGCTTTGGAGAAATTTTTTATGGTGGTTTCCCTAATTGGGGGTGGGGGCGGGATGTTGATGTCTAGGGTATTTAGCTTGTGGTCGGATCTGACCAAAGAGGAATTGACCGCTGGTGTGGAACACCAGTCGTCCATGTTGGTAATGAACAGGTCTAGGATATTGCTGCCCCTGGTGGGGGTGTGGGTAAGTTGATCCAAGGCATTGGAATTTATGAATTCCAGAAAATGTTGAGCAAAAGAGTTGGTACATGAGTAGTTTTCCCAGTTAATGGTGGGGTGGTTGAAATCATCCATTATTAGGGTGTTGGGTTGTACCCTAATATTTTCCAGTGTATCAAGAAATGAGGAGTGGGAATCCTGGGGCATGGTGGGGGATCTCTAGCAAGTTACAATTTGGATTGCGGTCTTACCCAGAGTTAGTTGCAGTTGGATAATCTTGGATGCATTATGCTGAGCAACTAGCCTGGAGGTGTGGATATCCTTAATGAATATGGACATGCCTCCGCCTTTAGTGTTTCAGTCCAGGTTAGGTGGCCGAAAGGTGTGGTATGAATTGTAGCCTGGTAATGCAGTGGTGCTCTCTTGAGCCTTGAACCAGGTCTCTGTCACTGCATGGATGTTGATGTACTCCAGTTTAAGGAGTGCCTCAAGTGAATGCATTTTGAGGTTTAGACTTCTAGCACTGAGTAGCATTACCCTCAGATTGTGCTTGCTTGTACCTGTTACGGTGGTGAATTTGTCATTTGAACCTTGCCTAAAAAAGGCATTATAGGGGTGACAAGAGCCTTAGCCAGTATCCGGAATCCCAAGAAGACAGGTGCAGGCCATTTCTGGCAAAGCATCATGCTCTGCCGATCATGACAGCCCAGGCAGACAAATCCTGGATCCCTTTAGAATGACACCAGAAGCTTAGCCAATTGTTGAGGTCAATGTCAATGTCATTGTTCTAAACCAATAAAAGTATTTATTTTTACTTTGTCATTAGATATATACTGAAGAACATGCTGTAAGGCATCAAAATTGGTTTTCATTTTTTCTTGGCCATGATCCAACATTTCCTTCTTAAACAAATATTTTTCACTCAAAAGAAGAGTGTAGCTGATTATTTAATTTTAGTGGGGGGATGTGTTGTGGATGCAAATTGAAATTTCTCCATGTTGTACACAACAGTAAATTTAGGTTTCCTATGTGGCTGTGTGTGTGTGTATGTGTTTTCCTAAGACCAAGTCCCAGAACTCAATCACCTCCCTGCGTAGCGAAAACAAGTGGGATTCCGCCTACTTGTTGATGTACCAAACCATGGATATACAACTTCATGTGTATTGTTGGTGGACTCTTTGGAAAAAAAATGCCTGGAATGTATGAATAGCCAGAAGGATCACTCTGTTCTCTGAAACACTGACATACATTTGGGACTCATGATTGGAACAGGAGTCTTGTGCCATCCAGCACTGGAAATGCCTCCCCAACCTAAGGCATATGTCTCCAGTTTGACTGTGCATGTGAAGGCAAGGGGTAATGGAAGGGGTTCCCTGTTACAAAATTGGGAGTATGGAGACACTGTTTCAGGTACTGCACATACCAGCATGCTACAATAACAAAGCAGTTGCCTTTTTGGTGGTGTTCTGTGGAGAAAAGCTCCATTTTATAGAAGTTAAGATTACAACTATTTTTTTCCTTAGACATAAAGACAAGATACAGTTGCTTACTGGTTCAGGAATACTTGAGATTGCACTGTTTAGTACAGAGATGACAATAGAGATACATGTGTTGATATACATTTGATTAAAAACATAAATATGTACAGTGTATATATACAGGAAGTAAATGATGTTGGTTAATCTTTTCTATGCAAACAAGTAGGTTGGATACACAGTCCATATTACTTACATATGTGGAGGCATAGTGTGTGAGTGGGTGACACATGGTCAGTTTTGAGTTAAGAAGGTTGACAGACTGAATATATGTTTTTGTTTATGGGAGGTGTGGAAGAGTCATGAGATTATTGGGGTGACGGTCAGTGTTTGAAGAGGGTGAATTTGAATCGGAAGACTGGAATGAAACAGAGGGGAACAACTCAGAATGGAGCGTATAGAATGTATTAAATAGGGAGTGGGTAGATGGGTATGTAGGTATAGACAGGGGTGTTAATAGTAGGTGTTGAACTGCCAGTTATAGGGATGTAATTTTCTCATGGTACAGAAATATTTTGAGATGTATGGTATTCAAGATACATTCTTAAAAAGGTTATCTACCCAGCTTGGATGAGCTGGGACTTGGGTGCATTGATGGTAATGCTCAAGAAACTGGAAAATCTGGTCATGGACACTGCTTGGTCTGATAACAGGTCCCCAAATGGCAGACATTGTAAGGCTGTGATGAGTGGAAAGAGTAGGCATCTGAACTAATAGGGATTGCAAGTGGCAAACATTGCAGGGCTGTGATGAGAGCAAAGGGCAAGCATCTGAACTAAGAGGGACTGACTCCTACACATAAAAGTGGGGAACCCCTTGGATTCCTGAATAATCTTTATGTGGCGGTAGGTAGCCTGCAAGTCCAAACAGCAAACCTACTGTTCTCTTGATAAGCATCAGAGGATTGTCCACCACGAAGGCCATGCAAAACACTGGTTTTATCGAGCACTTATTTAGGCCACTGAGCTCCAGAATGGTACTGAGGTCCTATTTTTTTTGGAACCAGAAAGAATCTTGAATAGCTGTCTTAGCCTCCCTGATAATGGTGAGACCTTTGAGAAGATTCTCTTGCATAAATGAGCAAGACCTTCTGCCTGTTTGAATCTTTTGACAAGCTGAGACTCTGAGTAGGGAATTCAACTGTGGGAGTAACATGACGATGGGGATTTGTTCATCATCATCATCATCAACCACCGTTTTCCCCCATTTTCTACGTAGGGTTGGGGGTTGTGTTAACTGTCACCATCTTTTTATTCATTGCCACTCTCCTACCTTCTTTGACGCTCATGCCTGACTGTTGCTGGTCTTTTTTCGTGCAATCCATCCACCTCTTTGCTTTGCTGGACGATCTCATTTCCTCTTGTCTTCTTCCTGTCTATCCCAAATCTACTTCAACAGATTATCTTTTGTTTTTCTGCACATGTTCCCAAACCACCGTGAACTGTTCTCTTTGACTTTCTCAGCAGCTGGTGCTGTTTTGGCTTCTGCTCTAATATCTTCATTTCTTCATCTGTCCTATAGGGGGCATCCTACCACTCATAAGGGACTGATAAACACTGGATATTATGTTACTGATCTATTTGTCCTTTATTATGTTGTACTGCACTGTCACACACAAAGGCCAACTTTCTACCAAATACCTCCAGAGTGGGGCAGCTAGGGAAGACTTCAGGACATCTTCTGTTTATTCATAAAGTGCCCCTGGCCTCCTACTTAGTGGTACTTCTGCTTAGCTTTGCAGGCATTACTCCTGTTGAAGGAGCCTTGTCATTGACCTCTTTGCCTCCTGCTTACTGAGGTTGCTGTAACTCAAGCCAGAGCCATATCTAAAATTGGCTCTTTTTAGAAAAAAGCCCTCTCTGGAGGCTGAAACCTCACACACAAGCATCAGGGTCTACCTTCTTCCTCCATGTTCTTAAAATACCTGTCACCCTACTCACAGAACAGGTCTGGTCATGTGAATGAGGTGTCTATAGAGATTGCCTTTGTGTCTTTGGCAAAGTAGCCTAATGGTTAAGGTGTTTGCCTTACAAACACAAGGTGCAGGGTTTGAGTCATCACTGGTAAGACAAAATAAATCTGTCTGGGGTTACTATCACTAGGCCAATGGTCTCTCTTCATGGGAGATCTGAGGTGGTAATCATACTAACTGTGAATCTAAGCTAGGGAATGCCCCTACTGGTACATCACTATGCCAGCAGCTACAGCCCTGGAGTGTTGCAGGAATAGCCTGATAATGAAGCAGATACTGTGGCAGCAGAATACAGAGGCTGAAAGTGCAGTGACCATGTTTGGCAGATGGACTAATCAGGTTTAAGAATGTGCCTGCACATGGGTACTGCACATAAAAGAAATGAAGTAAAAAACACATGCAAGTGCTGCCAGGCAAGGAACAAGAGTCAGTGTGCAACATGGAGAGGAATTCGTCAACAGCAGAGAGACAACAGTTTTAGAAAACAAGACCAATAGTAAGAATAAAAAGTAAAAGCAGTGCTACTATTGACAGGTGTGACATTATGGACAATAATACACTGTCATTAGGATTTACTTTAAAATACACAAGCACTCTGATAGATGTGGTAACAGAGAATTTTTGTGAAGTAGTTTTTGAGACTTTTACATGCAGAAAAAATATGGGTGAAATAGTGAATAAAGGAATAATACATCACATTGGAAAGAGTTTATTATTAAAAACTTTGGTTTGCAGGTAAAAAAAAACAGACTGCAATTCAAAACATTAGACATGGAGGCATTTGAAATTAAAACTTTTTTTCTCACAATATGTGATAAAGTGCATGATGTAAAGAAAATGTACAATAGCAAAAAAAAGTATGGATGGAAAATGATAGAATAGTTGGCATAATGGTTAAGGTACTTACCTTAGAAATACAAGATGCAGGGTTTGATTCTCACATTGGGTAATTGGCTAGGCTTAAAATGGCCCATGAGGGCAGTTAGCCTAGTACTAATCTATGAACCTATAATATAATACTAAATGGAAAAAGAGCAACTGTTAGTTATTGGAGCCAACCAAAAGTGTGAGGGCATGAAACAGATTTGGTTCAGGATTGTAGTAAAAGAAGAAGATGTGGGCAATGTGAGGAGCAAGACCATACTGCCAGAAACTGCTGACCATTTTGCAGGAAATGTAATGAGTACAGCCATTTTTGGTTTTGTGTGCTGAAAAAAAAAACAGGTACAGGAAAAAGAAATTGAGAGGGAGGAAGGACACTATCAAAGAACAATATTTGGGGTAAAATGAAATGGCTGATGTAAGTAAGGAAGAAAGTAAAAGAAATACAACACAAGATGAAGAAAAGGACCAAGGGGAAGGACTAATTGTTGAACAGATTCAGATACAAACAGAAGATCAGTGTGATGGGTTAGCTAGTGAAGAAGATGAAGATGGTGACTCAAAACAGGAGAAGAAGAGCAGAAAGAAGTTAAATTTACTGGAGGTCAGGTAAGAAGGAGAAAACAAAAAGTAAGAACTGGAGAAAAAAAAGTGCAAAAATTGAAATGGATGATTTATATATTTTGGAACTATATCTGAAAAGTATAAGAAATGAGAGGTTTAGTGGTTGTTGAATGATGCCAAATGAAAAAGATGGATGTTTGCCAGATACAAGATTTGTTAAGCAAGAAAATGAGAAAATATTGAAGCTACATGGGAAAAAAAGATTACATGGTCGGTTGGATATGAAACACGTTCTGGGTTATGGATGATAATAAGTGGGATGAAGTAAAATATTGGATATAACTATTGTGATAACAGGAAGTGTGATGACATGTGACAATTATAACAGGAAGTGTGATGACATGTGACAATTGTGATAACATGAAGTGGATGACATGTGACAATTGTTATAACAGGAAGTGTGATGACATATAACAATTGTGATAACAGGAAGTGTGATGACATGTGACAATTGTTATAACAGGAAGTGTAACAGGAAGTGTGATGAAATGTGACAATTGTTATAACAGGAAGTGATAACATGAAGTGTGATGACATGGGACAATTGTTATAACAGGAAGTGTGATGACATGTAACAATTGTGGTAACAGGAAGTGTGATGACGTGACAATTGTTATAACAGGAAGTGTGATGACATGTGACAATTGTTATAACAGGAAGTGTAATGACGTAACAATTGTGATAACAGGAAGTGTGATGACGTAACAATTGTGATAACAGGAAGGGTGATGATACTTGAGGAAAATGGAAACTGAATGAGGCTAATAATATATACATAAGACCATAGGATCATAGGAAATTATTAGGTGATTGGCCCTGAGGCCCTTACAAGGCTAGTCAAGAATTTAGCCCATGTTCTGACAAGTCAGTACCAAATGTCCCCATCCAACAGGGACACAGGTGGAATCTCAGGGGTGTATTTTCTGTTCCCATCCAGTTATCCAGGTTGTGCTTAAAAAGGGTTAATGAGGTACTCTGCTTGACATGGAGTGGGAGTCTATTCCACATATGGGGGAGTCTCTGGGACACAAATCTGTCCTGCCAACAAGTCCTATTGATGCCAAAGACCAGGTTGAATTTGCATGTGTGGGTTACCTGAGTGGAGCTTGACATGTGGATATGCAGCATTCCCATCAAGGCGGGGTCTGAGATTGCTTTGTATGCCAGACAGAGGTCTCCTCTGAGGAGTCTGTAGAAGACTGAGTAGAGGGACAGGGCCTTTAGCCTATCTGTGTAGGGTAGATGTTTGAGGCCCTGGATTCTCCTGGTGAGGAACCACTGTGGTCTCCCCAGCTGCTGCATGTGCTTTGTGAGGTAGATGCTGAGAGGGGCATTGTACATAACAATGGGTCTTATAGGGGAAGAATACAGGGATGTTATGACCACCTTGTCCCTGGATGAGATACCCTTATTAATCAGGTGGGCCATGTAGAAAGCTTTCTGTACAACAGAGGCAGTATGGTGGTCAAAAGTCAGTTTGTTATCAACCTGGGTGCCGAAGTCCCTCACAACTGATTGCATGCTTAGGACTTTGTTATTAATGTGATAATTTGTGAGGACGTCACTGTCCCCAAAGGGAATGATGATGCATTTTTTGGCATTCAGTTTGAGGCCATGTTTCTGGCACCAGTCATTTGTTTGAATGAAACCCTCTTGACGGATGTCCACATCACTAGGGGAATTGATGACAATGCCCAGCTTGCAATCATCTGCAAACTTGATCAGCCATTGCCCACTGGTTTTGGCCTGCTATCCCAAACAAAGGCCCCAAGACCGATACCTGGGGTACACTTCTCATTACTAGTTGACTGCTTGAGGTGGCTTCCCCTATTTTGAGTAGGTGGGTTCTATCAGTGAGCCAGTTTGCTACCCATCTGGTAGCATACAGATTGATGCCTAGTTGAGAGAGTTTATCTATTATACCTGAGTGGGAAATAGTATCAAATGCTTTGGCCAGATCAAGGTAGGTGGAGTGCACCATCTTCCTGTCTTCCATGGCTTTGGTGACTGCCTCAAAGAAATCGACCAAATTTAACAGGTATGACCTCCCCTTGATTAAATAAAACTGTGGGGATCAAGTGTTTGGAGATTGCCAGTGTCCTTGTTAATGAGGTCCATGATAATCCACTCGATAGCCTTGCAGAAAAAGCTAGTTAGGCTGATGGGTCTATAATTTCCTAGATTGGAGGATACTTCACCTTTGTGCAAAGGGATGACAGTGACTGTCCTCCACTTGGCTGGGACAAAGCTGGTACTCAGGCTTTGGCTGAATAGGGTGTCTAATGGTGCTGCAAGTTCCTGATTGAGTTCATGTAGGATGCAGCCTGGGATGTTATCGGGTCCCATGGAGACTGTATATTTTGCCTTTGAGAGGACAGTGATGACTTGCTCCCTAGAGATAAGGGGATTTACTGATGGGGGACAGAGGGGAGAATTTTTTGCTGAATCTGTCAGCCAGTAGATTGGCTATATCTACAACATTTGTGTATGTTGTGTATTTGACCACCAGTACTGAACAGATCTGGGTGCTTCCCTTGAGATTGAGAACATATGTCAAGAAGGCCTTATGATTGTCTTTAGTAGAAGTGGCAAGTTTGGACTTAATGTTTGCTTTGGAGGATTTCACTAGTGCTATTTGCTTGTTCAAGGTAAGGAGAGGTTACTTCCAATTACACACCTGCTCCTTCTTGGTCCTGGACAGCAATTGTTTCCTTTTGTTATAGAGTTTATTTATTGTAGATGTCCACCAGACAGGTTTACTTTTCCTTGAGGGGGATGAATTTTTCTTGTCTGGTATTCCTGTTTCCATGCAGCTATATAAATGCTCATATAGTAATTTGGTGCAGGTTTGGATATGTGTGCCAATTCCTATGGAGAGGGGGCTGTGATGCTGTTTAGACCTTCCCTCAAGAGGTTGCAATCAGCGTTGGAGAAGTTTTTTTGTTTGACTCTAGCTGGGGGGGGGGGGGGGGGGGCAGGGGAGATGGTGATTTCCAACATGACCGCTTTATGGTCGAATCTTACGAGGGAGGATGACACTGTAGGGCTGCTGCAGTGGTTACTCATGTTGATTAATACCAAGTCCAAGATATTTTCATCTCTTGTGGGGGTGTCGATTAGATGGTCCAAGGCATTTGCATTGCCAAATCAAGGAATATCTGGGCACTTGTGTTTTGGCATGAGTAATTCTTCCAGTCTATGGTTGGATAGTTAATGTCACCCAGGATCAGGGTAAATGGTTGAATCTTGATAAACTTGAAGAGGTCCAGATAGGTGGAGTTGGCATCTTGAGTCAAAGTTGGGGGCCTGTAGCTAGCTATAATTTTAATAGGGGTCCTGTCAAGGTTAACTGCACCTGGAGTGTCTCCTATACATCATACTCTTTGACCAGCCTGGAGCTGTGTATGTCTTTTATATATATCACAACTCCACCTCCTTTTGCCTTGCTGCCCATGGTTAGGGGTCTGAATGTATGATAGCATGAGTAACCTGGTATGGCTGAGGTGGTTTCCGCTGCTTTGAACCAGGTTTCTGTGACTGCACAAATGTCAGCATCTTCCAGGGTTAGGAATGCATGCAATGAGTGCAGTTTCATGTTTAGACTCCTAGTGTTTAGCAGCATGACCTTTAATTTGCATTTTGATGAAATGTTCATGTTGCTAGTTTTGACCTCATGGCATTGCCTAAAAAAGGCACTATGGGGGAGGCAAAAGCCTTGGCCAGGAGCCTGAAGCCTAAGGGAGACAGATGCAGGCCTTCTCTGGCAAAGCATAGTGCTTTGTCAATCATGTCTTCCTAGGCTGTCAGGTACTGGATCCCATTGGAATGACACCATAAACTAAGCCAATTGTTAAATTAAATCATTTTCTGTTTGTATTGAGCCATCATTCTGAGTGATGGTATTCTGAGTGATGGTAGAATGCTGCTTAAGGCTAGGGACACACCTGCCTGGGACACATATTCGGTGAGCTCAATCATGTCTCTCTTCATACAGTCCAGAGAGGTACGTTCAAGTTATTCACACCAACATGGACTATGACAGAGTTATAACAGTACTTGTTGTTGAGAGACTTGAGTGCATGGGTGATATGGTGGATTCTGGCACCTGACAAACAGCTAACCATGACTTTCTCCTTATCCAGCCTGGTGAGGGGCACATCTGTGTGTCTCACAATGGAGTCTCCTGTGACTAATACATTAGGTTTATGTTTAGGCCTTATTGGCTGTGAGACACAAGTGTGTGGACTATGTGTGGTGTGGTGGGCAGTGGAGTTTAGGTGTTTTTTGCCTCTGAGGTCTGTTTTGTTTGGGTATGTTTTTGTTGAGAACCTCCACATACGTGGGTGTGCATTGTGTAGGTGCGGGTGGTGTTTGAGTTGTGATGTTTGTGTTGACAACCTTCTCAGTGACAGATATACTGGCTTGTGAGGGAGAGAGCATAGACTCTAACTTCTTTATGTAATTGCGTCTCTCACAAATTCTGTTCATAGGTGGTAATAGTAGATGGTTGTCCGTGTACATGAGGCAGTTGCTACACTGTCTCAGGATGCCCATATCAACCAAGCTGGCAGGAGAAACCATAGGAAATTGCCTATCCATATTTGTCAGAAACCGAGGGGGAGAGAGGCCAAAGAGGGCTAAGAGGGCAAAGTGTGGAAGGTCTATGAGTAGTACTACTAGGTGATAACACAAGTGCTATTAAAGGAACATTTGTAGCTGGAATACCTCACAAAGGGTTAAAAACAGTGCAGTTGCAGTACTGGATGCAGCAAACCTATATCAGACAATGCTACTCAATTTATGGGTTAAGAACATAGTAAAACTCACAAAAACACAGATTAACCACATACAGGCAAAAACAGAACTCACAGTATGAAAAAAATACAGTTAAACTAATGAAATACAGTTAATCAGTAAATTGCTTTAAAACGGTGCAAATGTGATAAATTAGCTCATAATCACAAGAGTGCAAATCAGCTCAAATAATGCATATGGCTTCAGACAAGCAGTAAGAAATGTGGCAAACTAAATGCAGTTGAACACCTAAGCATGAGCAAAATGAAGTAGGAAGAGGCACCATTTTTAAAGGAGAACCGTACCCATATACTCAAAAAACATGTTTATTTCATCACGGCTTGGTGTTACCTACATTTTAACACAACTCTGGGACTATTCACAGGTTTTTAAATATGTTTATACATAATTTCTGAGTCTGACCACATGGGGTCTATCATCTTGAAATAATTCTGTTTAGTCTGCCTCTAGGTATCCCGCAATGCAGTGCGCATCTGTCAAAAGTTACATCATCAGGTCTCTTTCTTCCTAAAGCTCCTGTCACTGCATTGATTTTGCATGCATACAATGCTGTCTTTCAGTGAGTTAGTTTTAAGTAACATTTTATGCTGTTTGATGACTACTTAAAACATAAACAGTGCAAATGCCACAGAACAGACTTTCAAAGTGCTTTTTATTGATGCTTTTTTTAGAATGGCTAAACTACAGTTTTTTTGTGAAGCTTGAGTTGTACTACTTTGACTCATGTACCATCCCCCTTCACACCTAACTTCCCTAGCTGTCAAAGTGCTAAGGGTAATTTTACTTGCTGTGATTGACAGCTCACAGCAGGAGATGTGACTCATGTACTGTTTCCTTGTTCTAGTCTTTACTTTCTGTATGGGTAGAGGAAGGACCAGGGAGCTGTGACATCACAGCATGCGTGGGTTTTTAGGACAGTCATGGTGATGTCAGTTTAGGGAGGGAATTAGCCAGAAAACTACCTGTATTCAATGACCTTGGTGACATCAATGAATTGGAGACTTTTCCAGGGCAAGGTAAAAGTTTTCTGAAAGTGAAACCACGACAGTACAGTAAGGTACTGTTCTAGTGGAGAGAAATATTCAATTTAAAATATTGCAAATGCTGTAGCAGGAACAGTAAATAGGGAGAAAAAGGCCAGAGCATTTAATAATAGAATCCCCATTGTTGACCTTTAAGTAGGAAGTGAGGAGATAGAAGACAATTCAAGGTACAGAAGCTAAAGAGGTGGGACTTCACAACTAATCACACTGTACTCAGTAGAATGAGCTGATGTAGTGGGACTGGGGGGAGTGTCCAATATCAAATATATAGTAGAGGTGGGCAACTCAAACGCCACCAAGCTTTAATACTGCAATAACAGTTGGGCGGCTGGGTGGGATACAAGATCAGAACAGAGGTAAGGATTGAATTCACTAACTAAAAAACAGTTGCACAGTTTAAACAGATATGCAGAAAATAGTGTTTAAGTTTCAAAAGTGCAGAAAACAGTTGAAAATATGCACTTATCTTTTGTAGCCTCAGAGCAGTTTTTGTAAAACAACAGAGCAAGGGTAGAAGGCCTAACTCACTGCACCTTTGAGCAAACAAGTACAAGCTGGTTTAAACACTGGCTAGTTAAGGCAGAGAAACAGGAACCAGTCCAATTATCCAATCAAAAAACATGTTAGAGAAAAAAGTCTGAACAATTAAAAATGTGATAGTAAATATGTAAGTAGTAACAACTGGGGACTTTAATTGTAAGGTAGGAACAAGAGAAGGAAAAATAACACTAGATGTAAAGCTGATAAAAGAAATTATGCAATGTGGAAACTTGAGAATAGGGAAAAAGTAGAGAGTGGGTGAACAAAAGAGAATTTTTTATATATAAATAAAGCAATCACTACTGTTCTTGATAAGTGGGATAGTTTACATACACCAGATAGGGCCTCGGTTTAACACAGTAGCAAGCTTCTTCCTGTAGTTAAGGATACAAGATTTGATTTTTTCCACCTCCACACTTACGTCCAGTGGCCTGTCCCATCAACAAATGAACACAATAAAGTACAAACCCTGTAGCCTTTTTCCAGGAAGAGAATTGGGTCAGTGGGCCACCCCACATTTTCCAGTTTCGTATGGAGAAATTTGACAAACTCTTGGACCTTAATGGGGGTTACAAAGGGGATGCTGAAAATTTATCATCCAAGTCTGTGTTGGGAAACTCCTCTGGTGACTGGATATGGCTAGGCTTATAAGGACCCAAGTCATCATTAGCCTTGTATACACCTATGAACCTATGGAAATGGCATTATGGGATCTTTCAGCCAGGTCCCTGTAGCCTAATGGATAAGCAACTTGCCTCCAAAACCCGGGATTGTAGGTTTGAGTCCCATCTAGGGAGATATAACCTTAAAAATACTTACTAGAAATAACACCTAACACTACACATACAGACATGCCCAGTGGAACATCAACTACCAATCCAATAAGGCAAGCCAATACACTACCTAGGACTCTAGTCATGGAGGACTTCATTGTATGACATAGCAATGCCCCTCTCACAAGTCTGAATAAGGAGAAAATAATGGTCAGTTGCCTACTGGGTGCCAGGATCTGCCAAGTTGCCCATGCACTCACCTTATTGCATCACAGTTACCTGTATTATTTGGTCAAAGTAGATGTAGGTGGAAATGACCTGAGACACATCTCTTGATTTAAGTACTTTGTCCTCTAAATTACATAGCTAGATAGGTAAGGGGTTCTAATTTCACAGGTGTGTGTGTGTGTGTCTGTGTGTGTGTGTGTGTGTGTTTATAAAGTTATGTAAATTTGACCTTAACTACTGCTACCCTCCATAAAATAGTAGCTTGCCATAAATTTTACACTACAGGATGAGTCCACATCAATTAGGGGTTTGAGGTTGGGATAATGGTTAAGGGATGTACCTCATAGACACAAGGTACAGGGTTTGATTCTCACGTTTAGGAAATTGGCTAGGCTTAAAATGGCCTGCAAGGGCAGCTAGCCTATTTACGTATGAATGTACCTAAAATATCATCTGTAATGGATGTATAAAGAGGAACGATGATGGTAGTGCTTTAATATTTTCCAACAACTACTACATTTCCCCCTACAACAAACCAATACCAAAGTTCAGTTCAGCAGAGATTCTTATTACTTTCCTGAAATTAAACAGTTATAAACAAGTATGTATTATTGTTCTTTACATCCCTCCTGGTGATGATACAGCTATAAAGGAAGATATTCTACATTGGATATCTTTAACAATTCCAAAGAAATACTACTATGAGATGATGTGAATGTCAATTTATTGGATATAAACACAAACTCCCCTACATCTAGTTTGAACTTATCTGGTTTTACACAGCTAATTAATAACTCCACAATTATAGCAAGACATCAAATTCCCTATTAGACAGGATCTTAGTATCAGACCCTAGCAAATATATCACTTAAGGTATAATGTCAGACTGCCTCAGTCATCGTCTCTCATTGTATAAAACCAGACATCTTAGACATCCACTTAAACAGCATGCTTATAAAACAACATGCAACATTTCCAAGTTTAACCCAGAAATATTCATTATTAACCTATCAAATATTAACCGGAACTTCCTAAAAATCTTCTCCTTAGTTGATGCTGTAAATTAATTCAATAAAACTTTCCTGACTATCCCAAATAGCCTTGCACCTCCTAGAAGGAAGAGACTAAAACTAATGCAAATTGGCTGTCCAAAGAGAGTAGAATGTTATTACAGGATAGAGAAAAGGCATGGAAAGAACGGCTAAATATAAAACCCCTCAATATATTGTAAATGTCACAATGCTGTGAACTGCACTAAAAGGCAAATTAACGAAGACAAAAAACTATATTATAAAATATATTGTAAAGGTCACAATGCTGTAAACTGCACTAAAAGGCAAATTAACGAAGACAAAAAACTATATTATAAAATATATTGTAAATGTCACAATGCTGTGAACTGTACTAAAAGGCAAATTAACGAAGACAAAAAACTATATTATAAAATATATTGTAAATGTCACAATGCTGTGAACTGCACTAAAAGGCAAATTAACGAAGACAAAAAACTATATTATAAAATATATTGTAAATGTCACAATGCTGTGAACTGTACTAAAAGGCAAATTAACGAAGACAAAAAACTATACTATAAAATATATTGTAAATGTCACAATGCTGTGAACTGTACTAAAAGGCAAATTAACGAAGACAAAAAACTATATTATAAAAACTTTCAGAATAATAGTAAACACAACCTTAAAACGTTCCTGACATCCATTAAAGAAATCTTGCATTCTGGCCATAAATACAACCCTAACCCCTCTCCCAATAAGTCATCACTCAAAACTGCAATACAATTCAACTGTTATAGCATCTATAACCAAGGATTTCCCAACATGTTATCCTAACCCTACCCAGAAGCCATGTATTGCCACATCCAGTTTCACTTTCAAATCTATGCCCACATCCTATTTAAAACTACTCTTAAACAAATTTAAACCATGCTCTATTTCAGCTGATGACCTTCCAAGTGAATACTTTAAAATAGCAGTCGATAGCATTGCCTATTCTATATCAATCCTTATAAACAGGTCAGTCCAGGAATTTCACTTTCCGTCTGTCTGGAAAAAAGTTACACATAATCCTTCTGCACAAATTAGGAAATTCAACAGACATCATTAACTTTAGACCTATAAAATCTTATCCCCCCATTTCCAAAATATTTGAAAAATGTATTTAAAAACAATTTCTAAACTTTCTCCTGCAGGAAGAGTTCCTATCTACCACACAATATGGCTTCTGTCCTTCCCAGAGTACTAACACTGCACTTCTAACTTATATAGAAACTGTCAATAAAGCTAGAGGTAATGGCAGACTAGTCTCCTCCTTATTTCTAGACTTGTCTAATACCTTTGACATGGTTTGTTAAAGCAAACTTCTACTTCTAATGTCCTGATTAGACCTCTCTCAGCCCACCCTGTTGTGTTTCAAAAGCTACCTATCCAATAGGTATCTGCCAGTAAAATGGCGCTCCTCTCTCTATCCATACCTGCCAGTCACCACCAGTGTATCACAAGGCTCTATCCTTGGTCCCTTCCTCTTTAACATTTATACCAACACCCTCCACACATCCACACAACACACCTCCCTAATCCACTACATATATGACCACACTCATTTGCACATCTGACAATATGGCACACCTAAAAAAATACTCAGAGAGCTTTAAAAGCCACTGAAATATGGCTTTGCAACTCATCACTCATGCTCAACCCTAAAAAAAATAAACAAGCTACTACTTTTTTCTCCAAATCCCTCGCCTATGAAAAAAAACAACAAAATTTAAAGTCCTCTCTCTTGATACTACAACCACTGAAGTCACTTCTCATAGCAAATTATTAGAGATGATAGTATATGATAATCTTAAATTTGACCTACATATACAAATTTGCATAAGAAAAACTCATCAAAAACTAGGGATGCTTTAGAGAGCTAAAAACTTTCTCACAGAGGCAACTGAAACTACACTTGCCACTACTTGCTCCCCTTCACACTTCTTTTTTTTTAATTTTTTCATTAAATATTAACAAACATGAATAAATAGATACAAATCCTACCATTGCATGAAGCAAATAAAACTATATATAAAGTACATAACAAATGCTAATAAAAGCGAATAACATTAATAGTTTTCTAACAAATCTTTACATTTTTGCCAAACTAACTTCTTATGAGTAATATTCATAGTTTTATTACATATAGTTTGTAGTTCTTTATTATACGCATTTTTTGCTAGATTAATATATTCAGAAGAAGAGAGGGTAGTTTTAGTTTTCCAATTCATTATAATAACCTTCCTGGCAATAACTAGGATAAACCACAGGAGAGGCCCTTTATTTCTTTGACAGGGATCTGGTACAGGGACATTAAATATGAGCAGGCATTCAGTAATGTTGTATTTATCTGACCATAAGACTTTAACAAAGTTCCCAAATTCCCTCCAAAATGAAGCAACCATTTGACATTCCAGAATCATATGCTTCCAATCTGCTTCTTGATTACTATTGCATCTCCAACATCTTAAATGTTCTTTTTTTTTATAAAACAGAGCTTTTTTATTCAGAGTTAGAAAACTTCTATGTAGAAACTTCCAAGTGAAGATTTCCCAATAGATTGGTGATGTGGAGTTGCTAGCACATTTCAAATATAACCTTTTATTTGTTTATGAGAATGTTTCTTTATCTTTGTATAATATTCCCAATGAGACACATCAAAGTCTATAAATTCAGATCTTAAAATTCTATAAATTATTGACAAGTATGATTTATTTTTATGTATGTTACTATTAATCTGAAAAAAGAATTTAATATCTTAGGTATGTGTTTTCCATTCATAACTAATAACGTGTATATTATTACTTATAAACTCCCCGAAAGTCTGTATATTTAACTAATTAATTTTGTTAGTATCATATCTAGCTAAAAGTGTTTTCTACAGTATTTACTTTGTTTCCATCTAAAAACTGAAACCAGAATTTTGGCCCAAGATTTGCTATTATGTTTATATTAAAAGATACTAAATAACCACTATTATGTGCTATAGGAAACATCAAGACCATTAGTTGTTTAACCAAATGATTACTATCCATTAATATTTAAAAAATGTTTAGTAAATGATTAGTACCAAATGTATATATGTTGGTGTTTCTATTATTTATACAATAGTAAAAAAACTTATAAAAACACTACACCACCAACTCAAAACTTAAAACTGAAGATTCCAACAAACTTGACTGGCAGTGATGAATATCCACAGACAAAAGATTTTTTTGTCTGTGGATATTCATCGCTGCCGGTGGAGTTTGTTTATGTCTTCATTTATACAATAGTCTTTTAGAACCTAATATACTACATTAACATCTGCTGAAGTATTGAGGCTCGTTTCAGGTATTACTTCATGTAAACATTTCCAATGTGGGCTATATGATGAGTTTAGCCAAAGACTAACAATGTTTAAAATAGCTGATTTAATATAGAGTTCTATGTTAAGGAATCCAATGACATTCTCCTCCCAGCTTTTTATATACCAGTCATACGATATTCTCATTTTGTGGATACCACAAAACTTTATTAATGTAGAATTTACCCTTTTAATGATTTTTAGAGGGTAATATGAGTAAAGATTGAGGAAGATATAATATTTTTGGCAAAACTATTATTTTTATTAATGTAAGTCTGTCTTCCATTGAGAAATATACTCTATTCCAATTCTCAACTAACTTTGCTATATCGTTAACTAAGTTATTATAATTTAATATGACTGTCTCCTTCCATTTAGCTTTTATATTAATTCCTAATTATTTAAATTGTTTACTTTCCCAATTAAATTATTTGAAATTTGTTAATATGGGAGTTATTGTTTTGTTAAGTAATAAAATCAATAATGTTTGTGTTTTATTATGATTAAATTTTAGACCAGAATTTTTTTTTTCAAAAGTATTTATTGAATTAGTAATGCTTTCTAATGAAGATTCAATATTACTAGTAGTTAACAAAATGTCATCACCAAATAAATGAACTTTGGAATTAGCAATAACTAGAATTAAAGTAAACAGTCCGGGCACACTGAAACCAGTTATAAATAAGTGAATTTATTGTAAAAGTTCATACACAATGATTCACTTGAAAAAGCCCTGCATTGAGTCAGGGTGAAAGTGCTTGTGTATGAACTTTTACAATAAAGTCACTTATTTATAGCTGATTTCAGTGTACCCGGACCATTTACTTTATTTTTAGTTATTGGTATTTCACGGTCTGCATCTATTTTGAACTTTGGAATTATAATTACCATTAACAGAAAAGCCTTTTATTTTATTATTTCTGATATATGCTGCAAAAGGATCAATCAATAGGACAAATAATAATGGGGGTAATGGACAACCCTGTTTTGTTCCTTTTTAACAATTTTAAAAGAACTAGAGATAAATGATCCAATTTTGAAAAAATAAATAACTTCATTATTAGCTCTATAAATCTTAAAGAAAAAATATATTCTTCAAGAATTTTTTTAAGATAAGTCCAATCTATTCGTCAAAAGCTTTATCCAAGTCTAAACTCAGTATTGACAGTTCTGTTTACTCTTATTAGCAATATCTATTAAAGATAGATGTCTAATGACATTACACTGCACCTTTCTTCCTAAAATAAAGCTGGTTTGATCTTCATTAATTAAGATTAGTATTATATTATTTAATCTTTTTGCTAGAATGACCATTACAATTTTATAATCCACATTTAATAAGGAAATATAATGATAGGAAGTATGTAGTTTAGGATCTTTGTCTTGCTTCAAGATAGGAGATACCAAAGAGACTTTCCAAGAAAGTAGGATAAGTAAAGAACTTCTAACTTCCTTAAATGTATTTATTAATAAGTTTAAAATATTATCTGGAAATATTTTATCTATGTTTGAAATCAGACCATCTAGTCCAGGAACTTTGATATTTTTCACATTTTTTATTTGTTCTTTAAGTTCTCTAAGAATCGCAGATTTATCTAACTTCTCATTTTGTTCTTTTGTTACTTTTCATATTGTATTTTCCTTTAAAAAATTCTCTAAGTTAATACTATTATCTAGTGTTGTGTTTCTGTTGTTGATTTCTTTATAGTGTCTCCTAAAAGCTTCTAAGATATTCTTTAAGTCTATTGCTTTTTTAGATCTCTTATCTACTTGATATGTAATTTTTAAATATGATTTATGCTTTTTAAGGTTTTTGATCTAATTGCTAATCTGTGTAATTTTTTAGGATTTAAAGTATATGTTTGTAATTTAAGTTTTTCCACATTTATTGAAACTTTATGATTTAATATTCTATGTACTTTTGATTCAATGTCTTTAATTCTGCATTTTTGTCTTTATCAAAGGGATTCAATTTTAATTTTAATTTAGCAATTTTTGTTTGAAGTATATTTAATTCATTATCCAATTCCTTCCTTTTAACAAATACCAATTAACTATTCTACCATAAATGTATGCTGTGAGAGTAAAGAACAGGTTAAAATGGATTTCAGTGGATTTTTTCTGAAAATGTAAAATAAATGTTCTTCATTTCAGTGTGTAGAGTGCATGCAGTTAACTAACTTGGTAAAAACATATAGCTTGGCATTCATTGTTAATAAGCATCAGAAGTAAAATATTTTATATGTTATAAACTATGCAGCTTGTGAAATTTATTATCTACAAGCAGGTCAAGATGAACTCTTGTATGCAGCTGTGTCTCGTCAATATGATACGCAAGATAGGCCAAGGACAAAAGGAGTTATTCTTCAGGAACAGAATGTTTAAGATATGGAAAACAAACTGTCAGCAGACTAGCTTGAAAAAAAAGACTTATTATTCTGGCAAATTCTCTAAACTGCTGATGCAGGCAGAAAAGACACTATAAAGATTGGGACTTTTTCTTTTGTATCAGAGACTTTGATTATTCTAAGCTGAAGTACGTTTTGATGTGTATACCTTTCATTGTTAAGCTACATGTAAACCTCGTGTGCAGTAAATGAATGTCGTAACAGCAGAACTGTCTCAGTGTCTTCACCGAGTAAAGATACAGACTACCTGAATAGTGTAGTATCACTTTAACAAAGATGAGATTAGTCCAGTCCAAACAACTGGGGGGGTGACCAGAAGAGGTGCCTCTCACAGTATGACATTCCAGCGCAGACCTTTTTAGAATTGATTATTCTCTTCCTAAAACTTTGTCTATTGACTGGAGGACAAACACTGCAGTGCAGTACAGGGCAGTATGGTAATTTTTCCTTCAGACAGTTGGTGATATACAAGGTTCAAATTTTCCACTGCCAAAAATTCATCTCACCAGCATCTAGTAAAAGATAGCAGAGAATTCTTCCACAACTGATCTTCGTGTCAAGACTGGCCACCTTGTCCTGAACATTTGTGGTAAATATTTTCTTCTGTTTTTCTTTTAACAATGAATGCAATTCATGAAAATGCCAGAAGTGCACTCAGTCTTTTACTTTTAATGTGGCTGAACCATATGTAGATGTGTGAAATTATTTAAATATATGGTATGATCAGCATGTTAGCACCTGTAAGTCTTTATTAGGGAAAACTGACAATCCAGCATTATGCAAATGGATTGCTACCTTTGATTGATATGTACATAAAGCAAAAGTGCCACAGAATGTACAAAAATGTGCTATTTGCAATGATTTAAATATTGCTTTTTGCATGCCTTGTCATGAACGTATTGTACAAAACCTGGAACAGAACCAGGATAAAGTAATGCCTGAATCACAGATAATGGTTCCTGTTTCTATATATCCTGTTAAAAAAGATTTGTTAGAGGGTGATGCAGATGTCAAACTTTGTACTTTACAGTCTGATTTGCAGGAGTTTAAAGATTGGATTGCTAAAGTTAGCAATCAGCAAGATCTTGACCTCATGGGTCATTTTCAGACTTACTGAGATAAATGGAATGCATCTGGTAAACTGCATGCTGACACTGCTGAATGTACAAAGGAATTATCTCAGTTTTTGAAAGTCTCACAGACTGAAATTAAGACCTTTACTCAAACTGCTATTGAACAGGGCAGTAAAGCTACTGGTATGATAGAAGATTTAATGAGTAAAATTGTCCATTTGCAAGAAAAATATGACAAGCAACTGGCTGACACACAGCATGACATAACTGTGCAAGGGAGGACATAAACACATTATGAGCTCAGTTAGAGACGCAAGAATCTGAGGCCGCTAGAGCAGCAGACTTAGCTAATCAAGATCTTTTAAGATTATAAGCCCTGTTAGAAAAATATCAATCTAAAGCACTAGAAACTGCTGTTACCAGTCCTATCATAGCCTCAGCAGGTTTTTCTGCTGAAATTTATCATCAGTCTAGAATGTTAAAAATTCTCCCTAAGTGGGATGAACAGAAGGTATTTTTAATAACATGATTACATTTGAAGCTTGGGTTCTTAAAACTGTAGGCACTGTATGGAATGATAAACTTACGCATTGTTTCTGGAATTTTATCCCTCAGCGTTTCATGGCTTATATTCAGCAAAAGCAATACCCAATACAGACTAAACATCTAAGAATGACAGTGGTATTGTTAGCTTACACTAGGGGGCAGTCTCTCACACCAACACTTTTAGATCAGTTTCAAATGACAGTCTGTGATTCTTTGGAAGAACAAGCTAAACACTATCATCTGGCATATATCCTAGTCAAGGGCAGCAATGAAAAAGATATGAAAGATGTCAATTTTCAAAAAGCTGTTATGTGCTCCTTTTTGGACCATTTGGAAGGTGTCCCAGAGGATATCAAATGTATTTATGAGGAATATTCAAATACACTCACAGAGTTAGTAGATAAATTGCTGTGAGCATGTATTATGTGTAAAGATAATGCTATTCATAAGAAAAAGATTTACACTCCTCGTTCTGCACCCATTGTTAGTGAAGTAAGGGGAGGGGGGCATGGGAGATAAATTAATCAGGGACAGCAAGTCCCACAGCAGGTAGGAGGACAATCACGTCAAAGGCAAGTTATACCGAGGCAACAATGGGCAGCATCAGCTCCCCCAACCACTCAGTTAGCTTCTCAAGTTACTCAATCTATAGAGGGTCCTCCAAAGAGACAGCCTGTTTGTTATTCCTGTATACAGGTAGGTCATACTAAAAATGATTGTAAATATTATCGCAAATGGTGCCAGGAACAAGAGGCAAAGGGTAAGTTTCTTACCGTAAAAAAATTTGAAAAGCCACGTGCACCACAATAGCAACAGGTAATGCAGCCAGAAGTACAAACATAGCAGTACACTTCACAGCAATATGTGACAGAGGGTAAATGGGGTACTACAGCAGCAACCCCTATATACCACAAACATTCAATAGTCAGTATTCCCAGTACAGCAAAGGGATGATGTGACACCTAGTGTCAGTGTACAAGGTAATATTGTTAGCACACAGAATACAACTGTTCCTTCTGACTGGTCCAGTAAATCCTAATTATCAGCAGTGAATAGCCTTGCATCATGAACTTAATTGATCTTCTTATGTTGACTCTAAAGAGGTTGAGAAAACACTGCAATTATGTCCTTTGCAGTCCAATACCACCAATGATTTGGGGTGGGAATTAGATCTACTATAGGGGTGTGACCCCCCCACCCAAGTCTCTTTCTTGACTAACTTCAAGAAAGAAAAAGATGGATGACCACTTATCAACATTTGGGTAGAGGGGAACCTGTGGGAAGATGTTCTTCTAGATACAAGAGCAGCTGTCTCAGTGACAGGTAGGCATTTGCCTCCTGACTTGTTTAAATGTACATGTATTTCAGGTTTTAATGGCTCTGGATGTCTAGCCGTAGGTAGTAAAGCTATACAAGTACAATTCTCCCGTCAAGGCGAACCAGTGAAAGGGGTATTTCTGATGCGTAATACTTGCACTTCCACAATATTGGGAATGGATATATTATCCAAAATGGGAATTGTCATAGACCTTCCTAATGGCACTATATGGCTAGGACAAGGTCCCATGTTGTGTATGACTGAGGCAATACATGAATACATGCATCAAACAGTTCTGAAAAGGGCCATACTGTCAGTCCTACTGAAAATGAAGTATGGTTAAAGGTAAAAGAACATCTCCCTATATTGTGGTCTCAAGAGCCAACAGACTGTAGGAAGCTACAGGAAGCAGTTTCTGTAGGTAGTGATGAAAATTTTATTCCACCATTTCAAAAACAGTATCCGATCCCAAAGGAAGCAGAAACAGACATGCAAAATTGCATAAAGCGATGGTTTGATGTGGGAATAATTCAAAAGTGAAATAGTTCTACAAATTCACCCATATGGCCAGTTAAAAAGAAAGATGGCACTTACCAATTGGTTATTGATTTATGAAAAGTGAACCAATTCACGACTCCCCAGTCTCATCTGATTCCAGGGGTCCCAGAGCAAGTAGCAAGAATAAAACCGCAAAGTCAGTGGTTTACGGTCATAGATTTAGCTAATGGTTTCTTTGCAGTACCACTGCAGGAAAAAGATTGGCAAAGGTTTGCCTTTAAAGCACTAAAAAGAGTCCAGCACCATTCAGGAGGTAGATAGAGTCAAAATTTAATGTGACTGAAACAACAAAAACAGCATACCGGTTTCGGCCAAACTTACAGCCTTCTTCAGTGCATTAAATAAATTGAATCCATTACACATTTAAATACTGTTTAATTAAACCATACTGGAAGCTGATTGGTTTATGCCAAAATTAAGTTACTTCATTAAGGCCAGGTTTAAACAAAGCCCCTAGCCTAACAATCCAACCAGATTCCTTCTTATTTAATATAGAATGCCAACCTGCTTTACTGGATTTATGTTCTTGAATTTTATCAATGATTGTGAATTGGAATTTAGCAGTGACATGGGTCATTGTATGTTTATAAAGAGCATTAGAAATCCATTTAGTTCTAATATCACTGAGATGTTCACTGATCCTGTGTTTTAATGGCCTGGATGTTTGCCCTACATAAAAAGCCAAGCAAAAGCAAATTGCCAAATAAATGACTCAGTCGCTGCTGCAGTTGCCAAAGCATCTGATATCAAAAATTTGTGGTGTGTTGCTGCTCATAAATTCTTTGGTTTTACATATATATGTACAAAAGCTATAGTGACCACAAGGGTTGCTGCCCACTAACTTGTTCCCAAATAGGGTGACCTGCTTTGTGGTAGTGGGTAAAGAGTGTTTATAGTGAGTTAGATGGGAATAGATGGTACGGCCTCTTCTGTATGAAAAGAAACACTGTGGGGAGAGTATACCAGCTAGTTTCTCATTTGCCAGTAAAATGTCCAAAGTGATTATTTTTGTGGCTGAACATGCTCTTGTGAATGACATTCATGCATTCTGTAGAATTCTTAACCAGAAACTCTTTTTTTCAGATTCAAACCAGTCTCAAAGATCTACTGGATTCAATTTCCGTAAATCTACTTTCATACCTCCCATGAACAAACATGTTTCAGTCTTTAAAGATTGTGTGCTGAAATATTTGCACTTTAATAGGAACACATACACTAACAACAAGCATAATCTCACGAAACAAGAACAGGATGCTTTACATAAACTCAGCGATAATCACGATCTGGTCATATTACCAGCTGATAAGGGTAGGGTAGTAGTCAGTATGGATTGGAATATGTATGAAATAGAGGCTACAACACAATTATCTAACAACAAATTCTATATGCATATGCCCCTTGATCCAACATTCAGATTCAAACATGAAAATGATGCCTTCCTTAAATTGGCAAAGGAGGAAGGGATCATTGACCAGAGGATAGGGTACCAATTGATGGTCCAAGATTCCAGGTCACAGTATTTGTATTTGCTTCCCAAAATACATAAAAATCCTACCAAACCAGCAGGTAGACCAATTGTTTCGGGTCGAGGATCTCTGATGGAACCATTATCAGCCTTTCTCACTGAATATCTACAACCACTTCTTCCTCTGGTCAGATCCAGAATTAAAGACACCACACAATTTCTTAACATCAGAAATGACACACGGTTGGAACCAGGTTGGCTACTATGCACATTGGACGTCACTGCCCTATACACTAACATCCCACATTGGGCAGGATTACAAGCCATTCAGTTTTGGCTGGATAAAGCTGAGTTATATACTCCTGGATTCAATACCCTTCATGTTTGTCTAGCTGAACATGTTCTCACTAAGAATGTTTTTTACTTCCATGGGAGATGTTACTGGCAACTTAGAGGAACGGCCATGGGAGCGTCTTTAGCTCCTATACATGCAGACTTGTTTATGGGCTACATTGAGGAACAATTAATATATGATGAGAACCACAACATCTTTCTAGATAACATGGATATCTGGAGACGTTATCTGGATGATTGTTGGATGGTGTGGAGAGGGGATGCTGGTTATGCTGAGGAATTTGTAGAATATTTAAATGAAAACAAATGGGGAATTCAAAATCACTTTCTTGGATGTCCAGATTTTATGACAAGAAGATCACACACTTCAAACACAGGTTTATCGAAAATTGCCCCAGTTTAACACCTTACTACATGCCTCCAGTCATCATCCCTCCCACATCATCCGAAACATCCCAAAATCTCAATTTTTATGCATTAAGTGTATATGTTCCTCTGATGTAGCCTATAACATTAGCAAAAGTGATCTTTCAGAGCATTTTTTGAATAGGGGCTACCATATAGATAACATTAACAGGGCATGCTCTTTTGCCACTGAACAGGATAGAAAAAAGTTGTTAACTTATTGCAAGGGACCCAAAGGTAAAGACACACAGTCTCCCCAGCCCATTCGCTTAGTTACAACATTTGGAGAAAACATAGATGCTTTTAGAAATATTGTGAATAATCACTGGGACATTTTGCTGGCAAATGAGAAAAATACAGTTGTGTACACTTGCCATAAATGTAGATGTTCAAGTGTATTCACTGTTGCAGTCATTACATTTGGGTTATCTCCTTACAGGTAGCCCTCAGTCAACCTGATTATCAAAGTCTTGGGTCCTGTGTCGGTTGCTGTCTCATCTTCCATGACGTCAGGTCATCAGGGGTATAAAGCATGCAGCCAATGCTATTACGTCAGTTTTTCTTGCCCTAGATGTCAGGTGCCCCCATAATAGGAAACAATTATATATAAGGTTACACCTCCAACAAAAAGCAAATACACTAGAAAGCTTTAAGCATAGCAGGCAAGAATAGAGGTATAGTTAGTAGAAGTCAGGGGGCCGGAGGGAGGGTAAAGTACAGTTTTTTACCTACCATAAATGTAGATGTTTGAGTGTTCACACTGCTGCAGTCATCACACTTGGGGTAATCTGCCATCAGGTGGTCCTGCAGTCGGCCCGAGTTCCAAAGTCTCGGTCCGGCGTCGGTTGCTGTCGCTTCTTTCCTGACGTCAGTGTGACAGGGGTATAAAAGAGGCAGCCAACGCCATTTTCTTCAGTTTTTCTTGCCTCAGATGTCAGGTGCCCCCAGATAGGAAGGCAATACATAATCCTAAGTAAATTACATAAGTAGAAAACAATAGCTACAGCTGTAAGCAAATACACCATATAGAAACATATCTTAGAGATTGTATAAACAGAGAGCTATAGATAAAACCCAGGTAAAAAGAGGGGAAGGTGGGAGGGTAACCTGGACTGCAGCAGTGTGAACACTCGAACATCTACATTTATGTTGGGTACAAAACTGTACTATGTTCATCGTGTTACACTGCTGCAGTCATCACACTTGGGTTGAATCCCAAAGCTAAGGCTGGGTGGTTGGTACTAAGCAGGGTTTGGAAAAGCTAGTAGGCCCTGCAAAACTGCAGTGGCAAAGCCAGCTCTGGTTTTTGAGTATAGAGGTAAGTGGTAGTGCTTGGTGAAGGTGTGCACTGAACTCCAAGTTGCAGCTTCCAAAATATCCTTGGTTGGTACCCCTCTGAGGAAGGCTGCTGATGTTGCTGTAGCCCTGGTGGAATGAGGCCTAATGTTACCAGGTACAGGTTTCCCATGGTGTGTGTAGCAGAAATGGATACAATGTCCTATCCATTTTGAAATGGTCTGTTTTGATATAGGCTTTCCTTGAGATCCTGCAGCATAGGATACAAAGAGCTGATCAGATTTTCTGAAAGCCTTTGTTTTATCCAAGTAGAAATGTAATTGCCTGTGAATGTCCAAAGAGTGTAGGAGCCTTTCCCCTTTATTCTGGGGGTTTGGGTAAAAGGTGGGTAAATGGATGGTTTGGTTTAGAGTCACACTGGATACTACCTTTGGCATAAAGGAAGGGTTAGTTCGTAAAGAGACTCTGCCTTGATGAAAAATGATGAAAGGCTCTACTGCCATTAGGGCCTGTAGCTCTGAGACGCTTCGTGCTGAAGTTATTGCTAGCAGCAGGGCAGTTTTCCATGATAAAAATTGTAAATCGGCTGAAAAAGCTGGCTCGAAGGGCAGTAGTGTAAGTTTTTCCAAAACAAAACTGAGGTCCCAAGTTGGTGTTGGTGCTCTTCGGGGCAGTCTTATGTTCTTAGCCCCTCTGAGGTACTGTCTTAATAATGGATGTGAAAATATAGGAGGATCCGTGTTGTAATGAGCTGAAATAGCTGAAGCGTGGCTATTTATAGATGAAAAGGAAAGGCCTTTGTGCAACATCTCAGTTAAATATAGCAGAATCTGAGGAATATTTGGGACAAGAGGATTTTGGCCTTTAGCCTGGTTCCAGGCACAGAATCTTTTCCATTTGTCTGAGTAGGTTTTCCTGGTGCTGGGTCTCCTAGCCTCCAGAATGACATCCATAACAGCTGTAGAGAGAAGTGTTGACTGGTTGCTTAGATAATCTGCCATGCAGCCAGATTTAAAGTCTTGAGCTGGCTGTGTAGAATCTGATTGTTTTGGTGAGTCAGCAGGTGAGGAATTTGAGCTAAAATCCATGGTGGGCCTTGAGCCATGTTCCTTAATATTGGATACCAGTGTTGGCGTGGCCAGTCTGGAGCAATGAGTATCATTTGTGGCCTCTCTAATCTGGCTTTTAGCAGCACCTTTGCCAGAAGAGGCAGTGGAGGAAAGGCATACACTGTTAGTGTTTTCCAACTGAATGAGAGGGCGTCCACTTTCCAAGCTAGAGTGTGGTATGTCCTTGTGCAAAACTTTTGCAGTTGGTAGTTTTGGGGGGAGGCAAACAGATCTATGTCTGGGCTCCCCCATTTTTGAGTTATCATTGTGAATACTTGTGGGTCTAGTTTCCACTCGTGACTATCCATGATATTTCTGCTTAGTTTGTCTGCCAATGTATTTTTCTTTCCTGGCAGGAATTGTGCTTGTAGTTGAACTTGGTAGGTCAGTGCTGTGTTCCACAAGGTCATTGCTTGCCTCATAGGGAGTAGGAATGTGTGCCCCCTTGTTTGTTTATGTACCACATCACTGTGGTGTTGTCCGTCTTTATTGGAAGTTGTCCTGGATGCAGGAGGTCCTTGAAAGCTGTTAGGGCATTTTGTACAGCTAGCATCTCTTTTTGATTGATGTGGAGATGCATTTGATCTGCAGACCATTTGCCCTGAATACACTGTCCTGCCATATGTGCTCCCCAGGCATAATCCGATGCATCTGTTGTCATTGTTTGCCTGGCTGTGGGCAAAGTGAAAGGCTGACCCTTGTTGAGGTAACATGCCTGAGCCCACCATAGAAACTCCTGTTGAAGGCAGGGAATTAGTGGTATTATTGTTTCCAAGCTGTGGCTGTGTTAAGTCCATATGCTTTTGAGGTACCATTGTAATTTCCTCATATGCAGTTTGGCATATGGTATTAGTAGTATGCAAGATGCCATGAATCCCAAGGCCTGCAGAATTTTTCTTGCAGGGAGTTGGGTCTTTGTTGCCATTATTTTGAAGTATTGAGTCAGTTGTCCTTGCTTGTCTGGCATGAGATAAGCCATCTGGGCCATTGTATTTAAGCTGGCACCCAGGAATATTATGTCTTGTGAGGGCACTAGTTTTGACTTCTTTTCATTTACTGTGTACCCTAGGCAACTTAGTAGTTTTTTACAAATGCCAGATGTTTTAAAAGAATGTCCTTGCTGTCTGCTTGAATAAGGCAGTCATCCAGGTATGGATATATTTGGATTCCTCTTTGTCTGCAGTATGCAATTACTGGTGCCAGGCATTTTGTGAAGACCCTGGGTGCAGTAGATAAGCCAAAGGGCAGTGCAGAGAATTGGTAATGAGTTGTACCTGCTATAAATCGGAGGTATCATCTGCAATTTTGTCTGATAGGGACATGCAGGTATGCCTCCTTGAGGTCCAACGTTACTAGCCAAGCCTTCTTGCCCAGCATGGGAAAAAGTTGATGTAGTGCGAGCATCTTGAATTTGGGTACTTCCAGGTTTGTGTTTAGAATTGAAAGGTCCAGAATGGGTCTCCAGGCTTTGTCCTTTCGGGGAACCAGAAAGAGTCTTGAGTAAAATCCTTGTCCTTGCTCCTGTGTAGGAACCTGTTGAATGGCTCTCATGTCCATGAGAGCTGTAATTTGTCTTTTCACCTCTGCCCGTTTATTTGATGACAGGTTTGGCATTCCTTTTATCCTTGGTAAAGTGTGAAAGTGGAACCTGTATCCTTGAGTTACAATATTTAGGACCCATTTGTCTTTTGTGATGATGTGCCAATTGTCTGCAAAAAGTGCAAGTTTTCCTCCCAAGGGAGCTGCCAAGAGTGATTTGCTTGGCAGTCTGAGGGGTAAGTCATTGTGATTGTCTTCTGATAGTTTGAGACCTGTCTTCTCCTCCTTTCTGGGTTGTGGCACCCCATTGTCGTGGCTTGTAAGATGCTTGTGGCTGACCTCTGCCCCTTGGGCGTCTGTATTTGCCCCTCTGAGATCTGTCAGGAGTTGGAAAGGACCAGTTTTTGCTTAGCCAATTTCTGCTGAAACGAGGGGATTGGACCTGTAAAAAATTCTTGACTGTCTGCATAGATTTTGCCTTATCCTCCATTTTCTTTAAAACCTCTTCTGCTTTCACACCAAATAAAACATCCTGCTGTAAGGGTGCATCCAATAACTTTGCTTTAACATGATCAGGTAAAGTTTGTTCTTTTAACCAAGCATGCCTACGAATGACAGACCCTGTTACAGCTGCTCTGCAAGAAGCTTCCAATGAATCAAATCCACATTGCAAAGTATGTTTTCCCACTTTTTCTGCTGCATGCAACAAATCTTGCATTTCCTTGCAATCAGGCTGCTCTTTATGAGTGCTCATTAGACATCAAATATTGTTGATATTTCAGCATGTGAAACTGGCAATTTAAGGCCCTCATAGCTAGAGTAGCTGAGGTATATACTTTCTTTCCCCATCTGTCTAGTGCTCTAGAATCCCTTTCAGACGGTACAGAATTTTTAGCAATAGAGGCCTTAACCCCTTTGGGACCCTGGAAAATGGTTTCTGGGTCAGCAACAGGGCTTTTATATAGGAATTTATGTGAGTCAGGGACTCTGTAGTATCTGTCTGGTTTGGCTGGTGCAGGAGGTAATGAATCTGGGTTAAGGCTAGATTCTGAATAAACATCATCCACAATGTCTAACACAGGTGGAATAGCAAGGGGTCTGTGCTGGGGTAGTAAGAGGAACTCTCGGAGCCTTTTCTTAGAATCAGAGTAATCCTGGCCTTCCCAGTGGAAATGTTCCCTCATGGTATGTAAAGTTTCCCCAAAAGAGTAGTCTTCTGGGGGAGATGCTGAAGGAATAGACTCTTCAGCATCAGAGTCTTCATAAGGGGGAAAAGAGTACTCCTGTTCCTCAGAAGAATCTGAGGTAATGGAAACCTGGTCAGAGAAAGCGTAGTCCTCCTCCTGTCTAGGCCTTTTGTCAGGTGGGGGATGGGAACCCCTGATTATGGTAATTAAGTCTTCGGCCATCTTAAGCATCTGTTTCTTAGGCATGGGGCCTTGCACTGGAGACTGCTGTACAGGCTTCCTTACTTTTAATGGAGTTTTCAGTTTTGCAAAGGATTTAATAGTAAGTGTAGTCAGCCTGAAGACACCATCAGAGCGACAGGGGTATAAAAGAGGCAGCCAACGCCATTTTCTTCAGTTTTTCTTGCCTCAGATGTCAGGTGACCCCAGATAGGAAGGCAATACATAATCCTAAGTAAATTACATAAGTAGAAAACAATAGCTACAGCTGTAAGCAAATACACCATATAGAAAAATATCTTAGAGATTGTATAAACAGGGAGCTATAGATAAAACCCAGGTAAAAAGAGGGGAAGGTGGGAGGGTAACCTGGACTGCAGCAGTGTGAACACTCGAACATCTAAATTTATGGTAGGTACAAAACTGTACTATGTTCATCATGTTACACTGCTGCAGTCATCACACTTGGGTTGAATCCCAAAGCTAAGGCTGGGTGGTTGGTACTAAGCAGGGTTTGGAGAAGCTAGTAGGCCCTGCAAAACTGCAGTGGCAAAGCCAGCTCTGGTTTTTGAGTATAGAGGTAAGTGGTAGTGCTTGGTGAAGGTGTGCACTGAATTCCAAGTTGCAGCTTCCAAAATATCCTTGGTTGGTACCCCTCTGAGGAAGGCTGCTGATGTTGCTGTAGCCCTGGTGGAATGAGGCCTAATGTTACTAGGTACAGGTTTCCCATGGTGTGTGTAGCAAAAACAGATACAATGTCCTATCCATTCTGAAATGGTCTGTTTTGATATAGGCTTTCCTTGAGATCCTGCAGCATTGGATACAAAGAGCTGATCAGATTTTCTGAAAACCTTTGTTTTATCCAAGTAGAAACATAATTGCCTGTGAATGTCCAAAGAGTGTAGTAGCCTTTCCCCTTTATTCTGGGGGTTTGGATAAAAGGTGGGTACATGAATGGTTTGGTTTAGGGCCACACTGGATACCACCTTTGGCATAAAGGAAGGGTTAGTTCGTAAAGAGACTCTGTCATGATGAAAAATGAGGAAAGGCTCTACTGCCATTAGGGCCTGTAGCTCTGAGACGCTTTGTGCTGAAGTTATTGCTAGCAGGGCAGTTTTCCATGATAAAAATTGTAAATCGGCTGAAAAAGCTGGCTCGAAGGGCAGTAGTGTAAGTTTTTCCAAAACAAAACTGAGGTCCCAAGTTGGTGCTGGTGCTCTTCGGGGCGGTCTTATGTTCTTAGCCCCTCTGAGGTACTGTCTTAATAATGGATGCGAAAATATAGGAGGATCCGTGTTGTAATGAGCTGAAACAGCTGAAGCGTGGCTCTTTATAGATGAAAAGGAAAGGCCTTTGTGCAACATCTCAGTTAAATATAGCAGAATCTGAGGAATATTTGGGACAAGAGGATTTTGGCCTTTAGCCTGGTTCCAGGCACAGAATCTTTTCCATTTGTCTGAGTAGGTTTTCCTGGTGCTGGGTCTCCTGGCCTCCAGAATGACATCCATAACAGCTGTAGAGAGAAGTGTTGACTGGTTGTTTAGATAATCTGCCATGCAGCCAGATTTAAAGTCTTGAGCTGGCTGTGTAGAATCTGATTGTTTTGCTGAGTCAGCAGGTGAGGAATTTGAGGTAAAATCCATGGTGGGCCTTGAGCCATGTTCCTTAATATTGGATACCAGTGTTGGCGTGGCCAGTCTGGAGCAATGAGTATCATTTGTGGCCTCTCTAATCTGGCTTTTAGCAGCACCTTTGCCAGAAGAGGCAGTGGAGGAAAGGCATACACTGTTAGTGTTTTCCAACTGAATGAGAGGGCGTCCACTTTCCAAGCTAGAGTGTGGTATGTCCTTGTGCAAAACTTTTGCAGTTGGTAGTTTTGGGGGGAGGCAAACAGATCTATGTCTGGGCTCCCCCATTTTTGAGTTATCATTGTGAATACTTGTGGGTCTAGTTTCCACTCATGAGTATCCATGATATTTCTGCTTAGTTTGTCTGCCAATGTATTTTTCTTTCCTGGCAGGAATTGTGCTTGTAGTTGAACTTGGTAGGTCAGTGCTGTGTTCCACAAGGTCATTGCCTGCCTCATAGGGAGTAGGAATGTGTGCCCCCTTGTTTGTTTATGTACCACATCACTGTGGTGTTGTCCATCTTTATTAGAAGTTGTCCTGGATGCAGGAGGTCCTTGAAAGCTGTTAGGGCATTTTGTAGAGCTAGCATCTCTTTTTGATTGATGTGGAGATGCATTTGATCTGCAGACCATTTGCCCTGAATACACTGTCCTGCCATGTGTGCTCCCCAGGCATAATCTGATGCATCTGTTGTCATTGTTTGCCTGGCTGTGGGCAAGGTGAAAGGCTGACCCTTGTTGAGGTAACATGCCTGAGCCCACCACAGAAACTCCTGTTGAAGGCAGGGAATTAGTGGTATTATTGTTTCCAAGCTGTGGCTGTGTTGAGTCCATATGCTTTTCAGGTACCATTGTAATTTCCTCATATGCAGCTTGGCATATGGTATTAGTAGTATGTAAGATGCCATGAATCCCAAGGCCTGCAGAATTTTTCTTGCAGGGAGTTGGGTCTTTGTTGCCATCATTTTGAAGTATTGAGTCAGTTGTCCTTGCTTGTCTGGCATGATATAAGCCATCTGGGCCATTGTATTTAAGTTGGCACCCAGGAATATTATGTCTTGTGAGGGCACTAGTTTTGACTTCTTTTCGTTTACTGTGTACCCTAGGCAACTTAGTAGGTTTATTACAAACACCAAATGTTTTAAAAGAATGTCCTTGCTGTCTTTGCTTGAATAAGGCAGTCATCCAGGTATGGATATATTTGGATTCCTCTTTGTCTGCAGTATGCAATTACTGGTGCCAGGCATTTTGTGAAGATCCTGGGCGCAGTAGATAAGCCAAAGGGCAGTGCAGAGAATTGGTAATGAGTTGTACCTGCTATAAATCGGAGGTATCTTCTGCAATTTTGTCTGATAGGGACATGCAGGTATGCCTCCTTGAGGTCCAACGTTACTAGCCAAGCCTTCTTGCCCAGCATGGGAAGAAGTTGCTATAGTGTGAGCATCTTGAATTTGGGTACTTCCAGGTATGTGTTTAGAATTGAAAGGTCCAGAATGGGTCTCCAGGCTTTGTCCTTTCGGGGAACCAGAAAGAGTCTTGAGTAAAATCCTTGTCCTTGCTCCTGTGTAGGAACCTGTTGAATGGCCCTCATGTCCATGAGAGCTGTAATTTGTCTTTGCACCTCTGCCCGTTGATTTGATGGCAGGTTTGGCATTCCTTTTATCCTTGGTAAAGTGTGAAAGTGGAACCTGTATCCTTGAGTTACAATATTTAGGACCCATTTGTCTTTTGCGATGATGTGCCAATTGCCTGCAAAAAGTGCAAGTTTTCCTCCCAAGGGAGCTGCCAAGAGTGATTTGCTTGGCAGTCTGAGGGGTAAGTCATTGTGATTGTCTTCTGATAGTTTGAGACCTGTCTTCTCCTCCTTTGTGGGTTGTGGCACCCCATTGTCGTGGCTTGTAAGACACTTGTGGCTGACCTCTGCCCCTTGGGTGTCTGTATTTGCCCCTCTGAGGTCTGTCAGAAGTTGGAAAGGACCAGTTTTTGGTTAGCCAATTTCTTCTGAAACGAGGGGGTTGGACCTGTAAAAAATCCTTGACTGTCTGCATAAATTTTGCCTTATCCTCCATTTTCTTTAAAACCTCTTCTGCTTTCACACCAAATAAAACATCCTGCTGTAAGGGTGCATCCAATAACTTTGCTTTAACATGATCAGGTAAAGTTTGTTCTTTTAACCAAGCATGCCTACGAATGACAGACCCTGTTACAGCTGCTCTGCAAGAAGCTTCCAATGAATCAAATCCACATTGCAAAGTATGTTTTCCCACTTGTTCAGCTGCATGCAACAGATCTTGCATTTCCTTGTAATCAGGCTGCTCTGTATGTGTGCTCATTTTTTGTTTTAATTGAGACATCAAATAGAGTAGCTGAGGTATATACTTTCTTTCCCCATCTGTCTAGTGCTCTAGAATCCCTTTCAGACGGTACAGAATTTTTAGCAATAGAGGCCATAGAGGCCTTAACCCCTTTGGGACCCTGGAAAATGGTTTCTGGGTCAGCAACTGGGCTTTTATATAGGAGTTTATGTGAGTCTAGAGGCTAGATTCTGAATAAACATCATCCACAATGTCTAACACAGGTGGAATAGCAAGAGATCTGTGCTGGGGTAGTAAGAGGAACTCTCAGAGCCTTTTCTTAGAATCAGAGTAATCCTGGCCTTCCCAGTGGAAATGTTCCCTCATGGTATGTAAAGTTTCTTCTGGGGGAGATGCTGAAGGAATAGACTCTTCAGCATCAGAGTCTTCATAAGGGGGAAAAGAGTACTCCTGTTCCTCAGAAGAATCTGAAGAAATAGAAACCTGGTCAGAGGAAGCGTAGTCCTCCTCCTGTCTAGGCCTTTTGTCAGGTGAGGGATGGGAACCCCTGATTATGGTAATTAAGTCTTCGGCCATCTTAAGCATCTGTTTCTTAGGTATGGGGCCTTGCACTGGAGACTGCTGTACAGGCTTCCTTACTTTTAATGGAGTTTTCAGTTTTGCAAAGGATTTAATAGTAAGTGTAGTCGGTCTGAAGACACCTTCAGCAACTGACAGCCTTTCAACTGCAGCAGAATCCCCATTAGCCATGGAGTCGGAAGGGCCTAAAGATAAAGGCTCTGGAGGCCCTTCAATCTCCGCTTGGGAGTCGGATGCAGGCTGGGGTTCTAAATCAGCGGTCATCAGGGTCACTGAAAACCGGAGAACTGGAGACTGGCCTAGCAGAGGCATCGGTGTCTGGTTTGGGTCTCGACTGCCTGTCCTTATCTTTGCGCTTTTTATGCATCCCGGTCGTCGGTTGCTCCGACGGCATGGTATAATTAAATTTTCTACCAAAATAATGTCGGGTGAAATCAAACCAACGTTTAATAGTTTGTTTGTTAAACCTAGCACAAAGCTGACAACCTGTGACATCGTGGTCTGGGCCTAGGCAAGGGATACAATAAGAATGAAAATCCTTATGAGGTATTTGCTTCCCACAAGAAATGCAATTATTAACTTTTTCTGACATCGGACTGAGGCAAGAAAAGATTCCCCAATGGGGTACTTAGCTTTATTGAAGACTTCGATCTGAAGTTCGATTTGAAAATCTCAGGAGTCGGCCGACCGGCACTTGCGAACTGCTTCTGCTTCGGGCACTGCGCGGCAAGAAAGACTGGAGAAAATGGCATCAGCTGCCTCTTTTACACCCCTGTCACACTGACGTCAGGGAAGAAGAAACAGCAACTGACGCTGGACCAAGACTTTGGAACTCGGGCTGACTGCGGGACTGCCTGATGGCAGATAACCCCAAGTGTGATGACTGCAGCAGTGTAACACGATGAACATCCAGGACTGCAACAGTGAATACACTCGAACATCTACATTTATGGTAAGTGTACACAACTGTACTATGTTCTTTGTGTTTCACTGTTCCAGTCATTACATTTGGGTAGATTCCCAAAGCTAAGGAAGGGAGGAGGCAGTTAGATAGCATTAGGACCAGCTATAAGGCCCTGCAAGACTACAGTGGCAAAACCAGCTCTGGATTTAGAAAAAATTGCAAGTGGTAATGTTTGGTGAAGGTATGTACAGAACTCCAGGTAGCAGCTTCTAGGATGTCCCTGGTAGGGACACCTCTGAGAAAGGCTGTAGAGGTAGATGCAGCCCTGGTTGAATGTAGTCTTATCCCCTGTGGGGTAAGTTTTCCATGATGCTTATAGCAGAAATGAATGCAATGGCCTATCCACTTAGAAATGGTTTGCTTTGAAATGGCCTTCCCCTCTGCCCCTGCAGCAAATGCAACCAGCAGTTGTTCAGATTTCCTGAGAGGCTTAGTCCTGTTCAAGTAACATCTAAGTTGTCTGTGCATGTCCAAGGAGTGTAGTATTCGTTCCCCTTTGCTCTGTGGATTAGAAAAGAAGGTTGGCAAATGAATGGACTGACTAAGGGCCACACTGGATACCACCTTGGGCATAAAGGAGGGATTGGTCCTAAGGGACACCCTGTCTGCATGAAAGATGATGAAAGGCTCCACTGCCATGCGGGCCTGTAATTCAGACACCCTTCTTGCTGAAGTGATGGCTAGGATGAAGGATGTTTTCCAAGAAAGGAATTTCAACTCTGCATTTGCAGCTGGCTCAAAAAGGAGGTAGAGTGAGTTTTTCCAATATAAAGTTAAGGTCCCAGGCTGGAGTAGGGGCTCTCCTGGGTGGTCTTAAGTTTTTGGCCCCTCCAAGGAACTTCTTGAGATATGGATGGGAGGAGAGGGGTGGTTCTGTGTTGTAATGAGATGAAATGGCCGAGGCATGAATTTTGATGGAGGAAAAGGAAAGGCTCTTGTGAAGCATCTCAGTTAAGTATTGAAGAATCTGAGGTAAATTGGGCACAGTTGTGTCCATTCCCTGTGTTTGGCTCCAGGAACAGAATCTCTTCCACTTTTCAGCATAGGATTTTCTAGTACTAGGTCTCCTTGCCTCTAGAATGACATCCATCACTTGCTTACTGAGGGATGGTAAAGGAAAGGTCATGTCATTAACCAGGCTGCAAGGTTCAAGGTTTGAAGCTGTGGGTGCAGAATCTGGCCCTCCTGCTGGGACAGCAGGGCAGGGGCCTGAGGCAGGTGCCATGGTTCCAGAAGTGACACACTGTGGACTTGGGATATGAAACTCGAAAACGAAAATTTCAGAAGTCAGCCAACTGGCACTTGCGAACTGCATCTGCTTCAGGCACCGCACGGGAAGAAAGACTGATGTAATGGCGTCGGCTGCATGCTTTATACCCCTGATGACCTGATATCATGGAAGATGAGACAGCAACCGATGCAGGACCCAAGACTTTGATAATCAGGCCGACTAAGGGCTACCTGCAAGCAGATAACCCAAATGCAATGACTGCATCAGTGAAACATGAAGAACATCTAGCTGGCATACCCTTCCCATAGTGTTTCTTTTCATACAGAAGAGGCCGTACCATTAATTCCCATCTAGCCCACTTTAAACACTCTTCATCCACTACCACACAGCAGGTCACCCTATTTGGGGACAAGTTAGTGGGCAGCAACCCTTGTGGTCACTGTAGCTTTTGTACATATGTATATGTAAAACCAAAGAATTTACGAGCAGCAACACACCACAACTTTATGATATCAGATGCTTTGGCAACTGCAGCAGCGACTGGGACATTTATTTGGCCACTTGGTTTTGCTTGGCTTTTTATGTAGGGCAAACATCCAGGCCATTAAAACACAGGATCAGTGAACATCTCAGTGATATTAGAACTAAAAGGATTTCTAATGCTCTTTATAAACATACAATGACCATGTCACTGCTAAATTCCAATTCACAATCATTGATAAAATTCAAGGACATAAATCCAGTAAAGCAAGTTGGCATTCTATATTAAATAAGAAGGAATCTGGTTGGATTGTTAGGCTAGGGGCTTTGTTTAAACCTGGCCTTAATGAACTAAGTTAATTTTGGCATAAATTTTATTTATTTATTTTACATGTTGTCGGCTAGTCTGCTGGCATCTTTTTACAAAAACTAAGATTTTAAAGGAGAAAAGCTCCACTATCAAAAAAAACTAAAATAACTAAAATACACTAGTATAACTAACTATATACTAATAAAAAAAACTAATAAAATATTTTATACAAATAACATTTGTATTACAAACACAAAAATAATAAAACTGAGTAAAATACAATTTAAGTGTGTCAAAAACAGTTTCAGTGTCAACATAAATATTTAAATACATAAAAATCAAATAGAAAAAAGAAGTAGTATTAGTTGTACAACAAGAAAATATTAAAACAGGGCAAAAAGTAAAAAAAAAGGTGAAAGGTGTGAGTGTGAAGGTGAGGGAGAAGGGTGAAAGTATAAATAAAAGAAAAAAGAAAGAAAAAAAAAAAGAAAAGAAAAGGAAAAAGAAAGGGGCTACTAGGATTGGGTGGAGGAGATCTGGACAGGGTGAGGACAGGACAGATGGAGAGGGAGAGGGAAATAGAGGTTAGAGGAGTTGAGAGAGAGTAAAAGGTAAAAAAACAGGATCAGAAGAAAAAGGAGTAGAGAGCAACAGACACAACGAGGTGAGGGGAGTCACTAAGAACAGGAAGAACACAGAGAAGAGAAGAGGGACCGGGAGGAAGAAGGAAGTTAGAGAGAACAGAACAGAAAAAAAGCAGCAGCATGATGAGGAGTAGTAAGTAGTTTGGGGGGTCATCAGATTTGGAGCAAGGGCATAGCCAGTGGGTTTTTAGGTGCGTTTTCATCTGTTTTTTGAAAAGCTGATAAACCAATTAGCTTCCAGTATGGTTTAATTAAACAGTTTTTAAATGTGTAATGGATTCAATTTATTTAATGCACTGAAAAAGGCTGTAAGTTTGGCCGAAACCGGTATGCTGTTTTTGTTGTTTTAGTCATATTAAATTTTGACTCTACCTCCGGAATGGTGCTGGACCCTTTTTGGTGCTTTATCATACATTTGGTACAGTCTGTGCACACAATCTCACTTGCATAGGGTTGAGCAAGGTTGTAGCAAAGGTTTGCCTTTACATTTCAAAATGAACAATATGTCATGACGCAGTTACCACAGGGGTTTCAAAACAGTCCGGTTATACTTCACCAAATAGTTGGACGAATACTACAAGGTGTAGAATCTGATGATTTTGTTCTGCATTACATTGATGACATACTAATATAGTTGGAAACAAAAGAACAGCATTTAGCTAAAGTGACACAGTTCCTTCAAACACTGCAGAAGGCAGGGTTTAAGGTTAAAAGTGAAAAGGTACAATTCATGTCGTCTGAAGTAAAATTTCTAGGTACTATTTTACATCCTTCCGGGCATACTCCTTGTTCGGAGAGGGTGCAGGGAATTTTGCAAATATATTTGCACAAATTTCTAGGTATCATGAATTATAATCTGGAATTTATAGAAGGTTATGGCAGCATGGCAGTTCCTCTGTATGATATGCTTTCTAGTCAGAAGGAATTACCCTTTCTGGGGTGGGGACCAAAAGAAAAATACAGCTTTTTGTGATTTAAAGGCAGCATTGGCCAAGGCTACATAATTAGTGGCTCCAAGTCTAACACCTCCCTGTGTGTTACAGGCAGTAGCTGGACCCAACTCACTCTCTGTTGTGCTTTTACAGGAGTGGCCTCAGGGCTCTGATTCTAGAATGGACAGGATTTTATGCCCCATTACATTTTTCAGTAGGAAGATGACATGTTGAAAGGGGATATCACCCATGTATTCAGCAACTTTTGGCCATTTACTGGGGTTTAAAACAAACTGAATACCTAACAGCTTTTTCTAAAGACATAGTACAGACACTGCATTATGCCATACAGGCTTTGGTAAATGACACTCAGTTAAATAAACTGATTGATGATGTCAGTCAAGCAGTGTTTGCAAAATGGTTGTCATTATTTAGTGTCAAGCAAGTTACAATAATGGCAGGAGATAAGTATTACTTATCTAATTTCATGGGATATGAAGGAATATGGCACAAATGCATTAGGCACATTTCAAATCCAGAAAAGCCCATTCTGTCTTCTGATTTTCTGGAAGACAGACCATCCATCTTTGTTGACAGTGCTCGATTTTGGGACAATGGGAAATATCTAACTGGATCTGCAGTAGTACCAGAAAGCCCTTCTATGGGACAGCCATCTCTGATTCAGTTACCTGGACACATGTCTGCTCAGTGAGCAGAACTAAAAGCAGTTCTTGTGGGTTGCTACAGTATCTTAAAAGTAAAAGCTCATCAAAAAGCTACAAATTAAATTTTTCAGTTGAATAACTATGCTGATCAGATGGCAAAAAAGGCAGCAAAGGAAGGAATGCAATTGTATCCTACAGAACACCTTTCTGGTGTACTGGATAAAACCACTGCAGTACATGCCATACAGACATTTTCAACCTGAATTTGCAGCATGATTTGCTGCAGAGATCCAAACTAAGTTTGGACTGCAGGAAGAGTTAGAAAAATGTACTCTTGTAGGAAAAAGTCCAGGGCAATATTATGCAAAATGTTTTGAAGACGGTTCTATTCTTCCTTATATACCATACCAACAGGCACAACAGTTAGTGAAATTTAATCATCAGGTATTGGGACATTTGGGTACACAAAAGTTATGGCCCATTGTAAAGGACAAGTACTGGCATCCACAGTTAAACAAAATCTGTGATTTAGTGCATGCTGAATGCTTAGTATGTTTGCAGGTTAATGCTCAATTAAAAAAACACAGTTACTAAGGGTAACTCCAGCGGATGGACCTTGGAATGCCATCCAAATTGACTTTGCAGGTCCATTACCCCCAGCTAAAGGTGGGTAGGGGTATCTTCTAGTGGTAGTTGATGTTTTTTCAAAATGGGTAGAAGCAATTCCTACAAAAACAATGACAGCTAAGGCTACAGCAGAAGCCTTATGGAAAAACATTTTTTGTCATTGGGGATGGCCACAAGTTATCGAATCTGATAACGGGCCACAATTTGTCAGTAAACTGATGAAAGCTTTGTGTGATTTGCTTGGTATCCAGCAATGATTTCATGTTCCTTACCATCCTCAGTCCAATGGGATTGTTGAAAGTATGAACAGGACTCTTAAGGAAGGTCTTAAGAAAGCCTGCTTGGAAACAGGCATAAATTGGGTAAAACATTTGCCTGGAATCTTGCTGGGTTTCAGAGCAACTCCACACAGTAAAACAGGGATATCACCTTTTGAAGTTATGACAGGCAGGAAAATGCTTGTACAACTGCCATTCGATCCGACTGTTAGTACAAACAGATCATTATTAGACATTGCACAGCATCAACAATGGTTAAAGGATATTTCTGAATTGTGTCAAAGCCCATCAGAGATGCAAGCATTCAAATTACGGTCAAAGGATCCTGTTATGCCAGAAGAAAACCTTCCCTCTCGGACACAAGTATTAAGACATTCCAGACGGATGGTCCGTGGGATAGTAATTTGCAAGGACCTTTTGAAATAATTGCTCAGTTAGGACCTCTAGTGCACAAAGTTAGAGGAAAGAAAAAAAGTAAATGATTCTTGTTCATAGAGATCAGCTGAAAGTCATTAAGTGACTTCATGTTTTGTGTTTTATTTTTGTAAACTCACGGCAAATGCCAAGTCTGAAACAGTTGAAAAAGCATCTATCAAAACAACTTTTCAGATTAATACCACTTACGTGGAAAGGTTATATTATTGTACACAATGAAGATTCTGTTTGTTATTGTACTGACTGTACTCATTGGAGCCCGTGGGGTATAGTGTCAAACAGGAGAAATGCAAGTTTGGAAAATAAACAATGACAATAATACTCTAAAGATAGGTTGGTGTGAATGCTCAAAGATAAATATTTTTTGTGGACAAAGACAGCAGGACAACTTTATTTGTCCATATAATGCTACTTGTATCTTAAGGTACATAAAGATTTCCAGTAACATTACCTTTTGGGCCGTGGTTATTGGTCATTATTACATTTGACCAAATAGTCCTAAGGTAACCCTTGAATTTGATTCCAAAGTTTCTATTAAATGTTGTCAATTTCCTATATTTTTTTAGGAAAAAGGAGAAAATTCAAAGAAATATCCACCATCAACACAACGGCTAGTCTTCATTTATGTGAAGAAATGTGGTACTCATACCATAGAGGGAGTTAGTATTCCTCCCAATAATATGAAAGTAGAAGTAAATTTTACTATTGGAGTTTCTGTAATATGTACTAATACCACAGTCATTACAGGCAGCATACATTGGGCATATGTTATATCAATATTATCAGGTAAACCTACTTCTGTTCATACAGACCATTTGGTTAAAACCCTTCTACCTGTAAAAGGGTAGGCACACAGTATCAAAAGGTTGTGGTACATTTTAACATCACATTCCCAGACACAGGCAGGTGCCAATATAAAAGGGCATGGTATGATACTCTGCTAGGAGGCCAAGGCACAGGTATTGGAGCTATTAATGCAGCCGAAGTTGAAATTCTAACTAATCATTTAAAAGTAGTGGGGGAAGATATCTCAGATTGTGCATTTACAAGCATCTTGGAATCCAGAAATATGGAGGACACACCTGCACAATATAAATTATCAGCAGCAATTTTTTGACAATTATGATGCTAAGTTGAAATTTGATGGTAACATGACAATTTTTGTAAATTGGGCAAAATGCTCTATGCAATCTTTGCATGTGGAAATTCAAAAAAATAGAGTACAAACTGAACTTATGTTACAAAATGAAAATGTTTGGCAACAAATAAATGGATACCTGATACAGACTGGATTAAGCTATTTACTGAAGTAACATATTGTACTCCACAATATTGTACAGGAAGGTTTATGCATTATAATGTTACTGATACCACTATTATGTGTCAATTTACTGTGTTACCTATGATATTGAAGGGTATAAGTATTGGTTGCCCCAATTTGAAGGTAATTATATAGGGGTCTATATTGCATCATCGACAGAGCTAAATATCGAATCCACTTACGTCAACACATATACATTGACCGCTAATTATAGCGAACATTATAAATAGCGAAACTGAAAACATCGAAAAATTTTGTTTGGCCAACAGCATCAACCTGGTGTGATATACACAACGTAAATATACCTTGCACTGTAGGTGAATAATAACGTTCCTAAAATGAAATAAAACACACTACCCTTCCTTATATTGTGATTTCACCCATGAATGTTATACAACTCTCGACACAAACGAAAATAACTAAAATAATAACATTACAGAAAAGCGTGAATAAGTGTAACATACTAAACCCATGCAGTGGCATGTAAGCAATCAATATAAAGTGCAGTCATTCCATGTAACTACAACTTGCATACAAAGTACATTACACTTTCAATAACATAGCTACAGCACGCAAGCAGCACCAGTATTTCCTAGATTTCATCACCTTTTCTAGATTATATAAGTAACCATCCACTACCAACATGTCCTTGTTTTTTTGAGATTTTACTGTGAGGTAACTATTACCTATCACACCAGGAGCTGTCAGCGTATATGTAGCCATTGTTAAGGATACAGATTGCCATACACACATTTGTCTTCAGCATCACTCCTGCTTTTATCACTTCCGGTAATGAGTGTGTTGTAAAAGTTTACTACGTGTCTTTACTATATATAAATACAGATTATTTTATACAGGGTTCCTTTGTAAAAGTGTAACGTATGATGTAAATATCAAGTACAGTTATTGTCAATAACTAGTGTAGGTATGTCCTGCTATAGATGGTGTATTACATCACTAATGTGCGTGCTTTGGCCAACTATGCTTTTTCGATGTTATGTTTTTCAATGTTAATGTTGTTTGCTTTTTATACGGTTCGCTGTTTATGTGTCGACATAAGTAGTTTCGATATTTAGCTCTTTTGATTATGCAATATAGACCCATTATATAGATATGAGAGGAAAAACACATAAAACTGAGTATTGTACACAGACTCAAAATGGATTAATGTGTGGACAGCATTCGCCTGTCTATGAACCATGCTTGCTGCAGCATTCTATTAATTTGTGTAAATGGACTATCATGCCTTCGTCTTTTCAAATGTTTATAGAAGTGGCTCCTCAGTATATTTGTCTGGTTACAAATCAAGATGTAGGTCATAATTTAAAATTACCTTTTGTAGGATGTTTATCACATGTTGATTTCCTTAAATGGAATAATAAGAGCTATGCGTTTACTGAACCCATAGAAGTGAATACTTCCAAGAACTGGAATTATGACTTAATACAGCTTCCCAATATATCTGTATCCTTGGATAATTTAAAAAACATAAGAAACAATACTAAAATTATCATAGAGTATTTGGAAAAAAGAAATAAAAGTATATGAGGCATTAAACATCATTGCAAAAGATAAACTACTTAGTTTGGCTGAAAAGACCAAAAAAGAAACTGCTCACAATTGGTGGCATATCTTTACTGGTTGGTCAAAATCAGAAAAAAACTGTTAAATTGGTTGATACATCATGCGTTAGTAGTGTTAGGCATTATAGTCATACTAACTCTCTGGAATTGCTACATAAGTTGCCATTTGCGAAACACTTACAGAATTAAACAAATCATGATGGTCAACCTAGATAAACTGGAAAAGGTTTCAATGTGTACAACTGAAGTCGAAAATGAACAGTCATTTTCTGCTTTTTAAATGAAAAGAGGGAACTGTGAGAGTAAAGAACAGGTTAAAATAGACTTCAGTGGATTTTTCTGAAAATGTAAAAAAATTTTCTGCATTTCAGTGTGTAACTAACATGGCAAAAACATATAGCTTGGCATTCATTGTTAATAAGAATCAGAAGTAAAATATTTTCTCTCTTATAAACTATTCAGCTTGTGAAATGTATTATCTACAAGCAGGTCAAGATGAACTCTTGTATGCAGCTGTGTCTCGTCAATATGATACGCAAGATAGGCCAAGGATGAAAGGATTTATTCTTCAGGAACAGAATGTTTAAGATATGGAAAACAAACTGTCAGTAGACCAGCTTGAAAAGAAAGACTTATTATTCTGGCAAATTCTCTAAACTGCTGATGCAGGTAGAAAAGACACTATAAAAATTGGGACTTTTTCTTTTGTATCAGAGACTTTGATTATTCTAAGTTGAAGTACATTTTGATGTATATACCTTTCAATGTTAAGCTAGATGTAATCCTTGTGTGCAGTAAATTAATGTCGTAACAGCAGAACTGTCTCATTGTCTTCATTGAGTAAAGGTACAGACTACCTGAATAGTGTAGTATAACTTTAATATATTCCTTTAATATGTCCCACAAGATGACGTCAGAAACTTCACCATTATTATTAATATCTATGAATAGCATCTGCTCATTTAACAACCAATTCCTAAATCCTTTGATTTTTAACTATATATGCTGGTATTCTGTGCAAAAACATTAACTTAGTCTTTCAATTAAGTTTAAAGTTAATGGCATTATGATCAGACAAAGGATAATACATTATCAATACTTCTTCCACTTTTGTAAGCAACCCATTGAAAGCAGAAACTTTGTCCATATTTGTTTGGGTGCCAAATCTATATGAACAGTGGGTAAAATTCAATAGGTTTTCCAATTTTAACTCTTGTATATCTCTAAAATTCACAGTACTAGTAAAATTATTTAGTTGTTTAGCTGTAACTGTTTTCTTAGGATTTTTATCTTTGGATGTATCTTTTTCTGACAATATACAATTGAAATCTCCAGCTAATAGGCTATCTCCCTTTGCACATAAAGCTACAATGTCAAGGTATCATTTAGCTATTTTAGATCCAAGTCCAGGAATCCAATAAATCATAACAAATGCACACATTTTCCTATCTAACTCAAACACAACTAGCTCCATCATGCCACTTTTTTCAGTATAGAAATGAATTACTTTAGGCATACTCAATGATTTTTTCCATAAAATTATAATGCCTTTCCTCTTAGAATTATAATACTCTATTTGTCAGTCTAACCAGGTCCTGTTCTAATAAGTGAGTGCCCTGTAAAAAATACTATATCAGCTTTATTTGCTTTAAGATATTTGAATAAGCCACCTCTCTTTATGGGATTATTTAATCCATCTATATTTAACAAGATACATTAAAATATTGTCATTTCTGAAATGCAGAAAATCTAGCAAACTTAAACTATAGCTTCAAAGTACTCGACTGTATTCATGTTTAACACATTTTGTTATAGACAAAAAGTCAAAACTATTCAACAACAATAATATTATACCAAACAAGAATCCCTTACTGTGTCATGTCTATATTAAATCAGCGAATGCTTAAAATAGCAAATGCTGATTAACTGACCCTTTAAAAGTGAAAGCTAACAATCTCAAAGACACGGAACAGCGATTTTTTTTCCCAGGGAAAAAAATTGCTTTTCCACAAAAAAACAAATAAATAAATAAAAGTTCAAAGCACAAAATAAAGTGTTTTTTTTTAAATATACCAACTCAGAGATTGCACTACAGTGGAGGAAATGGCAAAGTCCAGAAAACGGCCCAGCGATTTTTTTCCCTGGGAAATCATTGTTGTTTTGTGTCTTCAGGATTGTCAGCTTTCACTTTTAAAGGGTCGATAAATCAGCGTTTGCTATTTTAAATGTTCACTGATTTAATATAGACCCACTGTGTCATGGTTGTATTTGGACAATAATATTATAGAGATATTTACAACCCCTGTCATGGAATGTGACATCACCGGTTTGATGATATAATCATTCAAACCATCCTCTAGCATCACTAAATAATTTCATAACCTATCATTTGCTTCTACCTCTACAAAATGTCTACTGGTTAATTTATGCCAATCCATTAAGGTTACCTCTAATAATGGTAGATGATTAAAAACTTGAAATTAGTTCTTTTAATAACCTAAAATCATTGAGTATCAAATAAGCAAATGTAAATATTGGTGATATACCAAGTAATAATTTCTCTAAATATTAAAGATATTGAAATTAGGAATAACTATTAGCAAACTTTTATCTTTTCCAAATCATTATATATATATATATATATATATATATATATATATATATATATATATATATATACACACACATACACACACACATATATATATATATATATATATATATATATATATATATAAAATAAAATTATATATTAATCAACTTATTTTATCTATCAATATTTAATAAAACAGGATAAATTAAACCAGTAATCAAAATTTCCTATACTACTTAAATAATCTTGGGAAAGAAAAACCCACTACATATGCCCAAAAAACTGAAATGAATTCAAATAAGTCCAAAGCATCTAACAACTAGTAACTTAAATTATATTTGTTTCCCCTTGGATTAATGATCTTACAGTACATTTAACTTGGTTTAATTAGATTGGCATTATTATTTCTTGAAAATAAAGTCCACTCACTGCATGACCTTTAACATTAAACACTATATATTTTCTAGAATCCATTGTTATGATTCATACTATAGTGGCATCTTCATGAGATTTCTATTTATTCACTACCCACTTCCCCAAATATTCATATGTAATATATTTATTTAAACATTATAAAACTTAACTTAGCAATTAGGAATTATTTCATTCGAGCAACCCACATAATCATAGAAATAATATATGTTTAACAAAAATATAGACAAGCATAAGAATTATATTTTGCTGTTAGTATCCAATCCCAGGTATAATCAGTATTATTATTTATAACATTCTATCCCCAACTGCTTTTTCCAGTTAAGAACATAACTAGAGTACCAGAATCCACTCACTTATTTGATATTATATTATATTAAATAGTTCCTTTCCTATGTGAATAGTTCAAAATCACTTGCTCCTATTGCCACAAAATTTGGTACTAATTAAAAAAATAAAAGTTTTATGTCATTTTGGTATTTTATTGAAAAGAGTGTTATGAAATAACAATTAGTTTGTTATGTTTATACAATTAAGAGTGCTGGCAATAGCTATTCATTTTAACTTTCTATTATATATAGAAATAGAATTTATAAATAAAATTACCTTTCATCACATCAGCAACACTAAATTAATTTATGGGTTTTTAAACCAAGCTTAAATAAGCTGCTTCTATTCAAGCAACAGAATGAACAGAATGCGTGTTGCCCTTTAAATACCTTCATAGGTTCATAGGTTCATAGGTAGGTACTAGGCTATTGGCCCTAGGGCCTATATAAGCCTAGCCAAAGGTACCCTGGCTTTCGCCACCCAAGAAAATTATTTTCCTGTGCCACTGTCAAGCAGAGCCACAGAAGTGATCCCCGGGGTGAATTTCCTATCTCCCATCCAATCATCAAGATTTTTCTTGAACAGTGCTAATGAGGAGCTTTGTTTGATATAGATAGGTAGTTTGTTCCAGAGTATGGGAAGTCTCTGGGTCAGGAATCTATCCCTCCAGCATGTTCTGTTTATTGTGGTGACGAGGTTTAGGTCCCTAGAGCATGTAGCTCGTAGGGATTGGGATTTCTTTAAGTGGAGCATGTCTAAAAGCTCTGGGTTTGACATAGCTTTGTGTGTTAGGCAGAGATCGCCTCTGAGTAGGCTATATGCAACGGAGTAAAGCTGCAGTTTTTTGAGATGGTCTGCATAGGGCATCTCTTTGAGGCTGGTAATCCTCTTTGTGAGGTATTTCTGTGGCCTTTCCAGTTGTTGTAGATGTCTTGTGAGGTACATACCAAAAGGGGCATTGTACTCTATAATGCATCTAATGAGTGATGAGTAAAGGGGAACAATGACCTCTTTTTTCCTGGATGAGAAACTTTTTGTGATGAGGTGTGCCACATAGAAGGATTTCCTGACTATTGTGGCGATGTGATTATCAAAGGAGAGACTACTGTCCACATGTGTCCCAAGGTCTCATCACACTTTCGGTGTTAAGTAGACTACCACCTATGTGGTAGTTCATGGGTACTGAGTTTTTACCAAAAGGAATGGCAATGCACTTTTTGGCATTGAGCTTGAGGCCATGGCTTTGACACCAAGCATCTGTCTCAGCAAGACCCTTTTGTAGGATGTCCACATCTTTTGGAGTTTTGATTATGGCTCCTAGTTTGCAGTCATCTGCGAACTTCATTAGCCAAAGACCTTCTGTGTTGGCCTGTACTTCAGAGAAGTAGATACCAAACAGGAGAGGACCCAGGACTGAACCCTGTGGTATTCCACTTGTCACTGGTCTGAAACTGGATTTGGAGTCTGCTACTTTCACAGTGTGGGTTCTGTCAGTGAGCCAGTTGGCAACCCATCTTGTGACATAGGGATTTATACCTAGTTTAGTGAGTTTATCTATAATTCCAGAGTGGGGGATGGTGTCAAAAGCCTTGGCAAGATCTAGATAGGCTGTGTGAACCACCTTATCCTCATCTATGGCTTTGGTGACTGCTTCAAAGAAGTCTATCAGGTTTAGGAGACATGATCTGCCTTTTACAAACCCGAACTGGGTGGGGTCCTGAGTTTGGAGATTACCAATGTCATTGTTTATAAGTTCCATGATGATACGCTCCATAGCCTTGCAGACCAGGCTCGTTAGGCTAATGGGGCGGTAGTTTCCAGGGTCTGTGGTGGCTCCCCCTTTGTGGAGTGGGATAACTGTTGCTGTGCGCCATTCAGTGGGCACATAGCCAGAGGTGAAGCTATGATTGAACATGGTACTTAGGTGAGGTGCCAGTTCGTTCTGTAGTTCATGTAGAACACAGCCTGGGATGTTGTCAGGTCCCATGGATGCTGTGTTCTTGGATTTGGATAGTGTGTTTTTTACCTGTGCAGCCGCGATTACAGGAACTTTGCATTCTTCTGGTATAGAGATGGGCCCTTTAGGGGATGACAGAGGGGTAAAGTTAGCACTGAACCTATCTGCCAGGATGTTGGCAATATCCGTTGGGTCTGTATATTTAGTGACATTGTGCTGTAACTCAGAGCAGATCTGAGTGTTGCCACTGAGATTCTTGACATAGCTATAGAATGCTTTGTGGTTGTCTTTAGAGTCAGTGGCGATTTTGTTTTCATAACTAGCTTTGGAGGATTTTATGTAACATGGTATTTAGCCATTGCTATTTCTATTCATTTTAATGTTACAACATATAAGCACTTTCAACATACTTCAGTGCTCTTAATCCCCCCTTTTAAAAGTTCATAACAAAAATACTCTCATATGTAGAGACAGAATGCAAAATCTTTCCATTGCCTTCCATAAGAAATATATCTAAATATTTCAACTAGTTTGTCAGAACAAATTAAAGAACAAAAAAACTGTTCTTAAAATATTATTATATGCCATAGATAAAAACTGTCTATTATTTTATTATTGAAACAAAGTCCATTCTCAGTTTAGTCTGTACCACTCAAAGACATTACAGATTAGTAGCAACCATGTGAATATTCATTATAAGTTTAACAAATATTAGAGATTATTTTTTCCTATATTATTCCACCACACCTCACAGAAGGAATCCAATGTAATGTTTTCAATTTATGAAGACACACATTGCTATACTAAGTGAATCTTTGTTGGCAAAAATGTTTCACTAATACACGAAAATAAAAAGAAAAGTTTTAACTGTTACAACTTGGAGCTCTTACATAGTTTCTGAAACACTGCATTTATACTAAAGGACATACTTTTTATAAAATCAATACAAGTCGAGAAATAGAGAAAGAAGTCATTATTACTTTCCTTTGACGTTTTTGTTGTCCAACCATTTTTTACTGCATTTCTTTTAAGGCTCAGTAAAGACCAATCCATTTCCTCCTGTTTATCCAAAAGATTATTTCTTTGAGAAAATTCCAGGGCTTCATCCAGTTACTGAAACACTTTTGCCCATCATATAATAAAATTTAGATTTTTGCTGAGAATAGAATTTGTGTCTTAATGTTTGATTTCTTTAGACTTTTTATTAAGGGAATATAAGCTTTTCTTTTGGACATTACTGTAGTTGTATAATCATTATCAAATCTAATAGTTTTCCCATTAAAAGTTATTGGAGAGTTAGTGCGGGCAGTTTTTAAGACCAAGTCTTTATTCTGTGTAGAAAGAAGTTTGACTATTATAGATCTTGCTGCAGACAGATTTTTGTTGTAATATTATTAGAGAGAGACCTATGTGCTCTCTCAGTTCTGAGAGAAAAGTCCAATATTTTTGGTATCCAAGCATTTAGAAACTGCAACACGTTGTTTCCTTCTTCCTTCTCAGGGACGTCACGCCGTATATTCTTTTCTTATTTCTTCTGGATCTGCTCTCAAGATCATCAACCTTTTCCAGAAGAAGGGAGTTTCTATTTCAGAAGAAATTCAACTGTGAGTTTCATTTTCATTTAGCTGTCCATCTACATCATTTAGACGATCCTCCATGCAAGTGATTTCCTCCGTATGTTTCTTGATCGATTTATTTTTTATTTTCTTGTTTTAGAGTGTCCATTTTACTCTCTAATTTGTCTGTTTTAACTGATATTTCTTACTGGATATAACAAACTGTACTTCCTTCTTCATTCCATTTTCTTGACAGGAAGCTTTAAAATGACTCATAGTTACACTCGACTGGAAAAACCTCTGACAGGATAAAATCAACATAAAGTCTTCAAAAGATGAATTTATTGCTGGATTCTCTTCACATTTTGTTTACTGTTACATAAAGGATGTTTTGAAGACAATTGTTTTTCATTTATGAATAAATAATGCTGCCAGAAAAAAGCAGGAAAGAGGCAGAGCAAAACTTTTATGCTGCTAGCGGCTTGGCATCTTAGCCACACCCCCCTTGTACTTCTTTATGGTGCTTCAATCTTTACTAACCTACAGGCACCACAGAAATCAAAACTTGAACAATGTTAATTACAAAGCTGATAAATTTGTAGCACATACCCCTTTCAGAACCCCCCCCCACTGTACAGCACAAAAAAGCCAAAATTGGTTAGAACTACCCCATCAACTAACATGTACACATCTTCATACCAGCTATAAAATAATCCAGCAACAAACTACTTGTTCAGGTCTACTTCACGTTGTCGAAGGCTGACAATATCGAAGCTGATATTGTCGGCACCAGATTAGCGAAAGCAAAAAAAATCTAAAATTTAAACGGAAATCTCCGTAAGGGGTTATTACCATTTAGTTCAATGCAGTGCGGTCTCGGAGTTGGTATATTTAAGTAGGGGGGGTGTTGGGTACAGCCTCCCACATGGGGGGTGCAGATGGGCTTGCCCCCCTGCTTGCAAAGGTAAGTTTTTATTTATTTTTGTTTTTAGGCATTTTTTTTTATCTTTCGATGTTTCAGAATTCTATGATATGGTGTCGACCATATCAGAGTCGATATTCTGAAACTTTGATAAGATAATATAGACGCGCTTGTCCAGCACTAAATAACTTTCTACATAACTATGTCTGCAGTTGGTCATTATGATCCAGTGGTCAAAAACTGCTGTCTGTCCACAAAACTACCATGTCTGCTAGGCATTGTCTGTAGTCATACTATGCTGCTTTGGCCTGGAACTCTACCTGTAGCCGTCAGGTCAACACCCTCCATCCCATCCTTCAAAACCACTCGGAAAGGCTTCCTATTCAAAAGCTGCTTCTGTTCTTGCTCATCACAAGAATAAACGATATTAGTAAATGGGAACAAATACCTGTTCATGCCTTATATCTCATTACTCTCCCTACTTTACTCACTTCCTTAATTCCCTCAATTTCTCTTCCCTGGGTTTCTTTCTAAAAATACCATGTGGGTTTTTCTCTCACTCCTTATTGCAATTCCTGTTTGTATTAATTCTCATACAACTTATATATATTTTAAACCAATGTTTTCATATTATGTCTAAGTTGGTATAACTGTTCAAAACTGTATTTTTTAAAGACTGCAAAAGTACTGTTCTTAAAATGTTTTGTAATACTTTGGAGCTTTTCTCCCTGATCCTCTGCTGAAAGTGGGCTCCTATCCAGTTGAACTTTCATGTTAATCAAATGTGAATAAGAGAAAATAAATAACTAAATGTCAACGAGGGCTTCTGAGATAGACGAGGATGTTATTTTTGGGGCCTGCTGACCCACCAAAGGCTGCAGGGATGACTGAAGAGAACTCCTCAGGACACTGTCCTGGTGGTAGATTGTCCTGTAGGTACAGAACTCTGGACTTGTTTGGGCATCTTAATTCGCTGGTTTTACTGAGTGACCACTCATAAAGACTGCAAAAGAACCTTCTGTATGAATGTTCCATCAGCTAGACCCAGCACCAACACAACCAGTCACGGATGCAAGGAAAGGATGAGTTGGAGCTGGAAGACTTACATCAGACGCCGTAGGAGCTATGCTGGAGCTGACATATACATCGGCTGAGTCATCCACCGGCCTAGGCCCATCGAGGGATTTCACAGCAGGAAATCCCAACTGTCAGGACTGCACCAGTGAAACATGAACAACATTTACATCAGACAGCATAGGAGCTACGCTGGAGCTGACATATACATCGGTTGAGGCATCCACAAGCCTAGGCCAGTCGAGGGATTTCACAGCAGGAAATCCTGACTGCCAGGACTGCACCAGTGAAACATGAAGAACATTTACATCAGACACCATAGGAGCTATCTGAGCTGACATAGGAATGGAAATGATGTACAGTGACAGAAACAGGCCACAAGTCTATCCCACTGGGCTGTCTGAGGGTGTCTGCAATGGCAGCTGTGTAAGTGACACCAAAATATACGTTGAGGTGGTCTTGGTTTCAACAGCTGAATGTATGCTGATAATAACTGCTGCATCAATGCTGGTATTGACAAAGGTCTCCGCATATGTTATGGAAACCTGGCTAAATCAGCAGGGAAAGTCCCTCTGGTACCAGCAGACTTATCAATATATCTCACTGTCTCTCAACTTGCACAGGGCACATGCCCACTGACTTCCGTTTATTTCCAGCACCAGGGAGGAGGTGGCTGTGCCCATGACCAGCACCAATGAGGGCATGGCCGGGCCCATGATGGCTACAGCTGAGAACCAAGGTGAGTTTTACTAAAGGTTCATAGGTTCATACTAGGCTATCTGCCCTGGGGCAATTATAAGCCTAGCCCGATTCTGTATGGCTTACGCCACCCCTTGATTTGAGTATACTGTGCCCTTTTTAAGGTTGTTTACTGTGCCTCTGTCTAATAGTGACATGGGAGTAATCCCTGGGACAAACTTACGATCCCCCATCCACCTATTGAGATTCTTCTTGTAGAGATTCAGTGAGGTGCTCTGCCTCACATGAACTGAAATTCTATTCCAGAGCGAAGGGAGCCTCTGGGTTATGAACCTGTCCCTCCAGCAAGTTCTATTTATTTCTGTGCTGAGTTTCAAGTCCCTCGAGCATGTGGCTCTAAGGGATTTAGATTTACTGAGGTGGAGCATGTCCATTAATTCTGGATTTGACATAGCTTTGTATGTCAGGCATAGATCGCCTCGAAGTAGGCAGTATGCAACTGAGTAGAGCTGGAGTTTTTTTAACCGAGCAGCATATGGCATCTGTTTGAGACCCTTGATCCTCTTGGTGAGATACTTTTGGGGTCTCTCTAATTGCTGGAGGTGTCGGGTAAGGTACATCCCAAAAGGGGCATTGTATTCCATGATGGGCCTGATGAAAGATGAATAAAGAGGCACGATTACCTCTCTTGATCTAGATGTGAAACCCTTCATGATGAGGTGGGCTATGTAGAAGGTCTTTCTAACCACTTTGGCAATGTGGTTTTCAAAGGAGAGATTGCTATCAACTTGGGTCCTCAGGTCCCTAATAACTTTCTCTGTACTTAATGGGTTTCCGCCTATGTGGTAATTTGTGGGCACATTGTTTTTGCCAAAGGGTATGACTATACATTTTTTGGCATTTAGCTTTAAACCATGGCACTGGCACCAGTTATCTGTCTCTGTGAGACCTTTTGAAGGATGTTTGTGTCAGCTGGAGAGTCGATTATGGCACCCAGTTTGCAGTCATCTGCAAACTTGGTGAGCCATAGTCCTTCCACGTTTGCCTGTACCTCAGAAAAGTATATACCGAACAAGAGTGGTCCCAGGACAGAACCCTGTGGGATGCCACTTGTGACCAGTTTTGAGTCTGACATGGCTCCAGCAACTCTCACTCTGTGGGTTCTGTCTTTGAGCCAGTTTGCGACCCATCATGTGACATAGGGGTTTATATTTAAGCTGGATAGCTTATCTATGATGCCTGAGTGGGGTATTGTGTCAAATGCATTTGCAAGGTCCAGATAGGCTGTGTGGACTACCTTCCCTTCATCTATGGCTTTGGTGACTGTTTCAAAGAAGTCAACCAGGTTCAAAAGGCAGGATCTGCCCTTGACAAAGCCGAACTGGGTAGGATCTAGTGTCTGTAGGTCCCCAATGTCTTTGTTTATGAGCTCCATGATGATCCTCTCCATAGCCTTGCAGACTAAGCTAGTCAGGCTTATGAGGCGATAGTTTCCAGGGTCCATAGAGGCTCTTGTGGAGTGGGACCACTGTTGCTGTACGCCATTCTGTGGGCACATATCCTGTAGTGAGGCTGAGATTGTATAGCTGTTTTATTTGAGGGATTAGTTCCTCTTGGAGTTCATATAGGATGCAACGTGGGATGCCATCTGGTCCCATGGAAGCAGTGTTTTTTGCTTTGGAGAGGGCAGCCTTCACCTGAGCATCAGAGATGTTTGGGAGGCAGCCCTCTGCCGGGATAGATACTTGCTCTTTGGGGGGGGGGGTGGAGAAGTTTGCACTAAACCTGTCTGCCAGGATATTGGCAATGTCTGTGGGTTCAGTGTGGTTTTTGTCATTTAGAATCAACTCAGAACAAGTCTGGGAGTTGCATCCCAGGTTCCTAACATAACTGAAAAAAGCCTTATGATTGTCTTTGGTGTCCTGTGCAATTTTTCTCTCGAAGCTGGCCTTGGAGGATTTTATGAGGGATCATAATTTTTTGCTAGTACTGATCAGAGATGCCTTCCCTATTAGGGATTTTGCTCTATCATGTAGTAGCTTCCTCCTTCTGTTGTACAGTTTATTTATGGCAGGGGTCCACCAGACTGGACGCCTGCCTTTGGATGATTGGGTCTTGGTTTTGTTTGGGATAGCATGATCCATGCATTCCTGGAGATGTCCATAGAATAAGTTTATATAGGATTCTGCAGTTTGGGTCGTAGTTTCCACTGGCCCTGGGGCCTTGAAGGATTCCACTTCAGTTTTGAGAAGTGAGAAGTTTGCTTTTGAGAAGTTTTTCACTGTGGTTTTCTGGGCTGGGGGTGGGGTCGGGATGTGGACATCCAGTGAAACTAATTTATGGTCTGATCTTACCAATAAGGGATATACTTCTGGTGTGGAGCATACAGTCTCCATGTTGGTAATGATCAGGTCTAGTATGTTGTCCCCTCTTGTGGGAGTGGTGACTAGTTGTTCCATAGCATTTGAGTTTATAATTTCCAGGAACCTTTGGGCTAAGGTGCTGGGGCTTGAGTAGTGCTCCCAGTCAATGTTTGGGTAGTTGAAGTCACCCAATATAATGGTGTTCGAAGAGATCTTCATGTTCTCCAATGTTCTCAGGAAAGCCGAGTGGGATTCCTGACTTTGAGAGGGTGGTCTGTAGGATGCTATAAACTGAAAAGCAGTCTTGCCCACTGTTAGTTGCACATGGATGGTCTCTGATACTTCGTGCAATGCCACTAACCTGCAGGTGTAGATATCCTTGATAAATATGGAAACTCCCCCTCCTTTTGTGGTTCGGTCCGGGTTTTGGAGCCGAAAAGCATGATATGAGGTATAGCCTGGTAGTGCTGGGGTGCTCTCTGGAGCCTTGAACCAGGTTTCTGTCACTGCACAGATATCGATGTTCTCCATACTGAGGAGAGCTTTGAGTGCTTGCATCTTGAGATTAAGACTTCTGGCGTTAAGCAGCATTACCCTTAGTTTCTTATTCCTTGTGCTGTCTATGGGGGTGGGTTTGACTTTTGAGCCTTGCCTAAAAAAGGCACTATGGGGGTGGCAAGAGCCTTTGCCAATATCCGAAAGCCCAGTGGTGACCGGTGCAAGCCGATCCTAGCGAAGCAACATGGCTTGTCGAGCATGTCATCCCAGGCTGACAGGCACTGGATCCCCTTTGAATGACATCAAAATTTTAGCCAATTGTTAAAATCGATCATTTTGTCTTTGTACTGTGGCATCATTCTAGGTGAGGGTAAGATGCTGCTCAAGGTCAGGGTCATACCAGCCTGGGCTACATGATCAGAGAGCTCCTCTATGTCTCTTTTCATGTAGTCCAGGGAGGTACATCTCAGGTCATTCACACCAGCATGTACATTGACTGAGTCATATTTGTATTTGCTTTGGAGTAACCTGAGTGCTTGCATTATGTGACGGATCCTAGCACCCGACAGGCAGCTCACCGTGACCCTCTCTTTATTCAGCCTGGTGAGTGGGACGTCAGTGTGTCTGACAATAGAGTCACCTATTGCAAGAGTATCAAGTGTGTTATTCAGCCTTAAGGGCTGTGGCTGCTTGGCACACTGACTTTGTGGGCTATGTGTTGTGCGTGTTTTGTTTTGAGGTAGCGTTTGCTTGGATGTCTGGTTTGGAGGTCTCTGTTGCTTAGGTAGATTTTTATTTAGAGCCTTCGAGTATGTTTTTGTGTATTTATGTGTTTGGTTCGCTGATGTGGTAGAACTATGTGATACTGGAATTGTGTTGTGTGAGGTTACCGTCTCCTCCTGACTGGTTACACCATTTTTGAGATGAGAGAGCTCAGCCTCCAGTTTCGCTAAATGGTTGCATCTCTCACATATATTTGAACCTGTTTGGAGGAGGAGAGGGTTGTCTGTGTACATGAGACAGTTGTAACATTGCCTCAAAATTCCCAGATTCACCAGCTGGACTGGAGAGGAAACCATTGACTGACCTTTGGACATGCTAGAGTAATATAGGGAAACTGAGTTTAAGACGGACCAATAGAGGACAGGGTAATCGTAGAGAGTATAAGAGTAAGTCGTGCTTATGGTTTAGTAGTGCTAACTTGTAGGATTACTTAATTGGACCAGTGAAGGGCCTTAGAATGAGAATATGGTGTTTAAATTGAGAGATAGAGCAGTTCTAAGGGAAAAAGTGAAGAGCAGACTTTGTGGAGCCAGGAATAGTTTAAACCCAATTAGGCAGTGCTGCCCACTGTTGCGCTATGCACAAAAATGCGCAAAACCGCGCAAAAGAGGGTTTTAAGAGAGGAAGATGAAGGAGTTAGGAATTGACCCAAAATGGCCAATAAAACTACAGTTTTAAGTCAGTAACCACTCCCACAGGGGCAGGCTGGTTGCTCAATGTTTTTCACTGCCACTGATCAACAGAGAGACTTCCCTTTAGCCCAAGCAAAAAATGGCCTCCAAGAAACTTACAAACAGTTCAAGAACAGCAAGCCTGTAACTGAACTTTTTTAAATCTCAGAAAAGTGGGAAAAAAGCAAGATTTTTTTTTTGTTTTTTTTGTTTTTTTCGGAGATAGCAGAGGTTCACAAATATCAACAAGTTATAACAGTGCAGTAAATGACCCCACACAAGAGTGCTAGGCCAGAGACAGATGAAATGCAAGTTTTGAGAAAAAAACGATTTTAAAAATAAGTGCAAACAGGAAATTCAGTAAACAGCGCTAGGTTGTGCTCTAAATACAGTTACTAATGCATAAAGAAATAACCTCCAGTGACTTCATGCTTTTGTATAGGGTATTCTTACTTGTACAGCACAAGTTTGGAGTTAAAATATTTGCAATGCTTGCATGTACTTCCTGCCTTTTACTGTAACAACATTTTCATTATCAGTAAATGTGGCCACGACGTTCAGCCGCGAAACCAGTTAACAAAATAATATTCAGTCTGAAGCTAATTCTATATCATGTTTGTCCTTGGAAAATAAGACAAAGTAATGGTATGGCCATAATCGGTGACTGCAGAATTAACAACCATGTCAAAAGCTATAGGCTTATGTACAAACACAGCAAGAGTGAAAGGTATCTTATGAGACTGCAGTTTACAAACAGTACTGATAAAGCAGCCTTAGTTGGTATAGCATTGCCCGACCCGAACATTAACCTTGATGTTTCCATAAGAGTTAGTGAGCCACTGGTGAGACTGTCACTGTGGGAAGAATAACAGTCCCCAAACCAGAAAGATGTTGTCATTGAGTAAGATTATTCTAAATGTTATACAGTCAGAAAAGGAGAAGCACCGTGTCAGGCACCTTCTCAAAGTCCATTTAATTAATGCACACTTGCCCTTGCATGCAGTCATGGATACCATACTGAGATGAGGGATTAGTGGGTAAGTCCCTAGACAAAATTCTCCAGCTGAAGGTGAGACCTCCTGAATACCCTTTGGTCTGTGACCAGCCCTGGCAATAATAGACAAAGTCTGGGGGAGAATGTGCAGCTGATAGACTCAGGGTGGATGTGAGGCAACTGCGTAAGAAGGCTTTAGGATGAAGTAGGGAGCAAAACTTGTTTATATATATATATATATATATATATATATATATATATATATATATATATATATATATATATATATATATATAAAAGCAAGAGGTTCTCCTGTTCGATTCACGGCTGGAGTGCCTTCTGTGTGGAGTCTACATGTCCTCCCCGCAGTCGAGTGGCCTTCGAAAGAAATGCATGAATGGGCGTGCCTTCGCTGAAGGTTGGGCATTGGGCTGGCAACTTGACACCATAAAAATCGACTGCCATTCATTAGCGGACCGTAGTTCCGCTGTGGTGACCCCTAACAGGGAAAAGCCAAAAAGACAAACATGTGGATTAATAGCTACATATCACTGCATGGATCCTTCTTTCTTCTGCTTTTGGATTTTCCCAGTTAGGGGTTGCCACAGCAGTACAATGGTCTGCAGAATGATTGGTAGTGAAGTTTTACAGTGTTGAGTTGCCAGCCCAGCACCCAACTTTCCACAGAAGGCACATGCATGCACGCATTCACACCTAGGTTGAATTTAGTGTGTCAAATCCACCTACAGCATGTCTTTGGGATGTGGGAGGAAACTGGAAGACTTGGAGGAAACCCACGTGACCACAAGGAGGACATGCAGACTCCACACAGAAGGAATCCCAACCGAGAATCGAACCAGAGAACCTCTTGCTGTGAGGCGACAATGCTAACTGCTGCACCACTGTGGCCACCCATCCTGTAAACTGGACATATTTGATGTAAATCATATTGGTAGCAGCTATCAATTCCCAAACATGAGTGCCTAGAAAAGAAAATTCCATCTAGTTCCACTCTGTTACATTTGTATAGTGTCCCTGTGAGCTGCTCTGGTACCTGATTTATCCTCTCCATGTGCCTTCCTACTTTCGTCACCGCTCTCCTTCCCATCTTTCCATTTTATTCCCTCCTTCCTCACGTCTTCCGTTCCCTCTTCCTCCTGTATCTATTTCTTCTTTGCACTCAGGCTGACTATAGCTCATCCAAATCACTGGCACTTTCCTTAAATCAGGTCACTAATACCATGAATGTCTGCAGCAACTGTACTTAACTTAGTCCATATAACATTTACTTCTCAGTGTTTACTGTTGATATGTTTCATTTACATGCTTTGTTTTACTTCAGTCTCACAGTCGGTAATGTTGTACTTGATGTTTACTTCACTTTCTCGCAATGTTTTTTCTTCTCCTTAGCTGAGCTGAAATTGGTCCATGTTAATCAGTGCTATTCATGGTAAACAAATTATAAATAAATATATACACAGCTGAGTATTTGGAACATTTAATCATTCATTTTCCAGTTCTCCAAATAATCCAGCTCATGCTCATGGGGGAAGTGAAGTTTACCCTGGCACTTAGTGGGTACAAGGTACAAGGTACAGTAAATGTCCACCAACCCATTGTGGATATTTAAAATAGCTTAGCGTCAATAACCAGCTGCTTGAATAAAATGCATCTCTTTTGACTCCCTCCATGAACAGGGTACTGCAAGTAAATGTCTTTATCACTGTAAAGCAATGAGTAACATCATTGCATCACACTAAAAGATTCCCAGGTTCGATTCTCAGCTGAAGTGCCTTTTGTGTGAAGGCTGCATGTACTCCTGTGTTCTCCAGGTACTTTGTTTCCTCTCATATTCCAGAGACATGCACTACGTGGATGTGTGTGTGTGTGTGTGTGTGTGTGTGTGTGTGTGTGTGTGTGTGTGTGTGTGTGTGTGTCTGTGATATAGAAGAAAGGCCTGGCAATGCATTACTGTTTCCTACACTTAACTGATAAACTTGGTGGAAAGTGTTTAGTTAATTATGGTGTCAGATGTGACTTATAAGCCTGAATATATGTTACTGCCTATAAACAAGTTGCTAAGAAATAAAAAAACAGTAATACTGAAGGCTTAATGGAAGAGTGACAGAAACAGTTTATATGTCACTTTCACAGCATACATCTGCATAAACGTAGCAAACAGACTTCATTTTTTTCAGAAAAACTTGGAGCAGAAAGACTTCATAAGCATTACTTACTTGCTAAGTTTCAAGCTTTCTGTGGTGTCAGCACACCATTAAACAGATTGTCAAATTTATTGTTTCTTACAAAAAAAAAAAACATTGGAATTCATCATTTTGTATAACAGCACCTTGCAGTTTGTTTCCATGGAAACAAAATAAATGCATTTTTTAAAACCACGCGCACTCCTGTATTAAAACTGGCATTATATAGAGCATCCATGTCCATTATTCTTCTGTATTCTTGCCTCTCTCGCTTCTCGGGAGCCGACGGGTTCTCCGGCTCACTCTAAAAACTCTCCCCACTCTTCCCCACCGGCTGCATATCCCGAGGCTCCCACAATGGCTGAGGCGAGAGTTACACTCCAGATCCTGCTTTGTAAGTAAACTAACAGAAACAACAGAAACAAACAGAAACAGTATAACAGTAAAAACCTCTAATAACAGGAAGAAGAAGGAGGAAGAAGAAGGGAAACAAAATATGCATAATAATAGCAGATAGCTAAGAAAAGATCACAGAGAAAGAGAGGTCATCATCCAGGCTCCTCTAGGGTCTGTCCAGGCCCAGAAGAGGGTGGGGCCTTAAGAAGAAGGCGAAGAAGACATAAAGAAACATGGAACGCTATGTAAGAAACATAACTTCTATATGTATCTAGCCTTCATTCTTGCTCAGCAGACCTGTCCTAGCAAGGCCCCTAGGGTAGCTATGGAACAGACTCCTGAACACAGTGGAACCAAAAATGGAACCTATGCCTAAGCTAAATCTATAATGGGAAATAATAAAAGTGTGAGGAGAGTAGCCCAAGTAGCCGCAAATGGAAATGCACAAAATAGGCAGTCTGGCAGTCTGTCTTGAAGGCTAGAGAAGTAGCCAAAGAATGGGCTTTTTAGGTATTAGTTTTTTGGTGGTGTCTCTAATCATAAACAAGGGTAATCAAGAGATGTTAGCCATTTTGGATAAAGATAAAGATGAGCTTGGAAGCTTTCTTTTGCCTTCACATAGGAGACAAACAACTGATCAGATTTTTCTTTTGTTTACGTCCTGTGTCAAGTGGTATGTAATTGAATTTGATGCATGAACATCCGTAATTTTGGTTCAGACCTCAGATGAATATAATTGGAAAAAAGACAGGGAGGTCAATGCATTGGTTTAGATTTGATGTTTAAAACACCTTAAGGCAAAAAGAATGAGGTAGGTTAAATGAAACTCTGTCCTTATTGGAACACAAGGTAAGGAGAACGTATGCGCTATTGGGAACTCTATATTACTGTATTCAGTCATGCCAAAAAATGAACAAGACTCATTTCTTTATACTGAGGTCACCCCCATAGAAGTTTATTTGCAAAAAGCCCCCATCAAATACACCCGCTTGCAGTACCATTTTCTGAAAGAAAAGTGTGACAGAAAAAAATCAGACAAGTTTTGGTATTCAGAAAGAAATTATACATCAATGAATATATTTACACTATTAACTAAAAGGAGCTTGAAAAAGCAGATTTTGAAATTAAAGAACCCCGTGACACAGTTTTCATAAATGGCACAATTCAGTATAAAAAGGCAAAGCTAACGAGAGTTTGTCTGCAGTTATCTGAGGTAATCAAAGGCACTATAGTCTTCAAGAAATGATAGCAAACTAAATACTTGTACTTTCCAAGAACATTTGCTATTATAAACATCAACAAAAAAAAATATATATGTAATACTTTGGGTTGGATGTGGCACTAAAATGTGCTAATATTGAGCGCAGCATTGTAGTCTGATGATGGGTCACTTGAACCAAACATGTAAAAGATCTCAAAATAGAGCAGGCAGTTTAAGTTCTCTAAGCAGTCGGTGTGAGCAGATTAGTAAATAACCATTTAAGGCTCGATTACTTTTAAGGTCTACCTACATATTCTATAAGTAATTTTGTTCTGTGTCCTCAAGGCAATCAGAACTACACATTTCTGAAAGTCTGGTACTCTTGCAAAACACTGTGGGCCCAGTTCTGACAAGGAGCACTAAACCAAGTGGTAACAAATGTAAATTTGTGTTGCACAAATCGTTTGTGTATAAATTCTTACATGTACAGTTTTGCTGTAAAACACATTGGGGTTAGTTCCAAAGCATATATTCTTTATATAGACCAAGTAAAGACAAGATGGAAAGATTAACGACTAAAGGCTAAAAGAAAAACAATCTTGATTTGGTTGATGATGGAGCAGGCTACAGCCAGACTATTGTTACCTTTATTTAAAGCCAGTCATTTTCACCCTCTCAGATGTTACTGAATAGTGTTGTATTTGCATAAATCTCTTTCTCCAATGCTGACTGTTCTTTTCATGACTCTCAATGAACATATATCACATGCAACTATATAAACATTTCCCATTGTACATTAATTTGATACATACATTTCTGACTGCTGTACCCCTAAAGTCAACATTTACAAACGTGGTTCAAAATAATAGATTTTGTAAAGCAGAAATAAGAATGTGGGGGCAAAACTCTCTTGAGTCTTATAGACAAAGCTTGCATCTCCTAATCAACTCATTATTAAATATGCCTGTGAGTGGGCTAAACTCTTGGCTAGGCTTATAAGGGCCTCAGGGCCAATAGTCTAGTAACGTCCTATGATCCTATGAGGTACCATTCCTGGGAGATAGCAACTGGTAGTTTAAAACTTATAAACCTCAGCGTCACAGCAATAGCCAAGGAGTTTCAAACATTCCTGCTTTTGCTAACAAATAGTAAGGGAATTATGCCTTGGACTGGTGTGCTTTGGGTGCTCTTTAAATAACCATTGAAGTGATTAGTTGCATTGTTTTCACCAAATGTGTTTTACGACAGAAAGCTATGATGATATTGATTTGATGTTTGGCACTACCCACTTGACTGCAGCATAATGCTGGTCATTCAGACATAAGCTACAGGACATAACGGTGGTCATTCAGACATAAGCTACAGGACATAACGCTGGTCATTCAGACATAAGCTACAGGACATAACGCTGGTCATTCAGACATAAGCTACAGGACATAACGCTGGTCATTCAGACATAAGCTACAGGGCAGTGGGTTCATTTGCATGTGTGTGTGTGTGTGTGTGTGTTGGTGGTGTTAAGGATACATAAACCTGCTGTCTCTCTGTCTTTGTGTCTGCATTAAATCTACATCTCTGCTGTGGCTAAGGATTGCAGGGAGTATGGATGTGATGCGACTCTACAGAGCAGTAAGACAGTTTGAATATGACTACAGTATATTGTATCCCTCATATCTACAGGTCACTATTTAGAATTTTATAACAATATACATAAGTATTCTGTAGGCAGACACATCAAGCAACAGAAAGATGCCACGACCTTTGATTATTAGGAAGACACCAGCAATGGCCTAGTGACTTACTGTGTACTTAAATTCAAGCATTCCATGACAAAGGTACTGTAGTTTCAAAAGTCTCTACCCCACATAATACAAATAATTGAAATATATATGAACAGAAAAGATTACATCCAATTTACAAATCAAACATTTACAACTATAATTTGTGTTAAAAATGTACATCCAGCTCAATTTGTTTGACTTGAGACAAATTTGACTCCTGAGGTCACACTGCTGTTTCCTTTGATTCAGATTGCTGTGGGGGCACAAAAGTAATCAATTCCATATACGTGTGTCCTGAAACAAAACAAAAACAGGAGTGGTATCAGTAAAGTGACAGACAAATATAATGGCACAGGAAATCACATTTGATGGAATTTACTTCACGTGTCCCTGTCTAGAATTAATATAAACTCCTTTAAGACAAAATGTAGAAAACTCCGGAATATATGCAGGCAAAATATTACCCTGAACTGGTGAATCTATATTATAAATTAAATTAATTTATTAACAAAGTTAATATCCAAAATGCTGAGTTATTTATATGAGCTATAATGTTGTGCAGAATACACAGCATTGTAAATTAAGTTTACAAGAAACAAGTAATCTCTGTGGTACCTCTAAGTCTCAAGCCTACAAGCATGTATTATGATATTTTTGATAAATTCACAGACTTTGTTTAATTATAATCTATTTAATAAGAATTAGCACATCATTATTAATTTTATTTAAAGTGCATAAGGTTTAAATTATTAGGACATTTAGTAAGTAGGGCAGTACCAGCTCGAATAACATACTAAGGATTGGGGAAAAGATTTGAATTAGTTAACATGTACAGCATTACACTTTGTTTTACAACTAAGTAAATCACTCCCATACTTGACAGCAGGTGTAGTAGTCAGAAAGTCTGGGATGAAACTATCATTCCGTTTACGCTTTGTTTTTTTTTTTTTTATCACTTGTCTGTCTGATTAATAAAGGATTTTTGACTACAGACAGACTGCCTACCCTGCTTGGATTGATTCTGAATACCTAACGGACTTAATAATTCTGTATAATATTAATAATATGTCAAAATAAGTTTTTATTTTTTGATTCGGGACAGTTTTACATTTGCTAATTTTACTACAGTTTTCTGATTTTTTCTACTTTTTAAAATATAATGATTAACTAGACATACAGGAATTGAAAAACTTCCACACACAAGTTTCTTACACTGTTTTTTTTTTAATAAAGTTTATAAATGCCAGGCATGATTATGCATTATACAGATTTTTGATATCCAATTTAGAAAGTTTTTGTGTTTCGTATATAAAACGTAAAACAGAAATACATGTTTTACCAAAAAATGACAAAAGCAGACATCTCTTCCAGAAACACCTTCTAGCACCATAGTTTGGTTCTGATGTAACATTTCTTTGTTTCTTCACAAAAATGACAACACTGTGATGTTTTTCTTCAGCTGTTTGACCTCTCATGCTAGACTGCTCATTTCAAAGTTGATCAAGTTATTTGAGAGACTCTATATATGACTGATGTATATTCCCTTAAAATCTATTACTTTTGCTAGGCTGTCTGATAGCAGGATTTTTTAAAGAAAGAGCAAATCCCCTTTGCTTTTTCTCTGAGTTGTCACATTGAGTGTAAGTGTATGCATGTGTGTGTTTGTTGTGATGGGTGCAGCTCACCCTTGCAAAAAAATGTTTGTTTGGATTTTTGCAAGAAAGCAGTTCGGCTGTGAGCATATTTAGGTGTTCTCTATAATTCAGCTGTTGTTTTGGGGCAGTTGCTACTCAGCAATGTATTTTACAGCAGTTTAGTTTTGTTTAGGCATAGTAAATGTGAAACTTAAAGAATTATTTTTTCAATAGCTTTTTATTGGTTTATAGTTGTGTGAGAATAGACTATGTGTAAAGCTGAAATAAGTGAATAATGATTGATAGTTTGAAATATTACAAGCAAAACTCTCAAGTATCCCTGTTATGGAGGAAAATTCCTGTTTTCAGGCCTGATTTACCCCTGCACAGGATGTCCCTGTTTTCAGGCTAGATTTATCCAGTCACACAATTTTCTGAATCTCCCTCATTACGTATAATTTTCTAAAGCTTTCTAGTACACAGAACACCACAGTAAATTACCAACATACTAGTGCAACAATAATTTAATGAAAAAGGACACACCTTGCAGCTCCCTTTTGTGAAGTAAAAACAAATTACCTCATGTGGTAGAATTTTGCAATACAGTTCATTAAAGTTTGCATTCTTTACACTGCCTCTTTGATAATGTGCTTATATGTTTCCACCATTTTTGTGACTGAACAAGTGTTTCTGAGTAGCATTCCACTTTTCTACTGGCAGCAGGAAAAGTTATGTGCTACTTGGTATCCAAATTTTGCTAATTAGATGTCTTGATTTTCAGATGGATGTGCCACCTTTCTGGGGACTTTGTTCCTATTTTCAATGTCTGCAGGTTCAGGTTGAGAGATATGATTACAAGGTGCTTACTTACACACTACACTCGTATTACCACGACAGACAATAAAACAGATACATGTCCTACAGGACAGATACAGTAAAGCAGATACATGTCCTGCAAAACAGAGACAATAAAGCAGATGCATGTCTCTACAGAACAGAAACAATACAGCAGATACATGTCCGAAAGGACAGAGACAATAAAACAGTTACACGTCCTACATGACAGATACAATGAAACATCCTGTGCAAGGGTAAATCAGGCCTGAAAGCTGGAATTTTCCTCCATAACAGGGGCACTTGAGAGTTTTGCATACAGGACAGAGACAATAAAACAGCTAGCTGTCCTACAGGACAGAGACAATGAAACAGATACATGTCCTACAGGACAGATACAATGAAACAGATACACATCCTACAGGACAAAGACAATGAAACAGAAACACATCCTACAGGACAGAGATAATGAAACAGATACATGTCCTACAGGACAGAGACAATGAAACAGATACATGTCCTACAGGACAGAGACAATGAAACAGATACACATCCTACAGGACAGAGACAATGAAACAGATACATGTCCTACAGGACAGAGACAGTACAGTTTTGTACCTACCATAAATGTAGCTGTTCGAGTGCTAATACAGCTGCAGTCATAACAGATGGGTTTTCCTGCCGTCAGGCGGGTCCTCGGTCGGCCAAATTCCAAAGTCTAGGTCTGGCGTCGGATGTCGTCGCTTCTTCCCTGACGTCAGTGCGACAGGGGTATAAAAGAACCAGCCAACGCCATTTTCTTCAGTTTTTCTTGCCTCAGATGTCAGGTGCCCCCAGAAGGAAGGCAATACATAAATTTATGTAATAATGCAATGCAATATAATCAAAAAACAGTAGTTGCAAGCAAATACACCATAAAAGAATACCCCAATCAGGTTGTATGAGGAGGTGTTAGCCATTAGGCCTGTCCCAAGAGGGGAAGGAGGGAGGGAAACCTGGACTGCAGCTGTATTAGCACTTGAAGATCTACATTTATGGTAGGTACAAAACTGTACTATGTTCATCGTGCATACAGCTGCAGTCATAACAGAGGGGTAGAATCCCAAAGCTAAAAAAGGGGTGGTAAGGCACTAGGTGGAACTAGGAGGAGCCAGGATGCCCTGCAAGACTGCAGTGGCAAAGCCTGCTCTAGATTTGGAGTATAATGGTAGGTGATAGTGCTTGGAGAAAGTATGTACAGAACTCCAAGTGGTTGCTTCCAAAATATCTTTGGTAGGAACCCCCCTGAGGAAAGCTGCAGAGGTAGCTGTGGCCCTTGTGCAGTGAGATTTGATGCCTGCAGGTACAGTTTTACCATGAAAAGAGTAACAAAAGCGTATGCAGTGGGCTATCCATTTTGAGATTGTCTGTTTGGAAATAGGCTTCCCTTGAGCTCCTATAGCATATGACACAAAGAGGTGCTCTGATTTTCTGAAAGGCTTTGTTCTGTCCAAATAATAATGTAACTGTCTGTGAATGTCCAAGGAATGTAGTAGTCTCTCCCCTTTGTTTTGAGGATTAGGGTAAAAGGTAGGTAAGTGGATAGCCTGATTCAAGGCTACCCTGGATACTACCTTTGGCATAAAGGAAGGATTGGTTTGTAAGGAAACTCTGTCCTGATAGAAAATGATGAAAGGCTGCACAGCCATGAGGGCTTGTAGTTCCGAAACCCTGCGAGCTGAGGTGATAGCCAGAAGGAAGGCTGTTTTCCAGGACAAATATTGCAGTTCTGTTGAAGCAGCTGGCTCAAAAGGAGACAAGGTCAGTTTTTCTAGAATGAAATTGAGGTCCCAAGCAGGTACTGGTTGTTTCCTTGGGGGTTTTATATTCTTAACCCCTCTGAGGAACTGTCTTAAGAAAGGGGGAGAGAATAAAGGAGGATCAGTGTTCTATTCTGCAGAAATGGCTGAGGCATGGATTTTGATGGAGGAGAAAGAAAGTCCACTGCTTAGCATCTCAGCTAGATACTGTAATATTTGAGGTAAATTCAGTATTCCAGGATTCTGACCCTTTTTCTGATTCCAGGCACAAAACCGTTTCCATTTTGCGGAGTAGGCTTTTCTAGTAGAAGGCGAATTTATCTTCCATGCGGCTAGATTGAGTGTTTTCAGCTGACTGTGAAGAGTTTTGAAGTTGCTGAGTCAGTAGAAAAAAGCATTAGAGGCAGGATCCATGGTGGGGGAATGCGCAGGCTCCTCAGGAGTGGGTACCAGTGTTGTCTTGGCCAGTCTGGAGCAATGAGAATCATCTTTGGTCTGTCTAAAGAGATCTATGTCTGGCCTTCTCCATGCTTGAATTATCTTTGTAAAAACTTGAGGATGCAACATCCATTCATGTGGATTTGTCATATTTCTGCTTAGGTTGTCTGCCAGCGTGTTTTCCTTGCCTGGCAGGTACTGTGCTTGAAGTTCGATTTGTAATTCCAGAGCCATGTTCCAAAGAGACATGGCTAGCCTGCATAGGGGATATGAATGGGTTCCTCCCTGCTTGTTTATGTACCACATCACTGTGGTGTTGTCTGTCCTTATCAATAGCTGGCCTGAATGCAGTATGCCCTTGAAAGCCATAATAGCATTTATTACTGCTAGCATTTCCTTTTGATTGATGTGTAGGTGCTTTTCTTTTTGGGACAATTTGCCCTGAATGCACCGATCTGTCACGTGCGCCCCCCCAGGCGTAGTCCGAGGCGTCTGTTGTGATGACTTGATTTGCTTGAGGCTTGCAGAATGGGAGACCTGTGTTTCTTTGGCATGCTTGAGCCCACCACATAAATTCCTTTCGAAGACATGGAATCAGTGGTATAATTGTTTCCAAACTGTGGCTGTGTTGAGACCATAGGTTTTTTAGGTACCATTGAAGTTTCCTCATATGCAGCTTTGCACATGGGATTAGCAAGATGGAAGATGCCATGAATCCCAGAGCCTGCAGGATTTTCCTTGCAGTTAGCCTGGTGAAGATTGCCAGTTTTCTGAAGTATTGAGTTAGTTGCCCTTGTTTCTCTGATGTGAGGTAGGCCATCTGGGTATTTGTATTCAAGCTGGCACACAGGAAAATTATTGTTTGAGAGGGTATTAGCCTTGATTTCTTTTTGTTGACTGTGTATCCCAGAGAATTCAACAACATTATTACAAACGCCAGATGTTTCAGAAGTATGTGCTTGCTGTCTGCTTGGATCAGGCAGTCGTCCAAATATGGGTATATTTGTATCCCTTGAAGTCTGCAGTAGGCAATTACTGATGCCAGGCATTTTGTGAACACTCTGGGTGCAGTAGATAAGTCAAAGGGCAATGCAGAGAATTGATAATGGGTTGAACCTGTAAGAAATCTGAGGTATCTTCTGCAATCTTGTCTGATTGGGACATGCAGGTATGCCTCCTTGAGGTCCAATGTTACCAGCCAAGACTCCTTGCCCAGCATGGGAAGAAGCTGCTATAATGTGAGCATCTTGAATTTTGGCACGAGTAAAAATGTGTTTAGGATGGATAGGTCCAAAATAGGTCTCCAGTCTTTGCCCTTCCTTGGTATCAGGAATAGTCTGGAATAAAAACCTTGACCTTGTCCTTGAGTAGGTACCTCTTGAATAGCTTTCATGTCCATGAGATCTGAAATTTGTTTTTGTGCCTCTGCCCTTTGATTGTGTGGCAGGTTTGGCATGCCTCTCATTTTTGGAAGGGTGTGAAAGTGGAATCTGTAACCTCTGTCTATAATGTCCAGGATCCATTTGTCTTTTGTGACAATATGCCAATTTTTCGAAAATAATGCCAGTTTTCTGCCTAAAGGTGCTGCCATTTGAGCTTTGCTTGGCATGCAAAGGGGAAAGTCATTGGTTCTGCTTTCTGAATGGCTGTGAACTATCCTCACCACCTCTTTGTGTAGGTGCTTGCCATTGTCTGCCTCTAAATGATCCTTGAGATTGCCCTCTACCCCTAGGGTGCCTGTATCTACCTCTTTGGGGTCTGTCCGTGGCTGGAAAGGACCAATTTTTTGAAGGCCAATTTCTACTGAAACATGGAGGTTGTACCTGTAGGAAATCTTTCACTGTTTGCATTGATTTTGCCTTTTCCTCCATTTTCTTTAATACCTCCTCAGCTTTAACACCAAACAATACATCTTTTTGAAGAGGTGCATCTAGTAATTTAGCTTTGACATGATCTGGTAAGGTTTGCTCTTTGAGCCAAGCATGTCTACGTATGACTGATCCTGTAACAGCAGCTCTACATGAGGCCTCTAAAGCATCAAAACCACATTGCAAGGTATGTTTACCCACTTGCTCTGCACTATGTAACAAAACCTGCAACTCCTTCAAGTCTGGTTGTTCAGGTTGTGACATTTTGCTTTTCAACTGTGATAACAGAAACTGTTGGTACTTTAACATATGGAACTGACAGTTTAATGCCCTCATGGTTAAGGTGGCCGAGGTGTATACCTTTTTCCCCCACCTTTCTAAAGCTCTGGAATCTCTCTCTGAAGGTAATGGATTTTTAGCAGTGGAGGCCTTAATTCCCTTGGGACCTTGTGAAATAGTTTTTGGGTCAGCCGCATGGCTTTTGTATAGGAAATGATGTGAATCAGGAACCCAGTAATAACTGTCAGGCTTGACTGGAGCTGGAGGTAAGGAATCTGGGTTAAGGCTGGCCTCCGAATACACATCATCTAGTATGTCTAAGACAGGAGGTATAGCCAGAGGCCTGTGCTGAGGGAGCAAGAGGAAATCCCTAAGCATTTTCTTGGAGTCTGAATACTCTTGGCCTTCCCAGTGGAAGTGTTCCCTCAAGGTATGTAAGGTTTCCCCAAAAGAGTAATCCTTAGGGGGGGGAGACAGAGGGAATGGACTCCTCTGCATCAGAATCTTCAAAAGGGGAGTATGAATGTTCCTGGTCTTCAGAATGTTCTGAAGTAATGGAGGCCTGGTCCAAGGAAGGGTATTCTTCCTCCATTCTGGGCCTTTTGTCCGAGGGAGGTTGAGAACCCCTGATAAGAGTAATCAAATCCTCAGTCATTTTGAGCATCTGCTTTTTAGGCATGGGGCCTTGAGAGGGGCCCTGTGGAGCTTGTCTTTTAGTATGCATGGCTGCTTTAGACTTAGTGAAAGCCTTGATGGAAAATAAAGAAGAAGGCCTGAAGACACCTTGAGAGGTGGCAGGCATGTCTAAACTCTGAGTTTCCCCGCCAAGAGTGGCTTCGGTATCTGTAGTCGGGGTGTGGGCCGAAGAGCCTGCGACCTCGGGCACAGAAGACACTGCCAATGAAGTGTCATCGGTAGTCAGGGGCTGCGTAGGTGCCTCGCTGAGAACCGGAGCACCTGTAGTCGGCTTTAGCGTGGTGTCGGTAGAAGTCGCGGACCTCGTATGTCGGTCCTTATCTTAGCGTTTTTTACTCAAAACTGGAGTCGGAGTATCCGACGACATAATGTAATTAAACTTTTTGCCAAAATAGTGTTGGGTGAACTCCGCCTGACGCTTAATAGTGCGTCTGTTGAATGTAGCACAAAAACGACAGGCCGAGACGTCGTGGTCTGGGCCTAAGCAAGGAATGCAGAGGGAATGAAAATCCTTATGCGGTATTTGCTTCCCACATGAAATGCAATTATTAACTTTGTCTGACATTGGTCTGAGGCAAGAAAAGTTTCCCCAACGGGGTACTTAGCTTTCAAGAAGACTTCGGTTGAAAAATATTCGTAATCTCAGGAGCTGGCCAACCAGCACTTGCGAACTGCTTCTGCTTCGGGCACCGCGTGGCAAGAAAGACTGAAGAAAATGGCGTCGGCTGGTTCTTTTATACCCCTGTCACACTGACGTCAGGGAAGAGGCGATGACATCCGACGCCGGACCTAGACTTTGGAATTCGGCCGACCGAGGACCCGCCTGGCGGCAGGAAAACCCATCTGTTATGACTGCAGCTGTATGCACGATGAACAAAATGAAACAGATACACATCCTACAGGACAGAGACAATGAAACAGATACACATCCTACAGGACAGAGACAATGAAACAGATACATGTCCTACAGGACAGAGACAATGAAACAGATACATGTCCTATAAGACAGAGACAATGAAACAGATACACATCCTACAGGACAGAGACAATGAAACAGATACATGTCCTACAGGACAGAGACAATGAAACAGATACATTTCCTGCAGGACAGAGACAATGAAACAGATACACATCCTACAGGACAGAGACAATGAAATAGATACACATCCTACAGGACAGAGACAATGAAGCAGATACATGTCCTACAGGACAGAGACAATGAAACAGATACATGCCCTACAGGACAGAGACAATGAAACAGATACATTTCCTGCAGGACAGAGACAATGAAACAGATACACATCCTACAGGACAGAGACAATGAAACAGATACACATCCTACAGGACAGAGACAATGAAACAGATACATGTCCTACAGGACAGAGACAATCAAACAGATACACGTCCTACAGGACAGAGAAAATGAAACAGACACATGTCCTGAAGGACAGAGACAATGAAACAGATACATGTCCTGCAGGATAGTACTGCTAAATTATGCATCAGGGCAGAGAAGGGAAGGGTCTCACTTGCACGAGAACATCCTCTTTAACTCAGATATGTTTGTTTATTGTTTATTTTTGTTGTTCTTTTTAAACCATGCTTGTTGAACTTTTTTCTCTCTTACTTACTGTTTACTAAGAACTTGATGGTGGGTTTACAAGCTGGATGTTTTCATTTGTTTTGTAGATGCTAAAGCTGATATGCACTTTACATTCTGGTGTGCTAGGGATTATCTGGTTTCAGAACTGATTTAGATCTGTAGACTATTTATTTTAGTCCAGAAAATAGTTGGTGTACAATACCTGACAATGCATCTTGATGGCACTTTATTTGAGTATTATATTAGTTTTTTGCAACAATTGACTGAAGCACATATAAAGAACTGGATAGTTTTCAGTGTAGTTTGTTGGTTTACAATTGTTTACAGCTCTTGGATTGCAACTCAGTTTCTGGTCCCTTACAGAATTGGTCATTGTGCAGTGATTTAGATATGTAAAGTTTACAGATTTATTTATTTTCAATTTATAGCTGTAAAGTATTATAAATATAAAGCACACTATTAAGGCCTACGGTTAGCCTTTGTATTTTTTGAAGAATTTGTGAAAATTTGCATGCAAATATTTATCTATGTTGCTATCTATCTATATTCCGTTCACATTTGTATAATTCAGTATTTTGTATTTTTAACTACTGGGGTAAGATTAAGGCAAAAACTGACATCATTCTTTGTGTGTGTGTGTGTGTGTGTGTGTGTGTGTGTGTGTGTGTGTGTGTGTGTGTATGTGTGTGTGTTTCTCTATTATATAACTATAACTATGTGTCAACTCAGCATCTGCATCTAAAGATATATAAATCTGCCTCATGGAAAAGACACTTTGTGTACATTTTCTTACTGCCTTTGAATAAGACATTTTAAAGTAAATTAAGTGATAACTGTCAGTCGTCTACTTATAATTACTCATGTTGTTTTACTCAGCTGGCATTTACCTATAAGTCAATGATAACATTTGAGACAGAAACATAAAACTAGGTGCAAAAATATATACCGACAGAAATATAGTAACAAGATAGTAATAATACTAATATAAGATAGTAATAATAGTAATAATAGTAATAATAATGATACTAATAACAAAGAAGTGTGTGAGGGATCCTAGAAAGGACCTAGAGAGAGGCAGTATAGCATGGATGAGAAGACTGGTGACATATATGTCACATGTTCAGGGTGCTGAGCAACCCATTGGCTCAGTGAGATTTGAAGTGGCAAAGGGAGTGCAATCTTCCACTATAGGAGAATGGAAGACTTTTCTGTGGAGAACATGGGAGCTGTTTAGGTAGACTTGCTAGTCAGGTGAAAAGACACAGTGTGGTACTGGACAGGAAGGTATATAAGGAAGAAAGCATTCAGACTGAGAGGAGGAAGGTAAGGAAAGACCATCAGATGACATGAGGACATGGGGAGAAGCTATCAGAGGGTAAGTACTTGGTATGGCATGGAGTAACAAGAAGGGAAAACATGGGGAATACACGAAGAAAAGACAGGACAAAGAGAAAGAAGAGACAGTGGAAGAGCAGGTGCTTATAGTATTGAGATGAAGGGGGAAAAAGAGCCAATAGTGTCCACCCAGAATGCAACATCACAAGAAAAGTAAGATGAAAGTGGGCAAGGAGAGTCTGTCATCCAGAAGGGTGGGGCAGAAGATCAAAACAGTGGACATACCTTGTAGGAAAAGAACAGGAGGAATGGAAAATTGATCAAATAGAGCCCAGGGAGGGAGGCAATCAGTACATGGAGAAGAGCTATGGTGGTGGAAATGACGGGGGAGGTCACAGATGGGATTAGTAGTGGAATGGAGCAGGAAGCAAAAGAAAAAAACAAGTGGTGTGGAGACAAAAATGAGAAAACTTTATTGATTACCGACCCAGTCACAAAGGTTGTCTTGACAAGGGATAAAGGAAAAAAACTGATTATAGTAAAACTGTTCTAAAGGCTTTGACTTAACAAAATATGGAAGGAAATGACCAAGATGGTCACCAACATGAAAGGGTGGATACACGTCACTGTGCACATGGGAATCAATGATCTGGCAGTGGACAGTAAACAAGACTGATGCCATAAGAGGATGGTGGAAATAGCATTCTCAAATTATTTTTGGTATTAGGAGTCAGCACACTGTTAAAAGAACAACAGGGAGTATAAAGACATGATGCCGTAATGAACAAAGAAGCATGAATCAGAGACAAGGACCTAAAATCAGGAACAGATTGTAAATACTAGTCTTATACACTTAGAATGCTGCTAGTGTAATAAGCTTTGTGTTAGCAAGTATTTCCCAAAGTGCACAAAGTCTGAAACTCGCACGTGTGTCATTATTTAGTAACTACAGTCCACAGCACTTTACCAGAAAAAACACACATTTACAGAGGAACAGATCACAAATGAGACAAAATCGGGGACAGTTGAGAACTATGTTATCTACATGAACACACGTGTGCACAGATACACACATGCACAACCATCAGTTACAGTCATTTGTATGACTATACACCTCTGATATCTGCTTATGATCAAATGAACAAATAAATACATAATGGCAGAGAAATGTATCTCAGCCCATTGCAACTCTCACCTGCCCTCTCAACTTCTTAGCTAAAGAATCAGTGATAGAGATCAAAAATAAGGAACAGATTTAAAATATTTCTCTTACATACTTAGACAATGTTAGAATAATAATCCTTGCATTATTTTGCCAGAAAGCCAAACATTTTACAAGGAATAGACCAAAATAATGTGTGTGTGTGTGTGTGGGGGGGGGCAAAAGTCCAAAACGGGGCGTATCTTAAATATTATTTTATTTTATACTTTTGTTAATCAGGTATACACACTAATCAAAGTAGGGCAATCCAGGAGCACTGTCTGGTTGAATGAGTTGCTCAAAGTCACACAGTAGGAAAATGGAGGTGGAAGGATTCAAGATACATTTGAATCATGTTTTGCAGTCCTGAAGTGGTATTAATACTAATAGGGGAACATTTGGCCAGTGCACTGAGGTACTTCCCCTACTCTTTTCAATAGGTGCCATGGGATCTTTTATATCCACCTGAGCTACTACCAATTCAAGTAGACGGGACCTCAGTTTGATATCTTATCTGAAGGATGGTACACTCAGGAATGCAGCGCCCCCTTATGCTTTACTGCAATATCAATAATTGATCTATCTGGTGTAGGAACAGAACCTCCAACCCTTCTGCATCAAAGGCGAGTGTGTTACTTGTTGCACCACTGACACTGATTTACCTCTTGCTGCTGTTACAAGTAGTATTGTGGTTAATGGGGTCTAGGGATAGAGGGGTACATGAAGTATTGTGGTTAATGGGGTCTAGGGATAGAGGGGGGTAATATTGAGATTATGCTGCTGCACTTGGATGGGAGAACTTATTCCACAAATATGCTTTTTGTTTTCTTCTGTGAAGCTGACTAGGACTTTCCCCCCAAGAATCCATTCTGGGAGTCCATGTTCTTGACTGCTATGAATACTTAAATTTCTGAGCACACATATTTGCTCTTGAAGCAGTTAAGCAACTGAGTTTCATTTACTGTCTATAAGACCAAGTTGATGTTATTTCTCTCCCCTTCATAACTATTTTCTTGATCATGGACATTTCATGTCACTGTTTGAAGTTGGTTACCTCGTGTAAGTATTTAGGTTCTACACCTGACCAAATTCTTTCATTTCATAACAAATGGAGTACAGCAAGAATGTCTCTTCTCTATACTTTCAGTGTTAGAGAAAATAAAAAAATCGCTCTCCAATGAGGAGTGAAAAATCCTTGATACATTACTACTTTTTCATTACTGAATATTGGTAAATGTCATAATTCTGTAAAAATGTGTTGACCAGATTAAGTAGGATTTCTAAAGCTTTTCTGTATTTTATTACAAACACATTTCTTTCTTTCCTTCCTCCCTTTATGGATCACTTGCTTAATTCAGTGCAATATCACTGAGAACTAGGCACTGTCTCCGTATCTCAGCATGCAATATGCAGAATGAATAAAACATGAGGTACTAACCAATCATAGAATGCACACCCACCCATGCACGTACACACATGCACACACACACACACACACACACACACACACACACACACACACACACACACACACACACACACACACACACAGACACACACACACGCATGCACCCACACCCACACACACACTACTGGCAGTTTGAGGAATGCCAAATCATCACTGCAAAGTGTGCACATTAGGGAATATATTATTCTGAGCAACTGATAATGTAACATTGACATTTATTTATTAGCATTTTGTACATTGTTGGTTATTAACATATGCATTAACATCTCTGTTTTTACAAACATTTTTTATTTAACTCTACAAGGCTAGTTATGTCTTATGTGAGATTTCCTTAGGAAATCAATAAGTGTAACATATTTACTTATTCAGAACTCTTAATACTCAACACTGTTGCTGTAAGCCAAAAAGTAAATGTTGCCTTGCTGAATTTGACTGCTAAAAAGAATCACTCAGATTTTTCTTTTTCACTCAGAACTATGGTCATTACTTTAATTATGTAATACAAGTTGATAGTTTTTGCTGTATACTGATTATTACAAAACCTGAAATCAGAAACGTAAGTATTTTGCTTTATGATTATCAAATGTAAAAATACACAAAATGAAATAAAAAGCATTTGCAGTTTCTTATCACAGATATTTTAAATGTATATTGTGTTTAAGATACATATACCTTGAGAAGCTGGACAGAGAACAAGTGAGCGAAAGACAATTATGATATATGAGCCTTAGCCCTTCCTATTTATTAGTTATTATGACTTTCCATGTTGTGTCTCACCTGCTTGCAGTTTTTGAATACAGTAAAATACCACTTCTACTTAGTATGCTAAAGAACAAATTAACATACTACACTCAAGAAACCGATAAAGAGAAAAATAAACAAAAATACAAATTCACAGTTTTGGGAAATATAATTAAAGCTGCAATGTATGCTTAAAAATAAAAATGACTTCTATATTTTCAAAGCACAATTGCATGCAACCCTAAAATTTTTCTCATGACCCAAGCTTTAGACTTTACTTGAAAGAATCTTTGCAGTATGCATAACATTAATGAAGAAGTAATGGTTCACTCACGTTTCCATTCAGCAAGAGGTAGAGTCATATTATCCAATGTATCATCGTATGTTTCTGCTTCCGTTTCTTCATCCGGCTCTCGGAATTGTTCAAAGTACGGATGGGCCAGTGCTTCTGCTGCTGTAATACGCTTCTCAGCATCTAATACCAGCATCTTTTCCAGGAAATTTACAGCTATATTGGATTAAGATAAAAGAGCGAAGATTAACAGCATTGTTGCAGGGCTCATAAAATGTGGAAAAAAGAAAATATAACCAAGTTCAAAGCTGAAATAACTTGCAGTAAAGGAATGAACAAGGGTCCCACATCTGCAGCAAGTGTGGGGATCTACATCACTCTACTTTAGTCACATGACCTTGGTTTTTATATAGATATATATATATATAGTGTAGTATGACCCTGGAGTTAGAATATATAGTTGGGGGGTGCAGGGGGCACAGCCCCCCACAATGGGGGGTGTGGGGGGCGAACTATATATTCTAACTCCAGAGTTGCACTACAGTGGGGAAGGGGGCATATCTCATTTACTAACCAATAATACTTGTCGGTCAAATGAAGTGTCAGTCAAATGAAATTTCGGGCAAATGGGTGTCGGTCAATCGGAAGTTAGGACAAATGAAGTAGACTCATATATATATATATATATATATATATATATATATATATATATATATGATACATACAGAGTTTTAGGTTCATAGGGTCATAGGTTCATACTAGGCTATCTGCCCTAAGGCATTTATAAGCCTAGCCAGAATGTGTTTGGCTTTCGCCACCCATTTTAAATTAATTTTGCTATGCCCTTTTTTGAGGTTAGTATACTGTGCCTCTGTCTAACAGTGACACAGAAGTGATACCCGGGGTAAACCTACAATCTCCCATCCACTCATCAAGATTCCTCTTGAAGAGAGTCAATGAGGGACTCTGCCTAACCTGGACTGGGATTTTATTCCAGAGTGAAGGGAGCCTCTGGGTTATGAATCTGTCCCTCCAGCATGTCCCATTTATTTCAGTGCTGAGGTTCAAGTCTCTCGAGTGTGTAGCTCGATGGGATATGGATTTTCTGAGGTGCAGCATGTCCATTAATTCCGGGTTGGACATGGCTTTATACGTCAGGCACAGATCGCCTCTAAACAGGCGGTATGCCACTGAGTACAGCTGGAGTTTCTTTAACCGGGCAGCATATGGCATCTGTTTGAGCCCTTTGATCCTCTTGGTGAGGTACTTTTGGGGTCTTTCCAGTTGCTGCAGGTGTCTGGTAAGGTACATCCCAAAAGGGGCATTGTACTCAATTATGGGCCTGATGAGGGATGAGTAAAGAGGCACGATGACCTCCCCTGATCTAGATGTGAATCCCTTCATGATTAGGTGGGCTATATAAAATGTTTTTCTAACCACTTTGGCCACGTGGTTGTCAAATGAGAGATTGCTATCAACTTGGGTCCCCAGGTCCCTAATTACTTCTTCTGTACTTAATGGATTACCACCTATGTGGTAATTTGTGGGCACTTTGTTGTTGCCAAAGGGGATGACTATACACTTTTTGGCGTTTAGCTTGAGGCCATGGCTCTGGCTGTTTCTATGAGGCCCTTTTGGAGGATGCTTGTGTCAGCTGGAGAGTCGATTATGGTGCCCAGTTTGCAGTCATCTGCGAACTTGGTCAGCCACAGTCCTTCTGTGTTGGCCTGTACCTCCGAGAAATATATACCGAACAAGAGAGGTCCCAGGACTGAGCCTTGTGGGATGCCACTTGTAACTGGTTTGGAGTCTGACATGGCTCCAGCAATTCTAACCATGTGGGTTCTGTCCTTGAGCCAGTTTGCAACCCATCTAGTGACATAGGGGTTTATATTTAAGCTGGTGAGCTTATCTATAATGCCCGAGTGGGGTATTGTATCGAAGGCTTTTGCAAGGTCCAGGTAGGCTGTGTGGACCACCTTCCCCTCGTCAATGGCCTTGGTGACTGTTTCAAAGAAATCAACCAGGTTTAAGAGGCAGGATCTGCCCTTAACAAAGCTGAACTGGGTAGAATCCAGTGTCTGTAGGTCCCCAATATCTTTATTTATGAGGTCCATGATGATCCTTTCCATAGCTTTGCAGACCAAGCTAGTCAGGCTTATGGGGCGATAGTTTCCAGGATCCGTTGAAGCACCACCTTTTGTGGAGAGGGACCACAGTTGCTGTACGCCACTCTATGGGTACATATCCTGTAGCAAGGCTGAGATTGAACAGTAGTTTTATGTTTGGTTTAGCTCTTCTTGGAGTTCATGTAGGATGCAGCCCGGGACACCGTCTGGTCCCATTGATGCTGTGTTTTTTGCTTTGGAGAGGGCGGCTCTTACCTGAGCATCTGAGATGTCAGGGGGGCAGCACTCTGCTGGGATAGATATTTGCCCTTTTGGTGGGGGGGGGGGGGAAGTTTGCGCTGAATCTGTCAGCTAGGATGTTGGCAATGTCTGTGGGTTTGGTGTATTTTTTGTCATTTTGGACTAATTCTGAGCATATCTGGGAATTACCACCCAGGTTCCTAACATAACTAAAGAAAGACTTGTGATTATCCTTAGTGTTCTGTGCAATTTTTCTCTTGAAGCTGGCCTTAGACAATTTTATGAGTGCCCGTAGTTTTTTGCTAATACTGATCAGAGATGCCTTCCCTTTTTGGAATTTTGCTCTATCATTTAGTAGCTTCCTCCTTCTATTGTATAGTTTGTTTATGGCTGGGGTCCACCAGACAGGACATCTGCCTTTGGAGGATTGGGTCTTGGTTTTATTTGGGATCACATGATCCATGCATTCCTGAAGGTGTTCATAGAATGCGTTTATAAAGGATTCTGCGGTCTGGGCTGTATTTTCCACAGGCCCGGGGGCTTTGATGGATTTCACCTCGGTTTTGAGGAGTGTGAAATTTGCTTTAGAGAAGTTTTTCACTGTGGTTTTCTGGGCAGGGGGTGGTGTCGGGATGTGAATATCCAGTGAGATTAGTTTATGGTCTGACCTTACTAGTGAGGGATACACTTCTGGTCTGAAGCATAGAGTCCCCATGTTGGTGATGATCAGGTCCAGTATGTTTTCCCCTCTTGTGGGAGTAGAAACAAGTTGTTCTATAGTATTTGAGTTTATAAATTCTAGGAACTTTTGGGCTAGGGTGTTGGAGCTAGAGTAATGCTCCCAGTCTATGTTTGGGTAGTTGAAGTCACCCAATATAATGGTGTTTGGAGAGACCATCATATTTTCCAGTGTTCTCAGGAAGGCCGAGTGGGGTTCCTGGGTTAGGGAGGGTGGTCTGTAGCAGGCTATAAACTAGAAGGTAGAAAACACCTATTGCAGTTCATTAGGAAGACAACATGTCATTCTGTAAATGTATCTTTATTTGTTACAAATTACAAGTTCAAAATATCAGAATGTATCAACTATGGTGATTTAGTTAGTATGAGGGATACTTTTGAGCACACATGCTACAAACATTTACGTCACTGTAGACAAACTATAGCCAAGAAATATGACATATTCTCACCTCTTGGTGGAGCACAACACCTTCTAAATTACTGAAGAAGGAAGATGTGGGGAAGATTTAATACTGCGCTAAAAGAGCTTATAATTTACTTAGTTGGAAACTGAAGAGCTTGTTACTGAAAACTAAACGTAAGTAAAAAGAAGAGAATGTTATCTAATGCATCAATAAAGAAACTTTTATATGTTTGGAAATGTAAAGGTGAACAAACGGAGATGGCCCTGTTATTGTGAATAAAAAAGTATTATACGAAGGAGTAGAATTAGCTGAGGTGTTTAATAAACATGTTCTTGTGAGTGACTCCATGAGTAGGGTCAGTTGTTGTGTTTGGAATACCTTAGAGAATCACATTTATAAATATCTGTTTTTTTAGTATGGACACTGTAAGAAACTTGTTGAACTGCATAGAAAGGACAGTTCCCTGGGTCCCAATAACATGCCAGGATGCTTTTGGGTTACTTATGCTAAATATATTTCCTCAGTTATCACATCCCCTCTTTAATGCAATGTTATTTCATGGTTATGTCCCTTTAAGATGTAAATGTGCAGATCCTAAACTTATTCACAAGGGTGGTTCAGTGGATAATATCTCCAGTTATAAGCCAATTAGTCTAACTCCCTTGGTGGGTAAGAGTTTTGAGAATTTTTTACAGTCCATCTTGAGTACTGATTTAAAGGATTGTATATTGCATCCATCTCAACATGATTTTACATATAATAGATCAACATTTACTAATTTGACAACTTTTTATGACCTTGTTACTTTGGCCATGGATCAGGGTTTATTTGTTTATGTGGTCTATATAGATCTTTCTAAGGCCTTTGACAGTGTTCCACATCATGTAATTATTTTTGCAATGTATGAAAAGTTGACCGATCCCTACATTATACGTCAGATCTCAAACTGGCTGTGTTGGAGGAAGCAGTGAGTTAAAATGAAAAATTATCTATCTAACTGAGCTGACTTATTTAAGGGGTTCCCACAAGGCTCAGTACTGGGCCCAATCTTAATTATAGTTTTTCTCAGAGACCAAAGCATTTCTCTATTTGGATGGAAAAATACACTGATGATATCACATTTGGACAAGTTATAACATCATCAAGAGATATAAAAGAATTTAATCTGTACTTGAGTAAAGTAGCTTTTTGGTTAAATTATAATGTGCTAAATATTAATAAAAATAAATGTGGGTCAAATGTCAAGGTGAAATTAGGAACCACAGTTTTATCAAATTTGACAGAATATAAGGATTTGGGCATTAGAAATTGTGCTAAATTTAAATTTAGATCACATGTCCAAGTAATTAAAACCAAAGCCCTCAAAGTTGTAGCATTAATTTTTAAGAACTGTTTCAAGGAATACAGAATTATTTAAAAAAATATATTTATTGCATATGTTCAAACTATTATTGAATATAATTTGACATTCTGTGCCTATACCAAAGGAGATTTATTAATTTTGGAAGGAATATAGAGGAAATTTATAAAGAGAATTTCTTGGTTGAAAAATGTTCCATTTCAAGCTAGATCAGAAGTTTTAGGTCTTTCTTCCTTAAGTTATGGGTTTATGTGAGGAAAGGTGTATCCAGCTTATTAGGCATTAAGGAATGAGGAACTCTGATTATTACAAAACACTGAATTTACAGATTCTATTCAAATTACTCGGAGTGTAACTATTCATTTAAAATTAGAAGTTGTAGAACTGTTACAGCAAAGTCTCTATCACATTCTATGGTATGCATATGGAGTAAATGCCATCTATTAACTAGACAGTCTGAATCATTACATCTATTTAAAAATTATCTTGATAACTGGGTTGATACTACAGTTTAAACATTTATATTGGAGTCTGTGTTTTGGTTGGCATTTCACCCCTACACAGTTGTTTTTGAACTATGGTCCATGGGAAATCCCCAAACTTGCTTGCAGCTGTGTGTGCCATTCATGAATGAGTGTGTGTGCCATGTATGAATGCATGTGTTTGCGTGTCTGTGTTCACATGTATGTACATGTGTGTTTCATTTCAAAACTAATTCAGGTTTCTTTTTATATCAAGGCTACACCAGTGATTAGACAGTGCTCATAAAAAATGTTTTTATCAGCTCAAATTCCAGCCAGCACTCTTTGACATCATTATAATTTACACATTTTTTACTGTATAGAAATGCAAAGTTTATCTGATACAATAAAAAGTACAGTTTTGTACCTACCATAAATGTAGATGTTCGAGTGCTAATACAGCTGCAGTAATCACATATGGGTTCTCTGCCGTCAGGCGGTCCCTCGGTCGGGCGAATTCCAAAGTCTAGGTCCGGCGTTGGTTGTTGTCACTCTCCTTTCTGACGTCAGTGCGGCAGGGGTATATAAGACACAGATGATGCCATTTTCTTCAGTCTTTCTTGCCCCAGATGTCAGGTGCCCCCAGAAGGAAGGCAATACATAAATGATATTTATATACATGCAATGCAATATAATCAAAAATCAGTAGTTGCAAGCAAATATACCATAGAAGGATAACCCCATCAGGTTGTATAAAGAGGGGTTAGGCCCTAGGCCTTTACCAAGAGGGGAAGGAGGGAGGGAAACCTGTACTGCAGCTGTATTAGCACTCGAACATCTACATTTATGGTAGGTACAAAACTGTACTATGTTCATCGTGCATACAACTGCAGTAATCACATATGGGTAGAATCCCAAAGCTACGCACAGGGTGGTAGGCACTAGGTGGAACTGAGATGAGCCAGAATGCCCTGCAACACAGCAGTGGCAAAGCCTGCTCTAATTTTGGAATATAAAGGCAGATGGTAGTGTTTTGTGAAGGTATGCACAGAACTCCAAGTGGCTGCCTCCAAAATATCTTTGGTAGGAACTCCTCTGAGGAAGGCTGTAGAGGTAGCTGTGGCCCTGGTGGAGTGGGATCTGATGCCTGTAGGGACAGATTTTCCATGATAGGAGTAACAAAACCTTATGCAGTGGCATATCCATTTTGAAATTGTCTGTTTGGTAACTGGCTTCCCTTGAGCCCTTACAGCATAGGACACAAAAAGTTGTTCTGATTTCCTGAAAGGCTTTGTTCTGTCCAAATAATAACGCAGCTGCCTATGGATGTCTAAGGAGTGTAACAGCCTTTCCCCTTTGTTTTGAGGATTGGGGTAAAAGGTAGGTAAGTGTATGGCTTGGTTTAAAGCTACCCTGGATACCACTTTAGGCATAAATGATGGGTTGGTTCGAAGGGAAACCCTGTCCTGATGGAAGATGAGAAAGGGCTGCACAGCCATGAGGGCTTGTAGTTCCGAAACCCTACGAGCTGAGGTAATGGCCAGAAGGAAAGCTGTTTTCCAGGACAAATATTGCAAATCTGTTGAGGCAGCTCGTTCAAGGGGAGGCAATGTTAATTTTTCTAGAATGTAATTAAGATCCCAGGCTGGCACTGGTTGTTTCCTTGGAGGTCTTATATTCTTAGCCCCTCTGAGGAACTGTCTTAAGAGTGGGTGGGAGAATAAGGGTGGATCCATGTTGAATTCTGCAGAAATGCCTGAGGCATGGATTTTTATGGAGGAAAAAGAAAGTCCACTGTTCAGCAGCTCAGCTAGATACTGTAATACCTGAGGCAAATTCAGTTTTCTAGGGTCCTGGCCTTTTTTCTCATTCCAAGAGCAAAACCGTTTCCATTTTGCGAAGTAAGCCTTTCTAGTAGATGGCCTTCTGGCCTCCAAAATGACATCCTGCACCTCCTTGGGCAGTAGAGTCTGCTGTGGTGTTAAGGAATTTTCCATGCAGCGAGGTTGAGTGTTTTCAGCTGACTGCGAAGAGTTTTGTAGCTGTGCTGAGTCAGCAGAAGAGGCATTAGAGGTAGAGGCCAGGGAGGAGTATGTGTTAGGCTCCTCAGGAGTGGGTACCAGTGTTGTCTTGGCCAGTCTGGAGCAATCAGTATCATCTTCGGTCTGTCTGCTCTTGCTTTCAAGAGCACCTTGGGAAGAAGAGGCAGAGGTGGGAAAGCGTAAACTGTCCATGCTGTCCAACTGAATGAAAGGGCGTCCACTCTCCAGGCCTTTGGATGAAAGATCCTTGAACAAAACTTTTCCAATTGATGATTCCTGTGGGAGGCGAAGAGATCTATGGCTGGCCTCCCCCACGCTTGGATTATCTTTGTAAACACACTTGAGGATGCAACTTCCATTCGTGAGGATCTGTCATATTTCTGCTTAGATTGTCTGCCAGCGTGTTTTCCAAACCTGGCAAGTACTGTGCTTGAAGTTCGATTTGCCATTCCAGAGCCAAGTTCCAAAGTGTCATGGCTAGTCTGCACAGGGGGTATGAATGTGTTCCTCCTTGTTTGTTTATGTACCACATTACTGTGGTGTTGTCTGTTCTTATCAATAATTGTCCTGGATGCAGGAGGTCCTTGAAAGCTGTAATTGCATTTATCACTGCTAGCATTTCTTTTTGATTGATGTGAAGGTGCTTTTCCTTTTGGGACCATTTGCCCTGAATGCACCTGTCTGTGATGTGCGCCCCCCAGGCGTAATCTGAGGCATCTGTTGTGATGACTTGATTTACTTGAGGCTTGCAGAATGGGAGACCTGTGTTTGTTTGACATGCTTGGGCCCACCATAGAAATTCCTTTTGCAAACATGGAATTATTGGTATTATTGTTTACAAACTGTGGTTGTGTTGAGACCATAGGTTTTTTAGGTACCACTGAAGTTTCCTCATATGCAACTTTGCACATGGGATTAAAAAAATGCAAGATGCCATGAAGCCCAGAGCCTGCAGGATTTTCCTTGCAGTAAGCCTGGTACAATTTGCTAGTATTTTGAAGTACTGAGTTAGTTGCCCCTGTTTTTCTGGCGTAAGATTGTCCATCTGGGTATTTGTGTTCAAGTTGGCACCCAAGAAAGTTATTTTCTGAGATGGTGTTAGCCTGGATTTCTCTTTGTTGATTGTGTATCCCAGAGAATTCAGTAACCGTGTTGCATAAGCCAGATACTCCAGAAGTATGTGCTTGCTGTCCACTTGGATCAGGCAGTCATCCAAATAAGGGTAAATTTGTATCCCTTGAAGTCTGCAGTAGGCATATACTGATGCCAGGCATTTCATGAATACTCTGGCTGCAGTAGATAAGCCAAAGGGCAATGCAGAGAATTGATAGTGGATTGAACCTGCAAGAAATCTGAGGTATCTTCTGCAGCTTTGTCTGATTGGGACATGCAGGTATGCCTCCTTGAGGTCCAATGTTACCAGCCAAAACTCCTTGCCCAGCATGGGAAGAAGCTGCTGTAATGTGAGCATCTTGAATTTTGGTACGAGTAAGAATGTGTTTAGGATGGATAGGTCCAAAATGGGTCTCCAGTCGGTTCCTTTCCTTGGTACCAGAAACAGCCTGGAATAAAAACCTTGGCCTTGTTCGTGAGTAGGTACCTCTTGAATAGCTTTCATATCTATGAGATTTGAAATTTGTAGTTGTGCCTCTGCCCTTTGATTGTGTGGCAGGTTTGGCATGCCTCTCATTTTTGGAAGAGTGTGAAAATGAAATCTGTAGCCTCTGTTTATAACATCCAGGATCCATTTGTCTGTTGTGACAATATGCCAATTTCTTGTAAATAATGCCAGCTTTCCTCCCAAGGGTGCTGCCAGCTGAGACTTGCTTGGCATGGAAAGGAGGAAGTCATTGGGTTTGTTTCCTGTGTTGTTGTGCACTGTCTTTGCCACCTCTTGGTGCTGGAGTTTGCCATTGCCTGCCTCTATATGATCCTTGTGATTGTCCTCTGCCCCTTGTGCGCCTGTATCTACCTCTTTGGGGCTTGTCCGTGGCTGGAAAGGACCAGTTTTTAAAAGGCCAATTTCTGCTAAAACGTGGTGGTTGAACCTGCAGAAAAGCTTTGACAGTTTGCATAGATTTGGCTTTTTCTTCCATTTTCCGTAGTATCTCCTCAGCATTAGTACCAAAAAGCACATCCTTTTGTAAAGGAGCATCTAGTAGTTTAGCTTTCACATGATCAGGCAAGATTTGTTCCCTAAGCCATGCATGTCTACGAATGACTGATCCTGTAGCAGCAGCTCTACTTGAGGCCTCTAGGGCATCATAGCCACATTGGAAGGTGTGTTTACCCACTTGTTCTGCACCATGCACCATATCCTGCAACTCCTTCAAATCTGGTTGTTCAGGTTGAGACATTTTATTTCTTAATTGTGATAACGGGAACTGCTGATATTTAAGCATATGAAACTGACAATTTAAGGCCCTCATGGCTAGGGTGGCTGAGGTATATACCTTTTTTCCCCCACCTTTCTAAGGATCTTGACTCTCTTTCGGAAGGTAGTGGATTCTTAACAGTAGAGGCCTTCATTCCCTTGGGGCCTTGAGAAATGGTTTCAGGGTCAGCATTATGGCCTTTGTAAAGAAATTGGTGAGAGCTAGCAACTCTGTAGTACCTATCAGGCTTGACTGGGGCAGGAGGCAGGGAATCCGGATTAAGGCAAGCCTCCAAATAAACATCATCAAGAATGTCCAAGACAGGAGGTATCGCCAGAGGTCTGTGTTGAGGTAACAAAAGAAATTCCCAAGTAATGGAAGTGTTCCCTGTGTGCAAGGGTTTCTCAAAAGAAAAATCCTCAGGAGGAGATACAGAAGGAATGGACTGCTCTGCATCAGAATCTTCAAAAGGGGAGTAAGAGTGTTCCTCTACATCAGAATGTTCTGAAAAATGGAGCCCTGATCAGAAGAGGACCTCCACTCTGGGTCTCTTGAATCTTCTCCCACTCTGGGTCTCTTGTCTGGGGAACCCCTGATAACTGATTTGGACTTAGTAAAGGCCTTAATGGAAAAGGAAGATGAGGTCTAAAAAGACACCATGGTGGAAGTGGACCTGTCCACAGTGGCTTTGGTGGTTGTAGTCTGGGCATGGGATTTTATAATCAAAGGCTATACAAACAAGGTATGCAGAGGGAATGGACTGACATCAGTCTGAGGCAAGAAAATTTTCCCCAACGGGGTACTTAGCTTTAATGAAGACTTCGGTTTCCAATTTTTCGTAAATTCAGGAGCTGGCCGACCGGCACTTGTGAACTGCTTCTGCTTCGGGCACCGCGCGGCAAAAAAGACTGAAGAAAATGGCGTCGGCTGTGTCTTATATACCCCTGCCGCACTGACGTCAGGAAGGAGAGCAACAACAACTGACGCCGGACCTAGACTTTGGAATTCGGCCGACCGAGGGACCGCCTGACGGCAGAGAACCCATATGTGATTACTGCAGCTGTATGCACGATGAACATCAGGTGTATAATGAAAATATATCATACTAAATTTCATGTTAAAGAGTAACAGAAAACATAGTCCCTGCATTTAGATCATGTGCTTCTTTTCTTACCTAAGGGGGAAGCATATTTCAGAAAAGCTGCAAAGTCCTTCTTCTGCACTTTTGGTAGAGACTTAATGTAATTTTTTGCCTATAAAGCAAAAAAAAAAAAAAAAAACAATTTGCATTTCAAATATGACTTTCCTGAATGACAAAGCAGTTACAATAAACAGGTGTAACTTTGCCATGAAATAAATATTAAAACAAATAATGTAGTATGACATATGACTTTAACATTAACAGCATGGCTTTCACAGATGAACATGGTAGTTGCGTGGTCCTTTGGAGATGTAAAGGGCATGAGAGAATTGTCCAAGACTGGCTAAATCGGTACATGTATGAAATCTGTTTTTGTTAAAATATGCCAAAGGAAGTGAATGATGAAACACATTTGTGGGAGAGGATGTTCCAAATATGGGTATCATATATGGAATTTGATAGGAATGACAGAACATATCTAGAACAGCACACCAGCCTCGGTGAAAAATACATGCAGTCGAGGATTTTAGTGAAGTGAAGGTACACAATATACTGCAGGCATTGGATTTATTTGGTTATGTAAAACTGAAGGTAAGAAACACCTCAAGAGTCTCTAGGGTTGACATGATTTAACTGGGTTTAATCCATGGCAAAGTAAAACTGAGACTTTATAAAGGATAAATGGCAAATATCGCTTTATGAAAAGCCATATTCTCTGTTTATTGTATCATGATGTTAAACCTTTGTTTAGTACAAATGTAATTCCACAGACTGCTTTTTAGTGCATTCTGTTACACCATTCAACCTTGTCAGTAAACATCAGACATATTTATATCTTTAGAATTTATGGTACCTCTTACAGAAACAGCAGGGCAAGAGCTTTACTTATAATAAAACATACAAGCTGACAAATTATGGTTTATGTAGCAGACTGAGGCATGATTTACTATGGTAGTACGCATGAATGATATTGCAATACTAAAACACAAAAATATGACCAGCTAAATGTTAACATGCAGAGAAAATCATTGTGCTATTTTAGTTGGAAATGCATACATGACACGTAGCACGCCATTCAAAGTTATCTTTTATAAATTCCATTTGAAGGTGGTGGTGTGTGCATGTGGGCCAACAGGGACAGCTTGTGATGAGAGAACTAGTTTCCTGGCATTGGTTACTAACATCAAGGATATAAAACTGCACTTATAGAGAGATCAAATGATTCACAAACAGCTGCTCTGCGGAAAAGTGGAATTAAGATAAAAATTCTGAAAAAGACAAGTTGTATTCACTTATACATCTAATTATCAAGACGTTCAAAAAGGGCATTTTCCCAAGTTTGCATCTTTGCTTAAGCAGTGTTCTAGTGATTCATCTGTCCTCATGTGTCCAGTTCAGTACCATGCAAAAGCATTTAAGTTCATGCTAAGTGACCATTTTATAAGTAGTTCTCAATCTTCCATTTGCCCTCCATACAGGAGGAAAGGCAAATACAACAGGAAAACAACACAAGGTGAAGCAACTTCCCTGTCAGTATAGAAGATGGTTGCAGGAACAGATACCACTAAGTAGCTCACAGCATTTTATGTGTTCGGACTCACACCACTATGGCCGGTACATACACTGTCATGTGACCAAATATTTTCTCTAACTCACCACTAATGAAAAATATTTTTACAAAAGGCAGTGGGTAAAACATTATAACAATGCACTTACTTCTTGACTCTGTAGCTTTTGAACAAAGTCCTGAGTTGGTGTACCAGTAACTTTCATTATCTCTGTCAGTTGGTCCAGATCTGGAAGTCAAAGGTCAAGGAAGTAGCTATATATATATATATATATAAATCTACAACAATAACTGAACTTTCAAATTATCTAACAGACGAATGGCTGCATGTTTTCAGTAGTGAATAACGTAGACAACAAACAGAGATGAATTATTATGAAAAGCAGTTCTAGTCTGTTTGCATATGTGTAGCATTTACACAGCTAGTTCCATTGCTGGAGAGCTTGAATGAGGTGTGGCTCTAGAAACATGGATTGGACCTTTTTATAGCACTGCTCCTCTAGCTAGGCAGTTTAGGGGGGTTATGTGGGGGAGAGGCATGTATGTCTTTCAGCTTTTACCGGTTAGGGGTCGCCACAGCGGAACTCCGGTCCACTAATGATTAGCAGTAGATTTTTACGTACTGGCTTGCCGGGCCTAATGCACAACCTTCAATGAAGGAACGTCCATTCACACATGTCACCACACAGAAGACGCTCTAACTGCGAATCGAACGGGCAACGTCTAACTGTGAGGCGACAATGCTACCGCAGCACCACCACCACAGTATGTGGGGGAGAGGCATCATTAGGTCAAATAAGATGACCTGTAATATTTTACCATACTTCTTTTGTTTGCTTGCAGTAACAAAACTATTCATCTGAATGTTTGCACAATTAGTCTAGAAGCTACCAGCCATATGGTCATTGCTTAAGGAAAAGAGATGTGAACATGGAGAGTTTGGAATGCTACTGGCCGGTCTACCCAACTCCAACCACTATGTTCACACACAAAGGCATGCTTACACAAAGTCAAGAGCACACACACACACACACACACACACACACACACACACACACACACACACACACACACATAAACAAAATCATGCTTATACAAAGTCAAGAGCATGCACACACCTCTATACACACACACACACACACACACACACACACACACACACACACACACACACACACACACACACACACACACATACACACACACAAAGAATTTCAAACAGTATTATTCTAAGCATTACATATTTCATTTTTGCTTAGTTATATCAGTTGTTAGTACAGTAAGAATGCACAACACATTGATTACAGCAACCGTTTCTCCTATTAATTCAGCATGTGATGTATATCAGTTGCTCCATTAACATAATGTCATCTCATTTTGTTTTTAGCTGTCCCCATGTTCTCTGCACATCACTGTAACACATACAGCTTGCATTGTGAGGGACACTCCTACAGCTGCCCCTTTACGCAATCAGTGGACATTTCTTCTAGTTTAGAGTTAATAATTCTTGAGAGAACTCATCTGTTTTCACCCACATTCCAAAGTCAAGCTAACAGGAAAATTAGCAATGATAAACTGATATAATGTGAGGGTATGTGTCCTGTGATGGATGTGCACCCCATCCAGGGCTACCACATGCTTTAGGTATACTAAGTGCAGGACAGTCTTTGGCTACTGTAAACCTGGACTGGATGAAACTGGCACAGAAAATTAGTATTATTATCTTTAAGTGATTATGTCATCAATGAAGCAAATTAAATACTTGTAATAAAACTGATTTGAATATTGCACAATGAGTGCAATCACTTAAGCCAACGCTAAGTATATGTTGCTGTTCACTGACTCCTAGGGAAAATATAACTAGCGTCCTCTTACTAGCTATTGTCTATTTTTATTTCTTGCAACCACAGCAGAATCATTTGACATAACTGTTGCAACATAGCTATGCCAAACTGGACAGAAATATTAGGATCTCTCCTATAGAAATAGTTGGTGTACAAACATCACAATTGTATTTTTAACTTGAACAGTTCTTAGAATTTGTAATTATAATATTTATTTTACCATCAGCCTAGCTGCAGTCAGGTCTGGGTGTGGAAGTTGGGAAATCCATACCCAAGACAGCTGTGCATATTCCCTTTATGCTGTTGGGGCCAGGTTGTATTCTGCTAATTGCTTTTTAAAACAGACTGGTGTGCACTTTCTCACTATTATTTTACCCTTGGTTAGCATAGGTGGGATTCAAACCCTATCAGTGCCAGGCATTCTGACATTGGTGAATCATCTTGCCATCTCGGTGGCAGTCCTCCATTCACAGCCAGCAGCTGCAGCATTGCATTTTTTTGGAATGTGTTTCTATCTGTATCTTACTTCTGCCATTGTCATAAAATAATGTGAAAATTTCACAGCTTTACTAGGATATCCTCAGTGTCCCAGCTGCAGTCAAAGCAGTACAATTTGGGTGTGGTGCTTTTTATCACAGAATAGTGTCAGATAATTCATGTTTCTGTTTCAGACATCACAAAGAATGTCACAGCTCCAAATCAGAAAGAAAAGTACTACAACATCAAATGCTGTTGTTTGCAGTCATTGTAAAATACAACTTATCGGCTGCTATAAAGTGCAATACAAAATATCAGAGCCCCACTTATGACCCACCCACAGCAGAAAAGCAAAAAAGAACAGTTTAGGTATGTCAGAATAGCTCTCATTATATCAGAACAGTTTTATGCTGTTAAAATATGTGCTTTGTCTAACAAAAATTCAAAAGCTGCGTATATTAGCACCAGACATTTGTATAATGACAGATATTGTCTCTGCATTTAGCTTAAGACACACACACAGCTGGAACTTGTTCAGTTGGTGGTTTGAGTAATCCCTCAATTGGCACCCCCACCCTCCTTCAACCAGAGCTGAGGAAAAACAGAAAATTCCCCAGAGCCGAAGAGCAGAGCAAAACAGCCCCACTGGATAAAACTATTATATTTCTTAATGATAGCTGTGTATGCTCTCTGAACCACTTCTCAGAGCCTGTAGCAAAGAATCATTTCAGACATGTACCCCCCCTGACACACACACGGGGCCCGCGCATGTTCACTATTACCTAGCAATTTCTAAAAGTGCAACATGCAAAATATTCCATATATATAAATAAATAATGAAAGGGAACTACTTGGTCTAAAAATTAAGAAAAATAAAAAACACAATTTAAAATAAAATACACAAAAAATAAACTTAAAAAACATACAGGCAATTTTCTAGTTACAAGGAAATAACAGACTTTCCAGCATTGTGATTCACAACACCCTAAGTGGTCCAATGTTACCCTAAAATGCTCACCCTGGGCATTATTGCAATACTATAGGATGTGTGGGACAAAGGAAGGTTTGACAGCTTACAAACACGTATTAAACAGCCTGTAAGCTAACTGTAAGACTTGTGTTACTTTTAACGGAAGTTTGTATAAATACCTGTAAATGTTTCTCTTCCTCTCTACGACAATGGAAGTGATCAAAAGTTCCATCACGCTGTGCACATTTTTATATAGCAACTGCTGACATCAGCAAGTCTCAGGTCTGCTTATGCAAGATTTGGGCAGTACCTGATAGGAAAAAAAATTTCTTTCCCTGTGTCCGGTATGTGATGTAGGTGGGGACTAATTCCTCTGGTAAAACATGAGAGGTTAAGTTAAAGTGGATGTACTTTTCCTTCCTTTGATCCCAAGGCAATGCAATGCAACAGAAGTTTTATAAAGTACATGGTGGTTTCTGGCAACTAAACAATACTGGAACCATAGACAGGGAGAAAAGAAAACCCACAGCTGGGTTAAACTGAGAAAGGGGGACTTTTTCCATTAACCAGAGGACCTGAACTGCATTTCTCTTTCATCAAGACTTATATGACAATTGAAGTGACAAAGACATATTATTAGGTGGTGGTGATAATCCACATAGAAATTTCCCTTGAGACTCTGATCAGTTCATAACTAGACCTCTGTGGGTCCCTAATGAATAAATGTTCACAGGTAGCATCATCAGATAGAAGCAATACATCTACTCCCACCTGTGGAGCCAGATGGGATGCATCTTTTACTGTCGGCAGGTGACAAGAAGCACAAAAGCATATCATCTCAGCTAGTCGGTGTCCTCGTATGTGCTGTAGGCATAAGGAATGTGTGACACACATCAAAGCCACAGTCATGAATATCAACGCATGTAAGCCAAATTCATGTGAGCACTTTGACATATTATCTATATGTAACTAAATTGCTATGCTGCCCTTTTGCAGTTGTAAGGCTATGTAATTTTGCTGCATTTGTGCATGCATCCACCTTGTTCTTGGTGTATCTCTGTGCTATGCATTTTTGTCAACATTCTGGTTGCTTTCATAGCTTCCTCACACTTACCCTGAGACTTCCTACAGTTTTGAGTGCTGTCAGTACCTTGGGCTGCAGCCCCCACCCCCTCACACACACAGTGCCAGACCAGTCAGCTTTTGTCAAGTTTCGGACAGTAATTACTAGTTTTCTGGAGATCATTATTTTTAGTTCACTAAACACTGGTCTTCAGCATGCGGTTACAATGGTTGTATGCATGCAAGCATAATGCCTGGTATATCCTGTGACTGCTAAACAAATCCAAATGTTCTTTCGGCTATTATCCAAGACCTGAAGGGCTCCACTGTCACGTACAGTAACTGACTATGCATGCCCACTGTCCTTCCAAACAAGTTTTCATGTACATTTTCATGTGCATATTTTGTTTAATCACTAACTGCATTTTCCTATACAGTATTCTCATTAAGTTTCCATTACTAACATTTAGGTTGCTGGAATTATATCAATATTTACTAGAACAGCCAACAATTCATGTAATATGAAATGTAATCCTTTGAACAGTTACAGTATTCTATAACTTGAGTCTCCTTCTCTCAATTCATGGTTCTGCAGGTACATTTGTGTGTTATTTATTACCTGTTTCTAAGACTGTCATTAACTTTCATTACCATTTTAGCTTGGAACACTTATATTCAAACTTCTAAATTTGCCCTGTAATGTAATGTTTTGAGATAACTACCTATATTTATTTTGAGATGACTAATATCATATCAAAAACACTTCAATGTTTCCTATTCCTTCTACTTAACGTTGGTTTAAAGCTACAACACTCATTTAATCCATATTAATCATGTACTTTGCATGTAATTTAAATGTTCTCTACATTTTTGTATGGTTTTAAACACTTGATAAAATACCTGTGCTGGTGTGAAAGTGCTTGTGTGCCATTAGCATTGTTTAGTAAAACTTCCTTTATCTGCATGTTTTTCCATATGCAGTTTTTCCTATAACCATGATATTAAAAGAACTTAACCAGGCTGTTATTGCTTATATCTCTTCCAAAATCTTTGAAGCCAATACTGTAGTATTTATATTTATTTTATTTTATTTTATTTTACATTTGTTAACCGGGCTGGACCAACTGGATACATGTCCATTTTCAGTGGAGGCCCGGGGAGAAAAGCTCCGCTATTTACTACATGGCAGTTATAAACAAACAAGGATGCATTACAAAAACATAAGGCATGTAAACTGCAAATTACATGATGTAAGAAAAAGGTGATCAGGCAGAGACTTAAGTACAGGTAAGCTAAAATGTTGCAGTTTCTTAAGTACAGGGAAGCAAAATATGTAACAGAATTGAATACATTGTTTAAAGTTTAACAATAGAATTTGAGTAGAGTATATTTTAAGTAGAGAGAGATGAATTCCCAGTAAAATGTAAAGTGTAAAGTGACAGATTTGAGGGAAAGAGAATTAGAGGCAGGAGAAGAAAAGGAGGTAGAAAGTTCAGCTAGGGGTGATTGGTTAGAAAGTGTTTCAGTTTGGTTTTAAATAGTGGGATAGAAGAAAGGGCTGTAAGGTCTGGGGGAAGTCGATTCCAAATTTTACCAACTGAGTTTGAAAAAATGGAGTCACCTGCGGAGTTCTTTGAGAGAGAAGTTTGGATCAGTATTTTGTTAGAAGAGGTTTTTGGTTGTTGTAGGGTTTTATAAGGGTGGAGAGCATAGGTATATTCTCAGGGTGATAAACGGCTTTGTGGGCAATTGTGAGTTGATTGTATTGAATTAGGTGGGCTAACTCCAGCCAACCTAGGTTTAGGAGATTCAGGCAATGATGTGTTTTATATGGAGAGGCAGTGGCAAATCTGGCGATGCTGTTGTATGCTGTTGTGAGCTTTTTAAGGTTAAATTTTGAAAGATTAATATAAATGGGGGAAGCATATAATAGTGTTGAGATAAGGTGGGTTCTAGCTATCGTAGTTCTAGCTTTAGCAGTTAAGAAAGATTTGATTCTGTAGAGGGAACCTAATTTTCTATTAGTTGTTTTAATGATGGAGTTAATATGAACATCAAATTTTAGTAGGTTATCAATAGTAATACCCAAAAGTTTGGTTGTTTGGTCTGGAGAGATAAGGGTGCCATTGTTAGAAATAAGTGTGAAGTTAATAGTAGGAGACAGGTGTGTGGGTAAAAAGTGGAGAAGTTTGGTTTTCTTAGGGTTAAGGAGAAGACCGTGATTAGAGAACCATTGCTCTACAATGGTGAAAGTATTTTGGGTCAGGGAGTGGAGGTCAGCTTGATTTGTGGCAGAGCAAATAATGGTGGTGTCATCAGCATATTGAATACAAGTAGTTAGAGGGGTGGCAAGATACAGGTCGTTAATAAAGATGGAAAATAGAAGGGGACCTAACATGGAGCCCTGAGGAACTCCTATAGTAGTAGGAAGGAGTTCAGAGAGATGGTTGTCCCGCAAAACAGCCTGTTTCCGATTTTGAAGATAGGAAGTAAACCAGTTTAAGGCAAGACTATCAAGGGAGAGAGATTTTAAACGATGTGGGAGGAGTTGGCGATTGACCATGTCAAAGGCTTTTGATAGGTCTACAAAGAATGCTGATGAGAGAATATTGTTATTGCGGTTATTATTAATGGAGTCAATGAAGGATAATAAGGCTGTGGTGGTGCTATGGTACGGACGAAAGCCATGTTGACAGTTAGCAAGGAGATTATTGGATAGGAGATGATTAAGTAACTGTTTGTGGATGCATTTCTCCATTATTTTTGCAATAGGAGATAGCAGTTCTATAGGGCGTTAGAATACTCCAGTGAGTCACCCCCTTTGAAAAGAGGGATGATATGAGAGATATATTTTTAGGTTCATAGGACAATACTAGGCTATTGGCCCGAAGGCCCTTATATGCCTAGCCAAGAATTTCACCCATGTTCCCACAAAATCAGCATCTGTTTCCCCTGTCCAGCAGGGGCACAGGTGGGATCCCAGGGGTGTATTTTCTGTTTCTCATCCAGTCGTCCAGGTTCCTCTTAAAGAGGGCTAGTGAGATACTCTGCTTGACATGGAGAGGGACTCTATTCTACAGATGAGGGAGTCTTTGGGACACAAATCTATCCCACCAACAAGTTTTATTAATGTAACAGACCAGGTTGAAGCCTTGCATGTGGGTTGCGCAAGTAGTACTAATCTATGAATTTATGAATCTATGAAGTGGAGTTTGACTTATGGATATGCAGCAACTCCATCAAGGCTTGGTCTGAGACAGCCCTGTATGCCAGACATAGATCACCTCCGAGCAGTCTCTATGAGACTGAGCAGTCTTTATGAGGGCTTTTAGCCTATCTGTATAGGATAGGTGTTTAAGACCCTTGATTTTCCTGGTCAGGAATGTCTTTGGTCTTTCCAGCTGCTGCATGTTTTTGGCAAGGTACATGCTGAAGGGGGCATTGTACTCGATAATGGGTCTGATAAGGGAGGAGTACAGGGATGTTATGACCTCCTTGTTCCTCGATGAAATACCTTTACTTATGATGTGGGCCATGTAGAAAGTCTTCCGTACAATGGAGGTAACTTGGTGGTCAAAAGTCAGGTTGCTATCAACCTGGGTGCCCAAGTCCCTCACAACTGATCGCATGCTTAGTATGTTGTTATTAATGTGATGATTAGTGGGGACACCGTTTTCACCAAATGGGATAATGATACATTTCTTGGCATTCAGTTTGAGGCCATGCTTCTGGCACCAGTTATTAGTTTGGGTTATGCCCTCTTGGAGGATGTTCATATCACTAGGGGAATCACTAGGGGAATTTAAGACAGTGCCCAGCTTACAGTCATCTGCAAACTTGGTCAGCCACAGACCACTGGTTATATCTTACACCTCAGAAAAGTATATCCCAAACAGTAGAGGCCCCTAACAGTAGAAGCCCCAAGACTGATCCTACACCACTCATTACAGGTCTACTACTAGAGGTGGCTTTTCCTATTTTGACTAAGTGGGTTCTATCAGTGAGCCAGTTAGCTACTCATCTGGTAAAATATGGGTTGATGCCTAGCAGGGAGAGTTTATCTATTATGCCCAAGTGCAGAATAGTGTTAAAGGCTGTGGCTAGGTCAAGGTAGGTGGTGTGCACCGTCTTCCCCTCGTCCATGGCTTTGGTGACTGTTTTGAAGAAGTCAACCAAGTTTAACAGGCATGATCTCCCTTTGACAAAATCAAACTGTGTGGGGTCAAGCATTTGGAGGTTGCCAATGTCCTTGTAGGCCACCTGACTCTACATTACCTTTTTGGTAGTTAATGTAGATTCAGTAAGTTTACTCTTAAGAGTTTACTGCTGGGATGATCTGTACATCACTAGTTTTAAACGGAATGCCTTATCAAATTCCCATGCAAACTACTCTGAAGTTATAAACCTTGATGAAATATATTGTATCCTGGCACAGTTACGAGGTATAGAATTGTGATTTCAGAGTGGCACTAAAGGGTCTATCACTTGGTTCAGCAACATGTAATCTACTTCTACTGAAAAAAGCCTGACATTTTGATGACCTCGCCTTTAATATTTTTTGTCTTAATAGGAACATGGAAGAAAGGAAGGTTGTACTATATTTAAATATAAAGACCAGAAAGAGCTGAGAAAACAGCTGAACACATTAAATTACCAACAGTCATTTGCTGTATTAAAGAATAAGTTGGGATAATTGCTGCATATAAACATGCAGAGTGTGTTTATGTATCTATATGCTGTTTAGCCACCCAATATTAAGTAGATAAGAAGACAGAGAGAGAGAGAGAGACAGAAAGAAAATAAGTTGGTAAATCAGTATTTCAGGTCTGATAAGTTGTATAAACTAATAATAAACATAAACAATGACTCAAAGAAGATTTTTGTCCCTTCACAGTTACTGTTTAAGAAAACACTTCCCAATTAGTTTTCAGCTTATAATTGAATGCATCATGTCAATTAATGACAGAAAAAAAATCAGATGACCAATGCTGCAGCTGTCATACAAAACAATATTAAACAATATTAAACAGCACCACTGGCCAGCTTTCCTGCTTTTGCTCACCATCACAGAATCTGTAGCTAATGAGTTCAAAAGTTCCGCTAAAAATAAAATTACTCCTATAATTTCACTCATATTACACACACCAGTACAGACTGGCATAACTACTTATGTTTGAATACAAAGTCATTTTCTGTTTTCATCTTTTTGATTTTAATTTAAATCACATCAAAATGCAGAAACATGACCGTGTTAGAACAGGACAGTCATTTTGCAAATTAATTTCAGGCAAAATGAGTTTGCAACACTTTCTGTAATTACAAGAAAAATAACTCCTGATCAGAGTATTTTAATGTCATTCATTGGCATTAGCTGCAGATGTCGTAGTCAATGATCAACAGAGAAAAAGGGGGAGGTCGGGGGGGGCGAACATTAAAAAAATAACTTGGTGGTTGTCTGGACTAGCTGTTATCTTGTAGGACTGCATCATATGGTCATGGGTGGGTTGATAGTTGGCCCACAGTGTGTGTGTGTGTTTTAGTGTGTGTCTGGGGGGCATAAAAATACAAATCAGCGGATGCAGTCCAGCAATTCAACCTAGTTTTCAACACATCTTATTCTTAGCCTCCTGACAGAAAAATAGTTTTAGTTTTCATTTACTTCACGAACAAATTTAAATCTGAAAGTGCCATGTTGAGGCAGGGCATCTCCATGATGCAGAAAGTGGGGCCCTGAGCGCAGGGCCCAAAACAAAAGTTTTGTTAACAGGTCTTGGAGGACATGGATGGAGAGGTACAGCAATGAACAGCTAATGCATTACAGGTTCAATGCTTGTTAGATTCCACTGCTAGAACAGAACCTGTTGGAAGGACAGCCAGTGGCAGGAAGTGGACAAGCAGGCACATGACTTTAGATAGGCACACAGTGCTTGTGCACTGCAGCCATGCTGGGTGTATCATGGGAGCACACACCTGCACTCTGTTACTATCAGCCCTGTACTGTCAATGTGCTAGCTGGTTAGTAGAAGGTGAGTGGAATATGTCATCATCTCCTAATCTTTGTCCACCAATGATGGGCAACAGATTAGAGGGCTTTAATAGGGCAAAGCTTTCCTAAAAAGGGAGGACCCCACTACCGGGAAAGATGTTAGATGTTAAGGGATACAGAAGGATAGGGGAACATAAGGGTCGACTAGGAAGATAGGAGGATGGACGAGTCATAACAATAAACCTGGATACCATCAAAAATACATTAAAGGTGTTAATTACTGAAACAGTGTTTGGCATGTTTTTCTCTGTTTTTTAAAGTAGCATTAGTCAAATGCAAAGTGACAGACATCTTTCTGTCCCTTCATTTAGTCTGTCACTGTCCTGCTATAGCTGAGCACCTGCATTCTGAGCCAGTTGTTTGTGATAAACACTATTCCGAGACAATGTGTTTTTTATCCACATATAAATCAAACAGGTGTGTTTTAATGTTATGTCCACAGCTCATGATACTGTCTGTTACATAAGTGGTCTTCAGTGGGCACCTGTGTGATGTCATACATAAGTGGTCTTCAGTGGGCACCTGTGTGATGTCATACATAAGTGGTCTTCAGTGGGCACCTGTGTGATGTCATACATAAGTGGTCTTCAGTGGGCACCTGTGTGATGTCATACATAAGTGGTCTTCAGTGGGCACCTGTGTGATGTCATACATAAGTGGTCTTCAGTGGGCACCTGTGTGATGTCATGGCATGAGGAGTTTAATGAGCTGCATTACTGGACCACACCTGCTGCACTGAAACTGAGAATTAAACCTTCTCGAGTTACCTGTTCAGTATTCACATTGAGGTCTTACTAAAACATAAGGTAGAAGACGTCCCACCTTTAAGTATATAGAAGTAATTGTAGGCTTGTGTCCTTTTTTGTTTGAGAAAAGATATAAAATAAGGTCTCCAGAGACATTACTGGCTAAGATTAAAGGTCTCTTATTTGGCATGTAAAAACTCCTGGTAATGGTAAGGGCAGCGCTTTAGTTACAGGGATACAACTCCTGTTACTGCATGTTATGCAATAAAAGAAATGTTTTCTAATTATAATTTACTGTTCATAAGCAATACACCTTATGACAAGCATCAGTCTGCATTATGAGAAGCATCAGACAGCATGGAAAAATGACTGTACGCCACGCATGCACACACACACACAATCACGCACAAACACACACACACACACACACACACACACACACACACACACACACACACACGTGCGCGCATGCAAACACACACACAAACACACACACGCACACACATACAAACACACACACACTCACCACACACGTGCGCATGCAAACACACACACTTGGACACACAAACACGAACGCACACACACACACACACACACACACACACACACACACACACACACACACACACACACAATCTTCCTCAGATTCTCCCATTACAAAGAAGTGAAATGCAGTAATAGCTGTGCCCACATGTGCCTTATATCTGCACTGCTCTGCAAGGATCCTTGCAGGGTATGGATGTCTGTTGTCACACAATGCAAGGATCCTTGCAGAGCACTGTCCAATATTTCACTTCTATAAGCCATGCCAATAGATTCTTGCTTTTACATGAGGCTCTAAGTCTCCCTAATAATTAGAGCAATGCTGAATTGCAGAGCAGCAAAGCTGTCTATGAATTCCACCCATGGTATTTAGGACCCCCACATTAAGGACAAAAGCTGGACATAAGTTTATTTTTGCTTAATGATGGTTTAGGTATAAAAGGTACATTAAATCACGTAATGAGATAATGCTTTCCCTGGGAATATAGATAAAAAGAGTCAAAAGCAAGAGCATTTACTGAACTGGTTATGTTTATTTGCTTGTCAACATCATTTCTATTTAATTGGCTCTGGTGCCTTCTGTGCAGAGTTTGCATGTCGACCCTGTGCCATGTCAGTTTTTGCCAGGTGATCTAGTTTCCTGTCAAATTCCAAAGACATGCCATTAGGTGACTTGATTATCCTCTAAGCTGCTCACAGGTGAGTGTGCAATGTGAACGTGCATGAGCTGTACAATCAACCATCAGCAACCTGTCCAGCACTAGTTCCGTGTTGATTACTGGTGTACACTCTGAGTCCCCATGTCCAGCACTAGTTCCATTCTGATTACTGGTGTACACTCAGAGTCCCCATGTCCAGGACTAGTTCTGTGTTGATTACCAGTGTACACTCTGAGTCCCCATGTCCAGGACTAAAACAAATAGCGTATAGACAAACTGCCAAGAACTGTGGCGTTAAACAAAGACGCTGAAACGCCTTGCTCTGGAATCACTGGTACAGCAACAAAAATTAGTCTCTGCTCGCAACAATGAAAGTAATCCAATGGTAAACGTAAAAAGCAGAATTTATTTTGTACAAGGTTAAGCGCTTTCACCCACACAACGTAGGCTTCATCAGAACAATTATACAATCACTCCTGAACATTTAAATACTTGAAATTGGCGCCAAAAGTTTAAAACACATTTAAAGAAATATTCACATTTATGTGCAGTAACTTGACTATATGAATACATTTCCCTATTAAAAATACATACTGCTGTGCTTTCACATTAAATATAAAAAAATATATATGAAAAATGTATATATAGCCTTCAAATTGTCATTGAATAAAAATTCATAAAAATTCATAAAAAGAAGTTTGTGTACAATAAAAAGGGAGGGCATATAACTGGAATAAGCCATTTTATAATGTCCCAGATAGACAGGCACATTATGACAGCAAAACAGTAGATAATGAAAATTTTCAACAAGGATGGACCAGACAGGACAACAGGTGGTCGAAAAACAATACCTGGAGGAAAAAAGAATATTGAACCAGTCGCAGCAGGTTCAAGTCATAGGGCCTACTACTTCTTTGAACAATGACACTATCATTACTTCCCATGAGGGAATTGTTAATAAATATTCTAACTTTCAGATTTTTAACTATACCAATACGGTATTAAGTAAGGCACATTTTAGCTTGCTATCTAAAGGAATGAAATACATTCCGATTACAGGATTTAGAATAGTAGACAGTGTATGTGAATTAAAAAAATATATTAGAAAGTTGAATTTAGCTATCATGTTCAAAGACAACAGTAGTGTTAATAATAGACCAAATGATAGGTTAAAAAAGAAAAGTAGTTATATGCCAGTAATGAATCAGGATGTATTTAGATATGAGAAATTGGTAACTCATGACTTGTACACTTTGAACAAAAGGAAGAAAAAACCTAAAAGTAATTTGACTCAAGATGAATTGAATGTATTAGATGAGTTAAATACAAGTAATAGTATTAGGGTCATGAAACCGGACAAGGGGGGTGGGGTAGTGGTCTATGACAAAATGACTTATAATAACAAAATTCATACTATCTTGCATGAATCAGGGAATTATGAGACCATTTCCCAGAATGAACTGAATATAGCATATAGGAGAATTGACCTATATATAGAGGAATTCCTTTTGGACAACAGGATAACAGATGAACTATATAATTTCCTTAGAGTAGATTCACCTTTCCTGGCCACGATGGTGGGCATTCCTAAAATACATAAAAACTTGATGGACCCACCTTTTAGACCCATAATATCGGGAAGCAAATCAAAAACATTTCCATTAGGAGTAGCTATTGATCACCTACTAAAACATATATATGACAATGTTGATCATATGGTTAAAGATTCGTGGCAATTTTTACGGAATTATCCTATACTCTTAAGTGATCAGGAATTAATTTTTGCTTCTATAGATGTCATCGATCTATTTATGTGTATACCTAAGGACGAAGGCTTAGATGCCTTTTTAGAGAGTATCATCTCATATAGTAAGCTAACTAATGAAAAAATTCAGTTGGTCAATGATCTCATGTCCATAGTACTGGAGAACAACTTTGTGTACTATGAAGGAGAAATATTCAGACAAATCAAGGGTGTGGCTATGGGGGCCGCATGTGCCCCCATATATGCCAATCTTGTGATGTTAAACTGGGAAGAGAAAAATATTTTCAAGAGTCATTTTTTTAGTAAGATCAAATACTACTCACGCTTTCTTGACGATATTTATATAATATGGGAAGGAAATCAGGACTCTTACAAAATGTTCCTTGAATATTTAAATGAGAGTAGTGATTATTTGAAATTTACTTCACATAGTAGTACTAAAGGTGTACCGTACTTAGACACTCTGGTAGTTAGAACAGATTTAGGGTTTCAGTCTAAAATACATCGGAAGGAAACATTCACTAATTCTTATGTAGATTATACTAGTTGTCATCCCAGTAAGACAAAAAGAAATATTTTTAAAGGCCAATGTATTCGGGCTCTGAGAATGACATCCAGTAAGGAAGAATTAACAAAAGAATTCAGTTTCATTACATCCTTGTTCATAGAGAGGGGTTATGACATAGAAATGATGAATGAAATTAGTATTGAGTTATTCAACAGATGGGGAAGGGATATCATTCCTCTCTTAGGTAACAAATATAGAGAAACTCAACAGATTTCAGCAGCTGAGTCAAACAAGGCTTGCATTAAGACATATGATAGGGCGTGTATAGTAGAGTATGGTCCATATAGTAAGAAAGTAAAACATATATTAAATAAATATTGGTATACATTAATGTCTAAGGAAGAATTATCTGGTATTATAGGACCCAAACCCATTGTTGTATACAAAATGGGGCAAAATTTAAAAAGTTTACTGGAAAGGGGCAGTAAATGGACAGATAGGGGATCAATGACACATACCAGTAGATGTGGGCATTGTAACCAGTGTAATCTTATTACAGAAGTTAACAAAATAAGATTGGATAATTATAATAAAACTACCCTATTTTTTAAAAAGGGAAACTGTAATACTAAATTTTTAGTCTATATTGCCAAGTGTAATAAATGTCCCGCTTACTATATAGGTAAGACGGAACAGAATTTTAAGAAGAGAATTTATGCACATACATATTGTATGAAGAAGAAGGATGAAAAAAATGCCTTGGCAAGACATATTATTAATAAGGGTAGTGAACATCAGTTTAAATTTGGTATTTTAGAAGTGATTAAGAGTAACCCTAGAGGAGGTAATATGAAAAGCAGATTAGCATTTAAGGAAAGCTACTGGCAAATATATACAGATGCAACTACCCCTCCTGGTCTTAATGACTTCATTTCCACCAAAACTATTTTAGAATATATATAATTCCATATATATTATAGTTTAGGTACATTTTTATTGTACACAAACTTTTTTTTATGAATTTTTATGAATTTTTATTTGATGATAATTTGAAGGCTACATATACATTTTTCATACTTATTTTTTTATATTTAATGTGAAAGCACAGCAGTATGTATTTTTAATAGGGAAATGTATTCATATAGTCAGGTTATTGCACATAAATGTGAATATTTCTTTAAATGTGTTTTAAACTTTTGGCGCCAATTTCAAGTATTTAAATGTTCAGGAGTGATTGTATAATTGTTCTGATGAAGCCTACGTTGTGTGGGTGAAAGCGCTTAACCTTGTACAAAATAAATTTTGCTTTTTACATTTACCATTGGATTACTTTCATTGTTGCGAGCAGAGACTAATTTTGGTTGCTGTACCAGTGATTCCAGAGCAAGGCGTTTCAGCGTCTTTGTTTAACGCCACAGTTCTTGGTAGCATGTCCAGGACTAGTTCCATGTTGATTACTGGTGCACATTCTGTGTCCCCATGTCCCTGACTAGTTCCGTGTTGATTACTGTTGTACACACTGAGTCCCCATGTCCAGGACTAGTTCTGTATTGATTACTGGTGTACACTCTGAGTCAAGAAAAAATAGCCAGCACCAAACATCAGTGTGTAAAAAGGCACAAAAAACATAAGGTTTTAACACATAAGATTTATTTAGATAAATAAATCCCAGACCGGTTTCAGCCCTAAGGCTTTCATCAGTGGGAGAAAATGTTAATCACATAGGTAGTTCACCATACATATTTATAAGGTAAGTCCTCCAATCAGAATTCTTCCCTTCCTTAGGTTTCCTGTGTGAAAAAAAATATAAAAAATATATGAAAAGAACAATATACATTCAACATAATTAGTACAAAAAGTAATAATAATATATCATGTATTCATAAATGATCATTCAAACCAGGCGAAAACAAAGCACCCGGTTTGATGATCCAATACTTCTCTTTCTTATTAAGAATCAAATGCCATCCCTGTTTATTGGATCTGTCACCATGGACCTTGTCAATGATCGTAAACTAAAATCTGGCAGAATTGTGGTGCTGACAATGTCTGTATAAAGCATTGGTGTCCCATTTAATACGCATGTCACCACGATGTTTCGGACATTCGCATTCTGAGAGGTCGTGATGTCTGTCCGACATAGAAATTAGCACGTGTACATGTCGCAAGATAAACAACCCAATCATTGTTACAGTTCCAAAAACATGTCATGTCATATACACAATTTGTGTTTCTGCTGGAAAAATGTTTGGATGTAAATATATATATATGGACAAGAACAGTGTCCACAACTGTATGTACCCCAAAGATAGCGGTGGTGAACAGCTTACTGTCTTGGATCTAGACATGATACTTAAAGGCCTGTGTGCTGATAAAAATGACATTGGAGTTTTTGGTATATCCCATGACAATGGTACTGAACAACAAATGGATCCAGTTGACGGCTGCATCTCTGCTTTCAACAGGCTGAGTAAAGGCATGAGAAGTTTGCTAATGAACGTTTGGCATTTGAGGCATTTTAAGGCCTACATGAATAAAGACATCACCCCAAAGGGTTTGAGAGTTAAAATCCAACCACTTGTGGGCAAGACAGATGATATCTTGACACAAGAATGGTACCAAGCTCAACAACAGGCTTCTATGACTTTTGTACGGATTCTCAGCTCATATTATGAACGGATCATAGAAACCAACACCAATGAGGTCAGGGATTTATTTGGGGAGCTCAAATCTTTTGAGGGACACCCGCAATATTCCATCTGTGTCAACAGACTGTCAAAGGAACTACTTGTTTTTGAAAAACAGATTAAAGATAAAAAATCAAGAAATTCAACAGGGACTTGACCGACTATCAAAGGGGTAGACCTTTTGATACATCCAAAACAGTTAGGTTTATGGAAACTAGACAAGTCACAGGGGGCAGAAACAAAAACAGACCCAGATCTATTTTGAAAGGGTCCTTCAATACACATAGTAGCACATCTGCAGAAGAATCATCCACTACAAACACTGACGTGATCAACACCAAGGAATCCCCAGTCCTCAAAAAACAAAGAAGCCACACCCACCCTTTAAACATGTCAGGAGGAGGGGTGGGGGAAAACACAGAAAACACTAAGAAAGACACTATAGAAGGCTTGCTCCAGGTGTTCATGACTCAATAGATTATAATATCCTGAATATTTCAAGGACTGTGATAACTGATGACCAAAAGATACTTTTGAATAAAGGTTTGAACTATGTGCCACGGTTCTTTGTGGATGAGTCTGATATTGTTACTGATGTTAATAGTTTTTGTCGCAGAATTAATCTCAAATTGTTCTTTGGATCTATGGAAAGTTCTCAAAGATCTAGTGAATTCAGATTCTTAAAACCGGACTTTGTTCCACCCATGAACAAACATGTTGGCATTTTCCTACAGGCAGTTCTTAACGATATTCATTTCAATTTGGGTCAGTTCTTCCCTTTGAAACACAATTTGTCCAATGCTGAGCAAACGGCACTACAAGAACTAAGAGATAACAAAAACATTGTCATTATACAGGCTGATAAGGGAGGGGCTACTGCTACCATGGACACAGATTATTATCTGGGGGAGGGAAATGAACAATTGCCCAACTCTTCCCATTACACGAAGATGCCTATTGACACTACGTCTAATTTTAAGAAGGAAATTGACAAGTTTTTGAGTTTGGCAGCTTCAGAAGGTATCATATCTGAATCTGTCAAGACAAATCTTACGGTGAAGGATCCACAGAAACAAATCCTTTATCTCCTACCAAAGATACACAAATCCCTCGGCAAACCCCCTGGATGACCAATTGTTTCTGGTATAGGTTCTTTAACTGAACCCTTATCCGAATTTTTGACAGTATATCTCAAACCATTACTCAGCATGATCCGAGCCAGGATACAAGACACCACTCAGTTTTTGCAATTGGTTTCAGTCACCCAGCTTTAACCAGGATGGTTGCTGTGCACTCTGGATGTCAATGCCCTGTACACCAACATACCACACTGGGTGGGACTAAAAGCTCTTTAATATTGGCTAGATAGAGCCCAGTTATATCCGGTGGGATTCAACACACTTTTGGTCTGCATGGCTGAGCATGTCTTGGATAAGAATGTATTCCATTTTCAGGGAAAATGCTTTTGCTAAACCAGGGGTACTGCTATGGGAGCATCTTTTGCTCCCATTTATGCAGACCTCTTCATGGGATACATTGAGGAACAACTGATCTATGATCCTACACACAACATTTATATAGAAGAACTGGATGTTTGGCGCAGATATCTGGATGATTGTTGGCTGGTCTGGCGTTTTGATCAACAATATCTATTGGAGTTTGTGCAATATTTGAACCAGAACAAATGGGGTATTGAATTCACACTGACCTGTGATTTATGTGAGATCAGTTTTCTGGATGTCACTATTACTCATAATCCAGATCATACATTGAAAACTAAAACGTTTTGCACATACCCCCAATATAACAACTTGTTACATGCCACCATCATGCATCCCAACCACATCATCCGGAATATCCCCAAACCCCACTTCCTGAGAATAAGAAGGATTTGTTCCTCTGAAATGGACTATATGGAATCTCAGCATGACTTGGTAGGCAGTTTTCGAACTAGAGGCTACAGAGAATTTGACATCCAGGGTGCCAGGCAAGTGGCATTCAACTCGGAGAGAACATCACTCAACTTACAGGGAGAAAAGCCAGGCTGAACAGGTGGATACCATTAGAGTAATTACCACATATGGTCGTAATATTAATATGTCAATATCAAGGTGCAGGTACTCCACGACTATCGAAGCCAACCATCAAACAAAAAAGCAAAAATCAATAAAAAATTTTTATACTTGAACAGCAAAAGAACTTTATTCCATGGGTTGTTAGCGCTTTCACGTCTACTCTGGACGCTTCTTCAGACTTTAATAAAACACTTCATCACTTCTGTATTTAAACACTTATCAATTAAACAGTTAACCAATGAAAGCCTTTGTACGAATACATAACTATAAAAAGTCAGAAACTTCTAAATAGATAAAAGTCAGAAACTTATATTGTGAAAATTAAAACTTCAAAATTCAACATTGACATTAAAATGGATGTAGTAATAGATTATAACTGTTATTAACATTTCAGATGGCAAATAGCATATAAATATTTAAAAATACAAGAGCATATAAAAGCAGCATGTGATAAAAAACATTTCAAGTGTATGAAACTACTGACAAACTTCTAAAAATACATGTTCCTACTAACACCAAGAAACATGAAAAAGTCAATGTATAGCAATAAATAACTGCTAATGCTTCAGATGACGACTGACTAGAAAGGGTTTCAGAGTAACCCTCTCATTGAGGCCATGTCCTTCACCTTCTTTCATTCTGATGATCCATTTACATTCTCTGAAACCCTTTCTAGTCAGTCGTCATCTCAAGCATTACCTACCAGCAGATCACAAGACATGGAGTCCCCAGTACAAGGGGAAGAAATGGAAACCCTCAGGGGAGTCAGGGGAACCACAGAAGAGACTGCGGAAGAAAACTCCAATGAACTGGTAATTAATTTATCTAGCCATGAGTTGACTGATGCTGAAATGAAAGTGTTAAACAGAGGTCTATCATTTGTGCCTTCATAAGGGATAGACATTAGTGAGTTGATAGTACAATTAAAACTTTTTACTAGGGGTTTAGCACTTGATTTATTTTATGATAATGATAACACTGAGACAAGGGATATTGTAATTAATAATTTTAGGAAACCTTCATGCTTTGTAGCAGAATTGCATCCGCTTTTAGAAAGTTTGTTGCAATGATTTTTATATGTTGTTTGAACAAACAGGTTTTAAGTCAGAATTTTACAATTTAAGCCGACAAGAAACAGCAGCTTTAAAAAGTTTACAAAACAATGATACTATAGTTATCCGCCCAGTGGATAAAGGTGGTGCAATAGTGTTGTTTGATAGTGTATATTATAACAACAGAATGTTAGAAATGTTATTGGATGAAACCACATATAAAAAAATACACATGTATGATCTAAACAAGGTTATCAGTAAACTTCATGCCTCATTGTATGATATGTTGATGTCCAATATTATAAACAATGATCTCTATAATTATTTTTTAGTTGAAAAACCTTTGGTACCTATCATCAGAGGTCTTCCGAAGGTGCATAAGACATTGTCTGACCCACCCTTCAGACCTATAGTCTCAGGGAGAGGCTGGCTAACTGAATGTATCTCAATTTCTATTGAGAAGCAACTTAGACCTATAGTTGATTCTACCTTCTCCATTTTGAGAGATACTAAACAACTATTGGAATCTCTAGCTGAGAGTGCTGTTGAAAAAGCATACTTGGATTGGAGAATGACATTATGATGACTTTAGATGTTCAGTCTTTATTCACCTGCATACCTAATGATATAGGGATAGACTTCCTGAGGCTTTTTCTTCTAGAGAAGGGCATGACTAACAACAAAGTGATTATGATCACCATGCTGATGGAATTAGTGTTAGAAAATAATGTATTTTTATATGGTGATGGTTATTATCTGCAGACTTCAGGGGTAGCGATGGGCACATCATGTGCCAATTCTTATGCAAACCTTGTACTAACCTATTGGGAATCTATGTTTATCTTTGGCAATGAGTATTATTCACAGCACCTCAAGTATTATAAACGTTTTGTGGACGATGTGTTTTTTGTTTGGAGTGGTGATGTTACTATCTTAGATGAGTTTTTAAGTTACATCAACAACACCACATCTTTTCTTAGGCTGACTGGGGAGAGATCATGTCACCAGATTGACTTCTTAGATGTTAACATCAGGAAGCACAATGGGTGTTTCACTACCAACATTTACAGGAAACCCTGTAGAAAGAACACATACTTACATCATGATAGTATGCACCCTCCCCACATACACATGAACATTGTTAAGAATCAAGCAGCACGCTGTTCATGCCTAACAAGCGATGATTCAGCATATAGGAATGTATTGATAGGCTTAGATGCTGACTTTAAGTCCAGGGGTTACCATGACAATGATTTGACAGTCCTGCAACAAACAGAATGCAATGAAGAAACAAGACCATACATTAGGATAGCAACTAGTGAACAGGTGGAACAAAGCAGGCCATTTACTAGAAGTAAAAAGAGGATGGTACTTTCATATACCAACAAGAATAAGAGTATTACTAATGTCATTAGAAAGAACTGGGGTATCCTACAGTTGGATGATAGGCTCAGAGCACTTGTAGGTCCCCACCCCAATTTTTCCTACAAGAATACTAGATCTTTAAGGAACATGTTATGTTATGAAAGGCGACTTCAAGATCAACCACTCACTGTTAGAATGGGTACCTGTCCATGTTGCAGTTGCAATCAGTGCAAATACGTACTGGGCAGGAATAACTTTAGGCACCCGGACACAGGTGTGCTATATAAATTCGATCATTATGCAGACTGTAGGACAAGGAACATAGTTTATTTAGCCATCTGCACCAAATGCCAGGCTTTCTATGTCGGTATGACGAATAGAACGTTGAGGGAAAGGGTTAGAGAGCATTTATGTGCGATCAACAGGGAGAATGACAGGAACGCACTGGCTAGACATGTTGTATCGCAAGGCACCACACACACTTTTGAGTTCTTAGTTATTGAATTGATACACACCACATTGAGATTAGGCAATGTTAGTAACTTCACTGAAAGGGAAGAATGTAAATGGATCATCAGAATGAAAGAAGGTGAAGGACATGGCCTCAATGAGAGGGTTACTCTGAAACCCTTTCTAGTCAGTCGTCATCTTAAGCATTAGCAGTTATTTATTGCTATACTTTGACTTTTTCATGTCTCTTGGTGTTAGTAGGAACATGTATTTTTAGAAGTTTGTCAGTAGTTTCATACACTTGAAATGTTTTTATTACATGCTGCTTTTATATGCCCTTGTGTTTTTAAATATTTATATGCTATTTGCCATCTGAAATGTTATTAACAGTTATAATCTATTACTACATCCATTTTAATGTCAATGTTGAATTTTGAAGTTTTAATTTTCACAATATAAGTTTCTGACTTTTTATCTATTTAGAAGTTTCTGACTTTTTATAGTTATGTATTCGTACAAAGGCTTTCATTGGTTAACTGTTTAATTGATAAGTGTTTAAATACAGAAGTGATGAAGTGTTTTATTAAAGTCTGAAGAAGCGTCCAGAGTAGACGTGAAAGCGTTAACAACCCATGGAATAAAGTTCTTTTGCTGTTCAAGTATAAAAATTTTTTATTGATTTTTGCTTTTTTGGTTGATGGTTGGCTTCGATAGTCGTGGAGTACCTGCACCTTCATATTGACATTTTTTTGTTTGGGGACATAGCAGGTACCTTACCCTGAGAGATCTCTGTTTATTTGTAATATTAATATGATTAAAAATATCATTTCCAAACACTGGATTATTCTTTGTGCCAATGCTGAATTGACATCTCTTTTGGGACATGCTTGTCAGTATGGATATAGAGGAGGCAAAATGTTAGGTTCCTTCATCTCCCATTATAAAAGAGTGAGTTCCGGGGGTATGGTATGCCACCAACTAACCATGACGGGGGATAGGCTTTGGGGTACATACAGTTATGGGCACCGTTCTTCTTGTCCATATATTTTACATCCAAACAGTTTTCCAGCAGAAACACAAATCATGTATATGACATGAAATTTTTTGGGAACTGTAACAGCGATTGGGTTGTGTATCTTGCGACATGTACATGTGCTGATCTCTATGTTGGACAGACATCATGACCTCTCAGAATGCGAATGTCCGAACATCATAGTGACATGCCTATTAAAAGGGACACCAACGCTTTATACAGACATTGTCAGCACCACAATTCTGCCAGATTTCAGTTTACAATCACTGACAAGGACCATAGTGACAGATCCAATAAACAGAGATGGCATTAAATTCTTAATAAGAAAGAGAAGTATTGGATCATCAAACCGGGTGCTTTGTTTTCGCCTGGTTTGAATGATCATTTATGAATACATTGTGTATTATTATTACTTTTTGTACTAATTATGTTGAATGTATATTGTTCTTTTCATATATTTTTTATATTTTTTTCACACAGGAAACCTAAGGAAGGGAAGAATTCTGATTGGAGGGCTTACCTTATAAATATGTATGGTGAACTACCTATGTGATTAACATTTTCTCTCACTGATGAAAGCCTTAGGGCTGAAACCGGTCTGGGATTTATTTATCTAAATAAATCTTATGTGTTAAAACCTTATGTTTTTTGTGCCTTTTTACACACTGATGTTTGGTGCTGGCTATTTTTTCTTGTTATGTTGGCCTTTTGCCTTGCACCGGTCATACTTGCCGAGGACTTCGTTTTTGTGTGCACTCTGAGTCCCCATGACTCTGACCAGTTCCATGTACATGAAGAGCATAAACTAGGTATAAGTGAATGAATGAATGAATAATACTTTATGCCAAATCTGCAAGCTCAAAAGACCACAAATACTCGCTTTTAAGAGTTACTCAGGACACTAAACAGTGACGAATAACAGTAACAAAAAGCATTGGACAGTGGACAGAGACAAATGCAAATTAATGGCACCGCACTAAATTTAATTTTGTAACATTAATGCAGTGGAAACCAATTATGCAATTAATTAAAGCAATACAGTAAGCACATTGAAGGTAGATACCCTGATAAGCAAAGTAGCACACTTTAACCCCTGCACAACTAAAGTACCAACAGGGGGAGGGGGTGGCGCATTCAGAGAACTGTCTGTAAGCACCACATAAAAGCAGTCTCTTACCCATCTTAGCAGCAAAGACAAAAACATAAAAATTGAAATGACTCCCACGTTAGAGTTTCTTTTTTGGTGAGAGATTGTTGGCAGAGTGCTTGTCACAGACTCAAGTGCTTAGGCTGGGTTTAGTGGATATTAAACAGAAGGGATATGCTGGCTTACAGTGGACTGTCATTACACTGTAAGGCAGCTAAGTTTAAAACAAAGGGGATGGAGAAATTCCTGCCTGCAGCTGGTACAAACGTTAGCATGGTGCAAAGGGGGCTGTCATACATATTCAAATGGCATACAGAGATTTAGGTTACAATACATTAACATATGTCATCAGTAAGGTCTCCATCAGTCACACAGGTCATTTGGGTCTATATTAGAACACCGAACTTTTAAAATTTAGAGTGTTCTAATATCGACCCATTTTCAGCGAACGCTGAAAATATTGGAGAAACAGAAAAACAATTTTTTTCTTAGGGAAAGAACTTGGTTGTCCATTTCTGTTGCTTCGGTATTTTCAGCGCTGTGGTGGAAAGTTACGGGTCGGGTTCAGGTAAGTGTGCGATTGTGTGGACGTGAGGGTTAGGGTGGGTTAGGTGAGTTAGGGTTAGGGTGCGGGTCAGTTAAGTGTGCGATTGTGTGGACATGAGGGTTAGGGCGGGGTAGGTGAGTTAGGGTTAGGGCACGGGTGAGGTGACTGTGCGATAGTGATGGACCTTAGGATTAGGGTTTGGGTTAAAGTAAGTGGATAGTTAGTGGTGTATGTATAGTTTAGTGTAGTGTTAGGTGTAAGAGTTTAGGTGTATGTTTGTGGATTGCTGTTTGTTTGGTGTGCTTATGTTGTGTGCATGTGTTTTGGAACAGCAAATTTTTCCCTAGGAAAAAATTCACTGTTCTATATGTTCGATGTTTTAAATTTTCGATTAATAGGGTTCAATATTAGAACACTCAAAATTTTGAAAGTTTGGTGTTCTAATATAGACCCGGTCATTTCTAGTCTGAAATTTCCTGCTTCAGGTACATTCCTTCATACTTTTTTGGAAGATGAAGGCTGCATCTATTTTCATGTTCAGACAGATGACACTTGTAATATTCTCTATAAGCTTCCTGTAAAAAAAAAAAAAAAAAAAGTATTATAAAGCCACTAGTAAACTGACTTATTCTGGACTTAGACTAAAGGACAACAACTATTTAGTCAGAGTTTACTGTGACTATGTTAAGCTACACTCTGCATATCGTTTGATGACCTTAGTCCGGGGCTAGCTCATTATCCAGACTCAGCATCTGTGTCATGTCATCAGAGTATAAACATGGATGTTGTGAATAAGTCAAAGCCAAAGGTCCAGGTAGTGGCTACTTCTGCAACAACCTTGAGAAGATGCCCACAGAAATGATAAACTGAAATGCAGAAACCATGGACAGCAATACTGGCTCTCAGATGAAAAACTGCGCCCCTCACACCCCGCTAAATATATATTCCTACTCTGAGATCTCACTACAGTGAGGAAAGGGCAAATATTCTGATCTTCACTGTACTGTGATCCCAAAATACCACTTTCGATTTTCTGATTATTCGTTCATGTGAGCGTTCGAGAGTTTGTGTTTTCATCTTTCTAAAGTAGACCCTGAAAAACTCCAGTTTGCAGTTCTTTCCGCATTAGATGAGCAGTGAGGGTGAGCAGGAAACATGCTGTGACTGACATAAAAGTCATGCTGAGAAGATGAAAGCAATGTGTTGAACAGAAGTTGGACGGTAAGTTGTTGACCCATAGATTCATAGGTTCATAGGTAGGTACTAGTCTATCTGCCTGAAGGCATTTATAAGCCTAGCCAGAATGTGTTGGCTTTCGCCACCCCCTCAGATTAGTTCCCTGTGCCTCTGTCCAGCAGAGCCACTGAAGTGATCCCCGGGGTAAACTTTCTGTTTCTCATCCACTCGTCAAGGTTTCTTTTGAAGAGTGTTAGCGAGGAGCTCTGCCTAATGTAGATTGGGATCTTGTTCCAAAGCATGGGGAAGTATCTGGGACAGGAATCTATCCCTCCAGCATGTTCTATATATTGTTGTGGTGAGGTTTAGATCCGTAGAGCATGTGGCTCGAGGGGATATGGATTTCTTTAGGTGGAGCATGTCCATCAATTCTGGTTTGGACATGGCCTTGTATGTCAGGCAGAGATCACATCTGAGTAGGCGGTATGCAACCGAGTACAGCTGAAATTTCTTCAGTCGAGCTGCATAGGGCATCTGTTTAAGGCCAGTGATCCTCTTGATGAGGTACTTCTGTGGTCTTTCCAGCTGTTGCAGGTGTCTTGTAAGGTACATCCCAAATGGGGCATTGTACTCTATGATGGGTCTAATGAGAGATGAGTAGAGGGGCACAATGACCTCTTTTGATCTGGATGCGAATCCTTTTGTGATTAGGTGGGCTACATAGAAGGATTTTCTAACCACTTTGGCAATGTGATTATCAAAGGAGAGATTACTATCTACTTGGGTCCCCAGATCCCTTATTACGTCTTCTGTACTTAGGGGACTACAACCTATGTGGTAGTTTGTGGGTACTTTGTTTTTTCCAAAGGGGATGACTATGCACTTTTTGGCATTTAGCCTTGAGGTCATGATTTTGACACCAGGTATCTGTCTCAGTGAGACCCTTTTGGAGGATGTCTGTGTCAGCCAGAGAGTCAATTATAGCCCCTAGTTTACAGTCATCTGTGAACTTGGTCAGCCATAGTCCTCTTGTGCTTGCCTGTACCTCTGAGAAGTATATGCCAAACAGGAGGGGTCCTAGGACTGAGCCCTGGGGAACGCCACTTGTAACCAGTTTAAAGTCAGACCTAGCTCCTGCAACTCTCACCATGTGGGTTCTGTCTGTGAGCCAGTTGGCAACCCATCTAGTGATGTAGGGATTTATGTTCAGGCTGGTGAGCTTGTCTATAATACCGGAATGGGGAATGGTGTTAAGCCAAATTGGGTATTGTCCGGTGTTTGGAGGTTCCCAATGTCTTTGTTAATGAGTTCCATGATGATGCGCTCCATAGCTTTGCAGACCAAGCTAGTTAGGCTTATAGGGCGATAGTTCCTGGGGTCTGTTGTGGCTCCACCTATGCGGAGCGGAATAACCTTTACTGTGTGCCACTCTATGGGTATATAGCCTGAGGAGAGGCTGTGTTTGAACAGTGTGTTTAGGTGAGGGGTTAGTTCATCTTTGAGCTCATATAGGAAGCAGCCTGGAACACCATCCGGTCCCATTCATGCTGTGTTTTTGGCTTTGGAGAGGGCTGTTTTAACCTGAGTGTCTGTGATTTCAGGGGCTCTACATTCTTCTGGTATGGTTATGGGCCCTTTTGGGGGTGAGAGGGGGTGAAGTTTGCACTGAACCTGTCTGCCAGGATGTTGGCGATATCAGTCGGTTCAGTGTATTTTGTGCCATTCTGCACTAACTCTGAGCAGATCTGATCATTGCCACTTAGATTCTTGACATAGCTAAAGAATGCATTGTGGTTATCTTTGGAGTCCTTGGCAGTTTTTCTTTCGAAGCCAGCCTTGGATGATTTTATGAGGGATTGTAGTTTCTTGCTGATACTGATCAGGGATCTCTTCCCTTCTTGGGATTTTACTCTTTTCTGTACTAGTTTCCTCCTTCTGTTGTATAGCTTGTTTATTGCAGGAGTCCACCAGACTGGTTTCCTTTTCTTGGAGGAGTGAGTCTTGGTTTTGCTTGGGATAGCATGATCCATGCATTCTTGTAGGTGCCTGTAGAATGCATTAGTAAAGGATTTTGCGACTTGGACAGCATTATCCTTTAGCATGGGGGCTTTGAAACTTTCCACCTCAGTCTTAAGTAACGTGAAGTTTGCTTTTGAAAAGTTTTTCATGGTGGTTTCCTTGTCTGGGGGTTGGGGCAGAATGTGAATATCCAGAGTGATATGTTTATGGTTAGATCTAACCAGAGAGGGGTTGACCTCTGGTGTGGAACACCGTTCGCCCATGTTGGTAATGACCAGGTCCAATATGTTGTCACTTCTCGTGGAAGTGTTGACCAATTGATCCTGGGCATTTGAGTTTATAAATTCCAGGAAATGTTAGGCAAGGGAGTTAGTACTTGAGTAGTTCTCCCACTTAATGTTTGGGTAACTGAAATCACCCAATATTAGGGTGTGTGTGTGTGTGTGTGTGTGTGTGTGTGTGTGTGTGTGTGAGACTGTAATGATGAAGAAATCTAAAGGCACTTCTGGTTTCAAAAGATGCCAGAAGTGGGATAGAAAACTCCCATAAAACTCTCCAACATTTTACCAAGAAAAGAAATAACAGGTATAGCTTTATCAGTTGATCTGATGTTGTCAGTCTTCACTTAATCCTTGGCTGTGGGTTTGGTTCTGAACCTTGTAACTGATATGGCCATTTACCAGCTTGTGCCCTCCAAACCCTCTCAAGCTAAGCTCTACCCATAATGCTGCTCACAAGAACACATCAGCTCTTGTTTGCTGCTTCCTTGTGCCAGATGCATTCTCTCCTCAGAGCTCTCAAGCAACAGCTTTAATTCAAAAACTGCAAGTTTCTAATAGCGTTCTCCTGCCGAGTCTTTCTTATTCCACTACCCAGCTCCTCTTTAGTGTCTATCATTAGAATTTTATCCTCTTCCCCTTTCTACCAAATTGGTAAACATAAGGTACCATTGCTGGTACTTCTTTCCCTGTACTTTGACTGGTATTTCTTAAGTACCATTGTTGGTACGATTTTCTACCTTTGTTTCTAGCTATACACAATATATATATATACATATATATATATATATATATATATATATATATATATATACACACACACACACACACACACACACACACACACACATACACACACACACACACAAACCCTTTCCTAGTCCTTCAAATTTTTCTATATGTGTGTGTGTGTGTGTGTGTGTGTGTGTGTGTGTGTGTGTGTGTGTGTGTGTGTGACTGTAATGATGGAGACATCTAAAGGCACGTCTGGTTTCAAAAGATGCCACAAGTGGGACAGAAAACACCCAAATTCAAACAGACACTCTCTTTGTGTCTACTGTTTGGGGATTCTGCACCTCCAGGAAGACTGTGCAAGTTGCCACAGTTTTAGTCATTGGGCTCTAGTAAACCATAAAAAAAAAAATAAGCTTATTTTGAAGGGACGTCTAAAATCTGACTGTTAAGGCCTTATCTACATCAAAATCTACGACAGATGTCAGTTCTCCTTCCATCTTCTGTTCAACACATTGCTTTCTTCTTTTCAACTTACCAGCTTCATCTTCCAGTAAACTTGAAAAATCTAAGAAGAGAAGCTGTTCAGTTCCATCAGTTTTGTTGGAACCGCTGATAAAATGTTAAAAATGTCCACATTTCCAATAGCTTTCTCGGATCCGGTGGGAAAACAAATCGAATCTTTGGTGTCATCGGTGCCGGTCTCTGCACCGACTACATTGGTGCTGACTACTGTTTTGGACTCCCCAACTTCAGTGCCTCCAAAACCCTTGGTTCCATCTGGCTTGGAAGTGAAGGAGTTCAAGGTCAGGTACAGAAGAAGGTATTCACCATTCATAGACCCCTTTTTTGACCTTCCCTCCAAGTTCCTTTCTGGACAGACCTTCCCTCAGGTCTCTTTCAGTTTCCTTGGTCTGATCCACCAAGAGCTTAACAGAATTTGATATCATGAGATTGGCGGACCAGCTCCTGATGGTGAGGGGATTAGGGGATTACCTTCTGCTTCACTTCCTAGCATTCATGGCTCTGGAATCTTACCATTTCCCACACCAGGTTTTGTTCCTCCTCTGACTCTAGCTGAGTCTTCAGAGTTCCTGGTACTAACCCTTCTGGCTTCGACTCTTTTGGTGTTGGTCAGAGGTTCTTCTCTGGCACTGACAACTGCCTTGAGTTCTTCTGGGTTGTTGGACCTAGACCTCCCAGGGTCAAAGCTTTGGTGCCAGTTCGAGGGGGCATGGTTCCACTATGGCTTTCTTGGAGCTGTCCATGCCCCTCAGTGCATTGGCACATGTAAGCTCGATGCTGGCTTCAGAGGTGGCTTCCTTGGTGCGGGGTGGGACCACGGTTCTAAAGGAGTTTATTTTGGTTCCGGGCTCCCATCCCTCTATGGGGGGCCTGCTTTCCAGGCCATGGAGAGGGCCTTGTCCATTGAGGGCAAACAGTCTATCCCTCCCTTGTTGGACCAGATATCTTGTCCTTCCCTCGACTGGAGCTTCCTTCAGTCTCTACACTGGGACAGCAGGCACAGAAGACTCAGGATTTAACTATGGTGGTCATGCCCTCTTCAGATACCTCCCAGGCCCATCACACCAAGGAGGTACCCATGAAGAAGAAGTGCAAGAAGAAGCACTTAAACTTCCCTGCAGAGTCTTACACTGAAGATACTAATTTTGAAGAAGGGGAAAGTTCCCCACGGTCACCCTCGGAAGATGTCTCCTTTGGAGAAATTCTAGAAATCTTAAAAAAAAGAGGGGTAGCTGGACTTCCCTCCAACCTTTCTCAGAGAAAATGGTATACATGGAAGCGTTTCATGCCCGACTGTCTACCTCTTGGATCTGTCCACCTACTGATGATCTCATTAAAATGATTGCTCAGCGAGCATGGAAAATACCAGACTCCATCAAGCCAATTCCAAACAGACCAGACTAAATTCTATTAGCCCCTCAGGATCAGCAACATTGGGTGAAAAGAATACCAGTAGATGTCATGGTGCTAGCGGCAGCCAGTAAGAAGTAACTTGCTGACAAAAGTTCTACTATCCATCCTCCTAATAAGGAATCCATAATGATGGATAGATTCAGGAAGCACATATAAGCTTTATCAACCTTCACACTAAGGTCCTTGAATTACATGGCACATTTCAAGATGCTTCAATGAGATCTGATTAAAGAGCTATCAGATACTCTCAAAGGTGTAGTAGCTGAAGACATCTAAGTCAAAGTAACTTCTCAGCCGGCAACCCTAGATTCCATTTCCAACTCATCTATGAGGCTAATTTCGCATGCTGCAGAAGGGACAATGAGGGCAGCGGGTTCAGGCATAGGCATTAGATGACATACGCGGATACGGTTATGTGAATTTGTGGAGCCATTTAAGTCTTCTTTCATCAACACTCTACTTCATGGAACATCCCTTTTTGGTACCAAAGTTAAAGACACCCTAGCCAGATGTCAGAAGGATGGAAAGACTCTTTTTGCTGTGGGCATACACTTCTCCACTCTCAGTGGCTTACTCCAGGAACCAGAGAAGTGGGAGGCTTTGGTTCAAGAAATAACAACAGCCTTTCCAGGACCCACGTGGTAATGACTTTGCCCAGGGCAGAGGGGGAAGTAACAAGGGAAGACACCATTTATGAAGCAGAGGTGGCCTGCAGAATCAGGGTTCCAGGGATTCTTTTCCTGGTAACTCCTATCAGTGCTCCTGAAATGAGGACTGACTGCCATCCTCTAGAGGCTGTCATGGAACGATTATCCCTGCAACAAGCTGCCTGCCTATAGATAACATCGGACAATTGGGTGCAGAGGATTATAACTAAAGGTTACAATATCCCATTCTCAGAAGATCCCAAGAAACTGAAAAGAATCCCAGACATTCCACCCAGACACAGAGACACAACAGTCTTATAAATTCAAAAACTGCTTGTCAAAAAAATCATCAAAACAGTCCCGCCAGACCAGATAGGATACGGACATTACTCACGTTTTTTTTAGCGCCAAAGAAAACAGAGGACTGGAGACCAGTTTTGGATCTCAGCCAGTTGAACAAATCTGTTCAACAAACCAAATTCCAGATGGCCACGGTTCAGTCTATACTCCCCTTTTTAGGGAAAGATGATTGGATGTGCTCAATAGATCTTCAGGATGCGTACTGTCACATAAAGATGGATAAGTGATCCAGAAGATTCCTGTACTTCAGGCTGGGAGCCAGTCATTACCAAGTCAGAACCCTGCCCTTTGATATAACTACAGCCCCAGGGTGTTCACCAAATGTATGGCAGTGGTGGCAGCTCACTTGAGACTGTGAGGATTCTGCATGTTTCTATACCTAGATGACTGGCTCCTCATCACTCTCACCAGGCATCTACTATTAGAGGCAAGAGACTATGTCATTCAAACTTGCTCCTCACTGGGAATCACTATAAACTACGAAAAATCACACGTACAGCCAACCCAGCAATTACAATTCAATGGAGCGATGCTGAAAACACACACACAAACATCATGTCTCTTCCTTTGGAAAGGCTGCAAAGAATAAGATCGCAAGTCAGTGAAATTATTCACAGCAAAAAATTTCCTGAAAGACTGTTGTTACAAGCACTAGGGTCAATGGCAGCCTCCAGCACTTTGGTTCCTCTTGCAAGGTATCACATGAGAATACTTCAATTGCATTTAGCATCCTAATGGTCCTTACTAAATCAACCAATGTCCTACCTAATAATAATCACCAATTTATGCAAGAGAGATCCGAATTGGTGGCTTCATTCCGATAAGATTTTGGTAGGCAGACCTTTTCTCCCCCTCAACCCCCAGGTCATAGTGACCACAGATGTACCCCAGACAGGGTGGGGGGCATTATCTGGGAAAGACAGTCCAAAGCACTTGACCCACTTGGAAGTCAATTTGCATATCAATGTCCTAGAGATGAGGGCAGTGCCTTTAGCATTCCAAGAAACCCTCCCCTTGAGAACAATTGCAGTTCAAACAGACAACAAGTCAGTAGTCTGATACATCAACAAGCAGGGGGGAACCAGATCTTATCCCCTCTGTTGAGAAGCTGTCAGAGTTTGGCAATAGGCAATATCATCCGACCGCTTTCAAACAGCAATGCCTATTCTGGGGAACTCCAACATGATTGTGGACAAACTGAGCAGATGTATTCTAATGCCTCATGAGTGGTCTCTCAACCCATTGGTAGCAGAAAAGATATTCCATCACTGGGGCCAGCCTTGCTGCAACCTATTTGCATCACCCCCTGATCAACAAGTGCAGCAGCTACTTTGGCCTGATCCTCCTTCTGGGGGAGTCACCAAGAGATGGTCTCATACACAATTGTCTATCCAGCCTACTGTATGCACTTTGCCCAATTCCCCTGATATCCCAATTTTTGAGGAAAGCTAACAGGTCAAAGACAGATATGGTTTCCCTTTCTTTAGCCCCTTCTAATTCGGAAACCTTGGAATCTGGACCCAGCTCCAGACCTATTGTCCCATTCAGACAGACTGGCTCATCCAAGTCTTCAGTACCTCAAGACCACTGAATTGCTTCTCCAGTTCCCATGACTGCCAGGCATTTCTTTCTCACCTCCCCAGTTCAATGAATCATTCTGGCCTGCCAAAAACCTTCAACTAGGAAACTGTACTTTAACAAATGGCAGAAATTTTCTAAATGGGCATCAGAGATTAACCTTGCCCCATATTTGGCTTCAGTCAATAAAGTCCTGGAGTTCTTGACATGCTTTTTGAAGCAGGAGCCTTAGCCTCAGTGATTCAAGAGCATCTAGCTGCAATCTCAAATTTTCATTCTGGTTTGAATGTCACATCCCTAATGTCCCACAAGCTCCGCAAAGCCTTTCTGAAAGGATCCTTAATGCTCAGATCTCCATATAAAAAACCCTCTGTGCCTTGGGACTTAAATATGGTACTCCAATCTCTAATTTATCCCTATTTTGAATCTTCCACAAATTGTGATCTAAAGTTCTTGTCCTGGAAAACTTTATTCCTGATAGCTGTTACTTCTGCAAGAAGGACATCTGAGAAACAAACCTTATCCTGCAAATGTCCTTATCTCGTTTTTCATAAAGACATGGTCTCCTTGCATACAAATCCTTCCTTTTTACCAAAGATATTATCTAAAACCAACCTTATCCAAACTATACAGCTCCCAGTTTTCTTCCCAATTTTTCAAATAAAGGTGAACATTGTCTACATTTCCTAGATGTGCATAGACAGTTATGTTTTTACCTTCACAGGACAAAAGAATTCAGGAAATCAGATCAGTTTTTTGTTTCCTTTTCTTCAGTTGCTTTGAGGAAACCAGTTTCCTAAGTAACTTTGGCTAGATGGCTAAGGGACTGTATTACTTTCGTGTATGACAATAAGAATCTGCCACTACAAAGGCCTGTTAAAGCATATTCTACTAGAGTGGTAGCCATATCTGCAGTTTAACATTCTACAGCTTCTAAAGATGATATTTGTGCAGTGGCTACATGGGCATCTCCACATATGTTTATTATTCATTACAAACCGGATCTGGTCTCTAAGGGATGAGCATCCTTTGGCTCGAGGGTGCTCAGGAATATTCTTCTGTGAGGCCTCCCAAGATTTAGGTAGCTGGGGACTTTGTCCCACAGTCAAGGAATAAGTATGGGAATATAGGAAAATATAGGAAAACTATGAAACTATACCCCAGGGGTCACATCTGTGTCACTACTAGACAGGGGCACAGTAAACTAATTCTATTATATAAGGGGACCTTCACTGTGTCACTACTAGACAGAGGCACAGTATTCTAAATCTATTCTGTGCATTTTATACCATTTTATGGGGTGGCGAAAGCCACATCACTATGGCTAGGCTTACAAATGCCCCAGAGCAGATAGCCTAGTACTAAACTAAGAAACTATGAAACTATGAAACTATGATTGACAACATCAGGTAAAGAAGTTATGTTTTTTCATAATGTTCCATCTGTGTTGTTGATCTTCACTTATCTTTGGCATACCCACCCTCCGTCCCCCTGCCCTTCAGCTTCTTGGTGGATTGGATCCTTTCTTGAGATTGGATTTAATTTAGAGATGCAGATATGGTCTCTCTTCTGATATTTCATGTCTGTCACCATTATGTGTAAACTCGATCTAAGGTATTCTTGGGAGAAGCATTATGGGTAGAGCTTAGCTTGAGAATTTTTGGAGGGAGCGAGCTGGGAAAACGGCCGAGTCAGTTCCGAGGTTTGGAACCAAACCCACAGTCAAGGATAAGTGAAGATCGACAACACAGTTGGAATGTTATGATAAGACAACTTCTTTTTTTAAGTGCACCCAGAGCTTTACTGGCTGACATGAACAACCTTCCAGCTATCACGAACGACATTCAGGTGCAGAACAGTTTTGCACAGATGCTGTGCTTTGCTTTCAGGTTGCAGGAATCAGAAGAGAATGGAAAAAGAAGAGTTCTATGTTTTGTTACATAGTTTCCATTTTCATTGAGTTTGAGCAATCTCAGATTATCAACCATCATGGGATGCACAAAATTATTGCTTTGTATTGTTTAGTGCTCTTTTGTCAAGTGATGCTTTAGTTCCAGCGTTTTGCATTTCGGTTGAAGGATACTCAATGTTTTGTAATAAACTTGCTGCACCAGCGGGGTCCACTCCAGCACCTTTAAAGCCTATGAGATTTCAGATCACTTTACTGACGTCCACTGAGGAACAAGCTCTACAGTGAAAATGAGAGAAATATTGAAACTGAATTTGCATCACTGTTGTTAAGATGGACAGAACCATGTACTGGAGACAGGATAGCGTATGTTGTTAGTTCAACATACAGTATATAAAAACGCAATGTCAGAAGTTAAATGCTTTTTTCAATTGGTCTTGTATCACGGTGCTTAAACATCAGTACACTAGCTATCATGTGCTATAAATAATGTTTTTGAAAATGAGTATAAATTTTTATCATTCAGCAATGAGTGTAACAAGAAGTTAGCCTAGACCAATGGAGCACCTAAGGAGTGCGACCAGATTCTTGGAAGCTGATTGATACCAAACAGGCTGACAACAACACTGACTTCAGAGGTCCAAACTCAGAGGGCATTTCCTTGGTAAGTAATGTGTTTCAAAAGGAGGTGATCTTGACTTGGAGCACTTTCATTGTATACGGTTATTTTTAGCAGGATATTCATTACTCATTGTGAATATTGTCTGTTGCTGTGACACCCCAACCCTGCAGTGCAAAAATAGGAAAAAGGGGGTGATGGATGGATGGATCAATTTGTTACTCCTGGTCTTCACAGACAAAACTTAGGAGTGATCACCTACAGTTCCTGCCAGAACATATCACCAAATAAAAAGAACAGGTTCTGGTGCCCTGTCTCTACTGTCTCCATTCTACGACTAAAGAAATGAGTTTTCTGGTTCTTTTAGAGACATTAACTCTGCATGTAATTTCTTCAAAAGGGTAACGCCTCTGCCACTCTTGTTACATGTCTCTAAAGTTATCTTGGCACCTTGGGCAGCTTAGCCACTCAATACTGTTAGACTTGTGAGTGTCAAGAGCCCAGCACTTGGGACATAAAGGCAGAACACATATCAGACTCTAATGTATTGTTTTTACTTAATATGTTTCCTGTGTGCGCCATTCACAGGGAAACGAAGCAATAAGGAAAGCACAGTCATGTAAAACAATGTACCTTCAACAGTGATACAGGACAGAGACGGCAACAAACAAGCACATCAGCCCCCTAACCAACGTTTTTAAGCATAAAGAACCACATCTGTGTTCCAGGTCCTGACTGTACATGAAAACTGTAACCAGAACAGGACTTCACACACAGACTGCATGACTATTGCACACAGTATAGTAAACTAACGTACTATTTTGCTTAACACAAACCATCTGGTAAATAACAAGGCACATCAATTTGCTGTGGGCAAGTAAGATGAAAGACTAGAACTGACTGTAATAAAGACACTGCCTCAGGAAACCCGGGCACATAACCAACACACACACAAAAGAACGGAGCAAACAACACTTAAATAAGACAAATGTAGGACATCACAGCTTTTTTAAGAACAAGCTACAGCAGAAGTATATACTTTTGATTTTCTTCTGTAGTTAACAGCATGCATTGCACGAGACTATGAATCATCCCTGAAAGCAACAGTAAAGTTGCCTAAAATAAAACAATGGGAAACATTTATCAGTTACTTATACACATCAACTGCTTTCTGTTACGAGGTTTCGTATTAAGAGACATGACATGATGATTTATATATGTTTTCCACAGATGTTAAGTGTTTAATTCCAAGAGTTGACCAGGCACATTTTCATAGTCACATATCTAGCTTTGTATGTTACATAAATGCAGTGCACACAACACACAAATAAACTGTCATCATTTCTTGTAATTTCTAGAAATGTTTCTTTTTATACACTATCAGTGAGTCATTATAAAACATTAAATTATCTCTTACTGTCTGCACTTGTAGTTATGGAAGCTGTATTTTGTTCTTTTCTGTGCACCCTTCAGAGCACAGAAAATTCTGCACTACAGAAATCACAAAATACCATAACCAGTGGCACACCGGAATGTTCACTGTTTTACTTTCTTTTATCCTGTTGAGGGTCTGGGTAGCAGTAGACTGACCAGAGGAAACCAAACAATTTTTTTCTAGGCAAAGATTCCAGCTTATCTGGGAGGATCCTCAACTGTTCCAGGACAGATGAAGCATGCAGTTACTCCGATACTCCAAAGGCTTACACAGCAAGACCTCCTCCCAATGGCTCAGACTTCACAGAAACAGAGCTAGAGATATGAGGGTCATATTTAGAAGATGCTAGATCAACTTCATCTGGCTTCTCTCAGTCTGAAAGAGTTGCAGGTGTATTATGAGGCTCCCCAGATCTCAGTGACCTCTTATTTCTGTCACAGACATTAAACCATCCCAGATCTCAGTGACCTCCTCTTCCTGTCACAGACATTAAACCATCCCAGATCTCAGTGACCTCCTCTTCCTGTCACAGACATTAAACCATCCCAGATCTCAGTGACCTCCTCTTCCTGTCACAGACATTAAACCATCCCAGATCTCAGTGACCTCCTCTTCCTGTCACAGACATTAAACCATCCCAGATCTCAGTGACCTCCTCTTCCTGTCACAGACATTAAACCATCCCAGATCTCGGTGACCTCCTCTTCCTGTCACAGACTTTAAACCATCCCAGATCTCAGTGACCTCCTCTTCCTGTCACAGACATTAAACCATCCCAGATCTCAGTGACCTCCTCTTCCTGTTACAGACATTAAACCATCCCAGATCTCAGTGACCTCCTCTTCCTGTCACAGACATTAAACCATCCCTGATCTCAGTGACCTCCTCTTCCTGTCACAGACATTAAACCATCCCAGATCTCAGACATTAAACCATCCCAGATCTGACCTCCTCTTCCTGTCACAGACATTAAACCATCCGTCACAGACATTAAACCATCCCAGATCTCAGTGACCTCCTCTTCCTGGATCTCAGTGACCTCCTCTTCCTGTCACAGACATTAAACCATCCCAGATCTCAGTGACCTCCTCTCAGACATTAAACCATCCCAGATCTGTGACCTTCTCTTCCTGTCACAGACATTAAACCATGCCAGGTCTCAGTGACCTCCCTTCCTGTACAGACATTAAACCATCCATTAAACCATCCCAGATCTCAGTGACCTCCTCTTCCTGTCACAGACATTAAACCATCCCCAGATCTCAGTGACCTCTTCCTGTCAAAACCATCCCAGATCTCAGTGACCTCTTCCCTGTCACAGACATTAAACCATTCCAGATCTCAGTGACCTCCTCTTCCTGTCACAGACATTAAACCATCCCAGATCTCAGTGACCTCCTCTTCCTGTCACAGACATTAAACCATTCCAGATCTCAGTGACCTCCTCTTCCTGTCACAGACATTAAACCATCCATTAAACCATCCCTGATCTCAGTGACCTCCTCTTCCTGTCACAGACATTAAACAATCCCAGATCTCGGTGTCCTCCTCTTCCTGTACAGACATTAAACCATCCCAGATCCATTAACCATCCCCATCTCGGTGACCTCCTCTTCCTTCCCAGATCTCAGTGACCTCTTCCTGTACAGACATTAAACCATCCCAGATCTCAGTGACCTCCTCTTCCTGTACAGACATTAAACCATCCCAGATCTCAGTGACCTCCTCTTCCTGTACAGACATTAAACCATCCCAGTGACCTCCTCTTCTGTCACAGACTTTAAACCATCCAGATCTCAGTGACCTCCTCTTCCTGTCACAGACATTAAACCATCCAGACATTAAACCATCCCTGATCTCAGTGACCTCCTCTTCCTGTCACAGACATTAAACCATCCCAGATCTCAGTGACCTCCTCTTCCTGTCACAGACATTAAACCATCCCAGATCTCAGTGACCTCCTCTTCCTGTCACAGACATTAAACCATCCCTGATCTCAGTGACCTCCTCTTCCTGTCACAGACATTAAACCATTACCCCTGCAGCTACCTCACTGCAACCACTCATTCTTTTCATCATTGCTCATAGCTTGTGACCAGAGGTGAAGATGAAGATGGAGCTTTTGGTCAGCAAATCGTCTCCTAGTTTATTGCCACACATGAGTTCAGAACGTACAAAAGACACAGCTGGCAGTCCAAGTCTGGTCACCAATCTCAAATTTCCCCATGCCATTTCGTAAGAAGATTCTTCAGACTAGTTAAATGCCTACACAAAGACGCCTGATCCCCAGAATGATAAAAAGGAGCGAGCAGCACGGCTTCAAATTTGTGGGTAGTGCTTCTCATCCAAACAGCCTTGCACTCATCTGTGAATTACATACATGCATTTATGCTCTAAGACTACGCTCCTGTTTTCATGAATTATTATCTTAGAGGATCAGTCATTTAGAACTTTCCATCGGGTTAAACTCCATTAATTCACACACACACTGCCACCTATCCCATTGTTAAGCAACAATGAAAGTAGATACACTTTGAAGGGTCTGATATGTATTTTTAATAAAAACAAGAAATTACAAACAGTGAAGTCAGGTGTAGGTAACCAGAACACCACCATGACCAGGGCTGCCACCTTTTTCAGTGGGCCAAAGTGGGACACATGGGGGTGTGACCACTATATTAAATTACTGTTTGTGGTCATGAGAAGAGGGTGTGGCCAAGCACATGGCATCACACTGGAGATGATTCAGTTACTGGTATGACAGTGAGTGAACTTACAGCATACTGAGAAGGTGTGGCCAAGCACATGACATCACCACGGGTGTTGATGCAGTTACTATGATGACAGTGTGTGAAGTTACAGCATACTGAAATTCCACCCCCACTACAAAATATTTAAATTATGCAGCTATAACACTAAAAATGCAGTACTGAATAAACACTTATGCAAACCTTTACAAAACATTTAAAAACATAGAATGGTTAACAACATAACTGTGCTGTAGATCCCACAGCTAAACATTGGGGGGAAACATGTTACTCATTCTAAACATTGACATTAACACAGCTGTTAGCAGTTGTATGTCCATACAGCTGTAGAAGCCTCATGTAAACACAGAAAATAAATAAAAAGCACCATTATAAGCCATTAATGTTCGCTGCTTTTTAATTATTAAAGTACATTTGTGTACACTTACCATAAATGTAGATTTTCGAGTGTATTCACTGTTGCAGACATTACATTTGAGTAATCTGCTGGCAGGTTGCTCTCAGTCAGCCTGAATAACAAAGTCTTGGGTCCTGCATCAGTTGCTGTCTCCTCTTCCATGACGTCAAGTCGTCAGGCGTATAAAACATGCAGCTATCGCCATTTTATTCAGTTTTTCTTGCCCCAGATGTCAGGTGCCCCCCCAAATGGGGAGCAAAATTATATATATATATATATATATATCTACAGTAAATATATAAAAATGCACCTTTAGAAACATAAACTTTACCTTCATATAAAAGCAAATACACCACAAAGGCTTTTGTGTATAGTGAAGGAAAGAAAAGGTATAGAAAGGGGGATGGCGGGTGGGTAACCCAGACTGCAACAATGAATACACTCGAACATCTACATTTATGATGAGTGTACACAACTGCACTATGTTCTTCGTGTTTCACTGTTGCAGTCATTACATTTGGGTAGAATCCCAAAGCTATGGATGGGAGGAAGGAACTAAACAGCATTAGGAGCGGCTATAAGGCCCTGCAGAACTGCAGTGGCAAAGCCTGCCCTGGATTTGGAGAAGAGAGGCAAATGATAATGCTTTGTGAAGGTATGAACAGAGCTCCAAGTAGCAGCTTCTAGAATGTCTTTGGTTGGAATCCCTCTGAGAAAAGCTGCTGAAGTAGAGGCAGCCCTGGTGGAATGTGATCTGATCCCCTTGGGCACAGGTTTACCATGGTGCAAGTAGCAGAAACAAATGCAGTGGCTTATCCATTTAGAGATAGTCTGCTTTAATATAGCCTTCCCCTCTGATCCTGAAGCAAATGCCACCAGTAGTTGCTCAGACTTTCTTAGAGATTTGGTCCTGTTTAAGTAGAATCTTAGTTGTCTGTGTACATCCAGTGAATGCAGAATCTGCTCCCCCTTGTTCTGCGGATTTGGATAAAATGTTGGCAGGTGAATGGTCTGGTTAAGAGCCACACTGGATACCATCTTAGGCATAAAAGAAGGATTGGTCCTGAGGGACACCCTGTCTGGGTAAAATATAATAAAAGGCTCCACTGCCATGAGAGCCTGCAGTTCTGAGACCCTTCTAGCTGAAGTGACTGCCAAGAGAAAAGCTGTTTTCCAAGATAGAAATTTTATATTTGCAGTAGCTGCTGTTTCAAAAGGAGGCAGGGTGAGTTTTTCCAGCACAAAATTGAGGTCACATGCAGGAGTTGGTGATCTTCTGGGAGGCCTTAAATTTTTGGCCCGTCTAAGATACTGTTTAAGCAGAGGATGAGAAAAAAGGGGAGGCTCTGTGTTGTAATAAGCCGAGATGGCAGAGGCATGGATTTTTATTGAAGAAAAGGATAGGCCTTTGTCAAGCATCTCAGTCAAATATTGTAAAATCTGAGGAATATTGGGCTTTGCTGTGTCTGTTCCTTATGCTTGGTTCCAAGCACAGAATCTCTTCCATTTATCAGCATAAGATTTTCTAGTACTAGGCCTTCCGGCTTCCAAAATGACATCCATCACAGATTTACTGAGAGGTGTTGTTTGAATAATTAGTTGATCAGCCATGCTGCAAGATTCAAAGTTTGGAGCTGAGTGTGCATAATTTGATTGTTCTGCTGAGGAGGAAGCTGAGACATATTCCTTAGAAGTGGGTACCAGTGCTGGCGAGGCCAGTCCGGAGCCACTAGGATCATTTTTGGTTTTTCCTGTCTGACTTTTAGTAAGACCTTGGATAGTAGAGGCAGAGGGGGAAAGGAATAGACTGAAAGGTTTCTCCAGCTGAAGGATAGAGCATCCACTTTCCATGCTTTTTTGTGATGAGTTCTTGTGCAGAATTTGTCCAACTGATAATTTTGGGGAGAGGCAAATAGCTCTATGTCTGGGCTCCCCCATTTATGTGTTAACATGCTGATGATTTGTGGATCCAGTTTCCATTTGTGCGGGTCCATAAGATTTCTGCTTAGGTTGTCTGCCAGAGTATTTTGCTTTCCTGGCAGGAATTGAGCTTGAAGATGTATTTGGTAAGTCAATGCTGTATTCCACAAGACCATGGCTAGTCTGCAAAGGGGGTAGGAATGTGTACCGCCCTGCTTGTTTATGTACCACATAACTGTGGTGTTGTCTGTCTTTATCAGTAGTTGTCCTGGATGAAGTAAGTCCTTGAAGGCTGTCAGAGCATTCTGAACAGCTAGCATCTCTTTCTGGTTGATATGCAGATGCATTTGGTTTGGGCTCCATTTGCCCTGAATGCATCTCCCTGCCAGGTGGGCCCCCCAAGCATAGTCTGATGCATCTGTAGTTAGGGTTTGGGTGGCAGGGGGTAGAGTGAATGACAGTCCCTTGTTTTGGTGACATGTCTCTGCCCACCAAAGAAACTCCTGTTGTAGGCAGGGAATGAGAGGAATCATTGTTTCCAGACTGTAACAATGCTGACTCCATAAACTTTTTAGGTACCATTGAAGTTTCCTCATATGCAGTCTCACATAATGAATTAGTAGAATGCAGGATTCCATGAACCCCAAAGCCTGCAGAATTTGTCTTGCAGATAATTGGGTTCTTGTTGCCATTTGTTTGAAGTATGCTGTCAGTTGCCTTTGTTTGTCTGGCGTGAGGTAAGCCATCTGGGCAGTTGTATTCAAGCTTGCATCCCGGAATGTAATTATTTGAGTGGTACCAGTTGTGATTTCTTTTAATTTATGGTGTACCCTAGTCATGCTAGAAGCCTTTTTACAAACGCCAGATGTTGAAGAAGAGTGTCCTTGTCCTCTGCTTGAATGAGATAGTCATCCAGATAAGGATACATTTGTATGCTTCTTTGGTCTGCAGAATGTAATTACTGGTGCCAGGCACGTTGTAAAGGCCCTGGGCGCTGTAGATAAGCCAAAGGGCAGTGCAGAGAATTGGTAATGCATAAAACCTGCCTTGAAGCGGAGGTATCTTCTGCATAATTCCCTTATTGGGATATGCAGGTATGCCTCAAGTCTAGAGTCACTAACCAAGCGTTCCTGCCCAGCATAGGCAGTAGCTGTTGTAAGTCAGCATTTTGAATTTAGGAATGTCCAGGAACGCGTTCAAAATCTATAAGTCCAGTATTGGACACCATGAATTGTCTTTTCTGGGTACCAGGAAAAGTCTTGAATAAAAACCTTGTCCTTTTTCCTTTTCTGGTACCGGTTGAATAGCCCCCATATTCATGAGGGACATAACTTGTTTCTGGGCCTCTAACCACTGGTTTTGTGGCAGATCCAGCCATCCATTTGGAATTGGCAAAGTATAGAAATGAAATCCGTACCCCTGGGATACTATGTTTAACACCCACTTGTCCTGGGTAATTAACTGCCAATTTTGAGCATGAAGTGCTAGGTTTCCCCCGAAGGGGGCTGCCAAAAGATAAGTGCTTGGTGATGGTAGAGGAAAGTCATTGAGACTGCTTACTGTAGGGTTGTGCTTTGTTTCTGCCAGATTTGGAAGTGGAGGCACCCCATTGCTTTGACTTGTAAGAACCCTGTGATTGGTATCTGGAGCCTTTTGAGCACCTGGATTTGCCCTGAGTGGCTCTGTTGGACACAGGAAAGGACCAATTTTTAGTAGGCCAGTGTCTACTGAACCTGGGTGGCTGCACTTGCAAGAAATCTTTTACAGTTTGCATAGATTTAGCTTTGTCTTCCATTTTCTTTAAAACCTCTTCTGCCTTATTACCAAACAAAGTATCATGCTGCAACAGGGCATCCAACAATTTAGCTTTAACATGATCTAGCAGATTTTGCTCCTTGAGCCAGGCATGCCTTCTAATCACAGATCCAGTAACAGCGGCCCTACAAGAGGCCTCCAATGAATCAAAACCACATTGCAAAGTATGCTTTCCAACTTGTTCTGCTGAATGCAATAATTCATGTAACTCTTTATTTTCCACACAATCAGAAATCAACATAATTTTCTGTTCCAGTAAGCCCATAACATGCTGTTGATATTTAAGCATATGAAACTGGCAGTTTAAAGCCCTGATTGCCAAGGTTGCAGATGTATAAACCTTCTTACCCCATCTATCCAGCGCCCTGGAATCTCTATCAGAAGGGATGGGAGTCTTGGCTGTAGAGACCTTTACATCCTTGGGACCCTGAGAAATAATCTCAGGATCAGCAGCAGAATTTTTGAAAAGAAATTTGTGGGAGTCAGGAACCCTGTAATATCTGTCTGGCTTACTAGGAGCTGGAGGTAGGGAATCAGGAGCCACGCTTGATTCCAAGAACACATCATCAACAATGTCTAATACAGGAGGTATTGCCAAAGGCCTATGCTGAGGAAGAAGAAGGAAATCCCTAAGCCTCTTTTTTGATTTTGAGAAGTCCTGACTCTTCCATTGAAAATGTTGCCTTAAAGTATGCAAAGTCTCTCCAAAAGAGTAATCCTCAGGAGAAGATGCAGATGGGATGGATTCCTCTGCATCAGAATTCTCATAGGGTGGAACAGAAAATTCCTGATCAAAAGAGAAATCAGAAGAAATGGAAACCTGATCTGAAGATTCATAATCAGTGCCTTGCCTAGGTCTCTTAGCAGGGGGTGGTTGAGAACCCCTGATCAAGGTAATTAAATCCTCAGCCATTTTGATAATCTGTTTTTTAGGCATAGGGGCCTGAGCACGTGGCTCATGCATCATTTTTTTTAGACATGGAAGTTGTTTTTGACCTTGTTTTTGTTGTTGGCGTTGGTTTAATTTAAAAATGTTGAGGCCTGAAAACACCCTCAGAGGCCGGTGTCTGCTCAGCGGCTCCAGACCCATCTAATGGAGAGACATCCGCGGGTTTAATACTCTGAGAATCTCCCGGCATACCAGACTCTGAATGGGTCTCGGTAGAGGCCTGCGACTCAAAAGTAGTGGGTATCAGGGGCTGCGAAAGCACCTCACTGAGTACCGGCAAACTGGTGACTGGCTTAGGAGAAGCTTTGGCATCGGTTTTGGACCTTAACAGTCTGTCTCTGTCTTTTTCTTTGCATTTTTTTGTGAACTCCGGTAGTCGGACTGCTAACCGACGACATTTCAGGATAATTAAATCTTGAACCAAAATATTTAGAAGCAAAAATATACCGACACTTAATAGTGTGTTGGTTAAATCTTGCACAAAACCGACAGCAAGGCACGTTGTGATCTGGGCCTAGGCAAGGAATACAGTACAAATGAAAATCCTTATGAGGTATTTGCTTCCCACAAGTAAAGCAATTATTGACTTTTACTGACATCAGTAAGGAGCAAGAAAAAGTTTCCCCAACGGGGTACTTAGCTTTAGTTTGAAGACTTCGGTTGTGAACTGCTTCTGCTTCGTGCACCGCGCGGCAAGAAAGACTGAATAAAATGGTGTCAGCTGCATGTTTTATACCCCTGACTTTGTTATTCAGGCTGACTGAGGGCAACCTGCCAGCAGATTACCCAAATGTAATGACTGCAACACTGAAACACGAAGAACATCATTAAAACAAAACAGCTACCAATTTAGCTTTGTGCTTACTGTACTCTTCAAATCTATGCAGGGTAAGAAAAAAATGAAACATTTTTAAAGTACTGATACTATAATAGTACTAATTTATCATACACAAAAACAAAACAAAAGATGGACACCCCAACAACAGCACAGCCATAATGAGATCTGTTACCCCTAAACTCAAAGCTCTACTTTTTTCTTCTCAAGACAGCATTAAAAACAAATAAATGAATAAATAAAATAGATACACATTTACACCTGAATAAGCAATCTATTCTCCTAAAACAACCATACTATTATATACTAATGTTTGTCTTTTTGGCTTTTCCCAGTTAGGGGTTGCCACAGTGGAACTCCTGTCTGCTAATGATTGGCAGTAGATTTTTTTTATGGTGCCGAGTGTTCAGCCCGACACCCAACCTTCAGCAAAGGCATGTCCATTCACGCATGTCTTTCGAACGTCACTCGACCGCGGGGAGGACATGCAGATTCCACACAGAAGGCGCTCATGCTATCATATACTAATGTTGTTGTTGCTGTTGTTGTTGTGTCTTTCGGCTTATCCCGGTTAGGGGTCACCACAGCGGAACTTCGGTCCGCTAATGTTTGGTAGTGGATTTTTACATACCGAGTTACCAGCCCTGACACACAACCTTCAACGAAGGCATGCCCATTCACGCATGCCTCCACACAGAAGACGCTTTAGCTGAGAATCAAACAGGACAACGTCTTGCTGTGAGGCGACAATGCTACTGCAGCACCACTACCGCGGATTATGCTATCATATACTAAAAATATGCCAAATTCACTAAATTTACCTTTGAACATACCCCAAAACATTTACATACATACATTTTCATTTTTAAAAATTACTACTTGCAAATTATCCCACTACAGATTCTATTAATAATACACCATTTACTTCTGAATGCATTAAAAAAATAAAAATTTAAATAAAACACAATATTGCCATCTTTTAAAAAATGAAGAAATAAAACGCTATTTGTACTTACCACTACAGAGCTGAACTGGACAATCAGCCTTTATTTGGTTACAGGTTGCCTTGCTGGCTGACTAGCTTCCTTTTTGGCTGGTTGAACAGAAAATTAATGATTTTTTTAAATGGACAAGAAAGACCTCCTGTTCTATCTACAACTGTAGAAGCACTGATAAAAAAATGCTCTACAGTGGCAGACTTTGTCGGACTCTATCTGTTGAATTTCAGTCAATTGCGGTGTGTGTTTAAATAGCTGGATGTAACAGGTAAGAGCTCTGCCTGCAAGTCCAGGTAAGTGATTTAACTGACTCATCATAGAAACCTGTAAGTAAGTGCGGCTTTTCCATGGCGATTCAGCACTTCATCAAAAGTGGGATTTTTTTAAGCCCACTGACTCATGCAGTGGGCAATGGGATCATTTGATCTAAGCCATTAGTGTCCCACTGGTAGCAGGACAGGTGGCAACCTTAACCACGACCCACAGGCAGTCCATATATAACTCTACTGAGAACTTTCATTCCTAAAAGAATATAACTTTACCAGAATAAAACAGTCCCAAATAAACAAGGTTTAAATAAAATGAAAAAAAGTGCCCACAGTTACATAATTTAACTGGCTAGCTTATCAGCTTTAAGCTTGAAAACAGGAGCAACTGAAAAGTAATCATTAGTCCCAAAGGAACAGCTGCATTCCATGTATTTTGGTAAGCCCATTCCTTAGACAAAAGCAGAGTTCCCAATCACATCCCATGGAGTCCGTAGGAAAAATAAAATCTGATTTTAAAATTCTAGCAGGTACATATGGCCTATGATTAATGCATTATTTTTTATGATATTGTTTACTTGTTGGTTCACAGGTACACACGTTCACAGGTACTTACTAACTTACTGATTGATGAGAATCTTTAAATGCCTGGGGAGGCAGGACGGCTAACTGAGAGAAGCAACTGGTGAAAGCTCTCTGACTGAAAACTTCTCTGACAGAAAATCTAAACTAGAATGTGGAGATGGTGGACAGCTATTTATATTCAAGAATAGTAAAATAAATGATTTACAGCTTGGAGTGCTTCAAAAGCTGTAGTTTTCCTGTCAGAATTTCATCTGCTTGGTTAAGAGGGAAGAGACTTCAACATTAGTCAGTCAAAAAATGGTGCTCAGGATTCTTCTGTTAACAAAGATATCCATCACTATTATCTAGAATGCAGGATGTATTACTAAAAGTTTCAAAGAAAAGTCCAGAAAGAAGACAGAACATTTAGAAATGATTATGAAAAAAGATGCACACATACCAGCAGTATAGAAGAACCTTTAAATGACCATGCAGGGAAAATAACTGAAGCTGAGTTTCAGAGTGAATTCCTTTTAAAACAAAATAACTGGCTTACAGACAAAGTTGATGATTTAGAAAATAGACTTGAGATGAAACAATATTAGAATTTATAGCATACCTGAAAAATATGAGGGATACAATATAGTAAACGTCTTAACAACCTGGCAGCATAAATTGTTAAACTTGCCTAAAACTTTGTTTCAGATTGAAAGGGCACAGAGATCCTTGAGAACACTTTCAAAGAAGGAAAACTCAGTACCACATTCAACAACATTTACGTTTGTCAGGCATTGAGGGATCGGAAGTGAAAATTAAAGTGGGTGGGTTCTTCTGGTAAGTTCTGTTTGAGCAGAGGAACCAGGCAGCGGTGTTCTCTTTCCCCTTTATTATTTGCATTATATTCAGAACCACTGGCAAAGAAAATAAGGGACTCAGAAATGTAAGGATGTAATTGGCATGATAGTCAAGAAAAACTGGCTTTATTTGTAAATTATATTATTTTATGTCTGGTAAAAACAGAAAAGGACATTTCAGTGTTGTGGAACATTTTGAGACAGTTTCAAGTCTTTTTGGGATACAAAATTAATGAAGCTAAAATAAAGGCAATGGGTCTATATTACGTTGCTGAAGCACCTTTCCAGTGAACACCACTTCATTGACACGTATTCAGCAAAATTCATTTCTATGATTTGCTGAATACTTAAATATCAAACAAATACTTGCCCTGCAGCCCAACGGACCCAATTCTAGCTAAACCAAACCCACCCATGTGGGGGGGGGCAGCCCCCTCAATAAATATACCAACTCTGAGATCGCACTACAGTGGAGAAAAGGGCAAAAGTGTGTAGTTTGCCAACTATGTTTTTGCTCTGTAAGTGTTCAGTGAATCGTGAAAGTGAATATCACTGAATACATGTGGACAATGTGGTGTTCACTGGAAAGGTTTTTCGGAGATGTAATATATAGACCAAGCAATGGCTGTAAACTATCTACCCACACATGAACTGATAGAGCAATATTCATACTTATGGGAACATGATAAACTGAAGTATTTAGGAGTATGGATTAAAAATGATTCTGTTGTGGCAGCTAAGGATATGTGGGAAGAGACTAAACAAAAGATAATACAAAAATTGAGAAATCGGAAGTTCTGTTTTATGGATATGGATAGCAAGAGATTTTTTTTTGTTTGTTTTTAGTTTCTTTAGTTTTATACACAGGCCAGGCATATTTTTATCAACCACAGGAGAAGCTATGGATGGCAATTAATGAAGAGCTGAGGATTTTATCTGGGAGGGGGAGACGGCAAGAATCATGTGGGATAAGATTATTTTTCCAATAGAACAAGGTGGTTTGGGATTACCCAAGATGAAGGGGTACTTCTGATCTACACAGTTAAGGCTCTTATACATAGCACAAGCAGAAACCTGTAATTCAAAGTGGAAAGGGATGATGATGAAATGGGGGAAGATCAAGAAACAGGGAGAGACTGGGATTTCGGATGCAGATCCTTAAGGAGTATAAGAATAACCATACAGGAAAACTGCAGCACCAGGAAAACATCAGTTTGGGACAAGAATGTTATATAAAAGAACTGGAGCAAGAGGGAGTGTGTAAATATGTGGGAATTGATGAAGGATCAACAATAAAACATGAACAAATGGAAATAAAAGTTAGTAAGGAATATTTTAGAAGACTTAAATTAATCCTGAAAACAGAGTTGACATCTAGGAACAAAATTCAAGCCATAAACCAATTTGTTCTTCCTGTGCTAACTTACAGGTCTGGAGTGACAGACTGGCCCCAAAACATGTTGGATAAATTAAGAGAGGAAAACATGAAGGATGCTTCATACTTACCAAATGATTTATAAAAATCAGTGTATATCAAGATTATATATTCTCCATTCCGAAGGAGATACGGGCCTCCTTGAAATTGATTACATGTATAGATCTGCAATTGTGGGACTGTACACATCTCTGCTGATCTCACAACACCCAAACATAGTGAACCTTTTGAAACATGAGGAGAATAAATCTAAGATGACTTCTCTGCTTAGTCTAGCAGAAGCATATTGGCATCAAGTAGGAATGGAAATCAAACCAGAAGTAGATAAAAATCAGGCAGCAACTGAATGTGCCATAAAACAAAAGAAAGAATATAAGGTAAAGGATCAGATGAGAAGGCAAGAAATGTGGAAAATGCATAAATATAGTTGCTCTTAAACAATCTATTCACTTGCCAACATTTTATCCAAATCCCCAAAAATAAAGGGGAAAGACTTCTACATTCCTTGGACATACACAGGCAATTGCGCTTCTACTTGGACAAAACAAAAGCTTTCAGAAAATCTGAACAATTGTTTGTATCATATGCTGCAGGATCACAGGGAAATGCTATTTCAAAGCAGACCATTTCAAAGTGGATAGGACACTGTATCCGGTTCTGCTACACACAGCATGGGAAACCTGTACCATCTAACAATAGATCACATTCCACCAGGGCAACTGCTACTTCTACTGCCTACCTTAGAGGAGTACCTACCAAAGATATCTTGGAAGTTGCAACTTGGAGTTCAGTGCACACCTTTACCAAGCATTACCATTTGCCTCTTTATTTTAGATCCAGAGCTGGCTTTGCCACTGCAGTGCTGCAGGGCCTCATAGCCACTCCAAATCCTCTATAGAGCCAGCCACCCAAACTCAGCTTTGGGATTCTACCCAAGTGTAATGACTGCAGCAGTGAAACACGATGAACATAGTACAGATTTGTACCTAGCATAAATGTAGATGTTCGAGTGTCTTCACTGCTGCAGTCCAGGTTACCCACCCGCCAGCCCCTCTTTTTTATCTGGGACTAACCTATACTACCTATGTGGTATATTTGCTGGTTAATGAAGGTTTTATTTTTATCTTTTTGTATGTTTTATTAGCAATATGTATTGCCTACCATTATTGGGGGCACCTGACATCTGGGGCAAGAAAAACTGAAGAAAATGGCATCGGCTGCTTCTTATATACCCCTGGCACACTGACATCAGGGAAGAGGTGACAGCAACTGATGCCGCACCAAGACTTTGGAACTCAGGCTGACTGCGGGCCCACCTGATGGCAGGATAACCCAAGTGTAATGACTGCAGCAGTGAAACACGATGAACATTAGGGGGTTCCTAAATGAAAGACCAGCACTAGTAGTGTTTTTAGTAGACTCTAGAATAGAGGCTGCCATTAAAAAAAAAATAATTAGTACAGCATATAAAATATTTCATTATAAATATAAGAATCAATCAGAGGAGGTTAGAAAGGATCGGGAAGAGAGACTGGACAAGCAATTCACAAAGAATAATGGGGGGATATATGTATGTCTCCCAAATATGCAACAAAGTCTAAAAGATTTATGATCTTTGCTTGGAAGTGTTTACATAGGTATTTTTATACCCCAAGTAGACTCCAAAGAATTTTTCATCAAGTAGACAGCAAATGTTGGAGGGATGATTGGGAAGAAAGAGGTAATTCAGAACACATTTTCTGGGAGTGTAATGAGTTGTCAGACTTTAAAAATTCCCTGCAAAGTGCTCTATCAGAAATACTGAACGAGCAAATTGGTAAAACTAAGGAAATTATTTTTTGAGCTGTGACGCAGGATCCAAATTGCCTAGACATAGTAAGGGCTTGCTGAGCCTAATTATGGAATTATGGTCACTGCCAATATAAGCGATTACTAGAAAATGGAAATCAAAGTCTAAACCAACGTACTAGAAGTGGTCGATGTAGTAACAGAGATAAATAATTGAATTGGAATCTTTAGAAAAGGGTAGAGGAGCGAATTCGATAAAAACAATGGGAATTGTGGGAACAATACCTGCGGAATAATGTTTTGGAGGAGGAATGGGGTTTAAAAGAAGGCAGGATTTAAATCAGCTACGTAATGTCTGATTGACAATGACTGGAGAGATTATAAGTGATGTATGATGTTTGTAACTAAAATATGTCAATATGGTTTGTTTTCATTTATATAAATGTATGATTGCTTATGTCATAAGTGATACTTCTTGTTTAAAAAAAAAGTTTAAGTCAGGCATGAAAAAAGACCAAATATTAAAAACAGCATGGTCCAGCCCACCTATTAAAATAAGTGAGCATGTGATCAGATTTGACAATCACTATACCAGTAAAGTACTGAGTAAAATAAAATCCTGCTTGTCACTAATTAAAGAACTTAAAAAGAACAATATTAAATCTACCTTGGTATTTCCTGCAAAGATCAAAATATTTCTTTCTGAAGGACTGCTTCTAAAGTTGAAAAGCTTTAAAACTAGTGACATTTATTTTCTGATAGCAAAACCTTAAGTAACGGGTTTATTTAGGACTTTAAGCTTCAAACCATATATACGTATATATTTATGTCTTAAACTAAAGCATTTAATGTAATAGAGAACATAAATAGTCTTACTACAGTGAAAGACTTTCATTTAAACTAAACATATAAATGCATTTCTAAAGAAATATTTCCTGAATGAGAGTGACATTAAATTATAATTAGTCAATCACCTAGCTCTAAATGCTAACAAAATCAAACTGCTTCTGTTCACCCCTAAAAGATCTACCTCCACAAACAGGTCAGAATTTACTATTCAGTCTCAGAACAGAACAGTCATCAAAGTAATGCCCCACACTAAACTCCTTGGAGTTACTATTAATGAAAATCTCTCTTTTAACCTTCATATCCTAAACAACATCAGAAAGACCCATCAAATGTTAGGTCTGCTTTACAGACACATAACTTACCTCAACCACTCAGTCAAAAAAAACCCCTAGCATCATCCTTTCTTTTACCATCTCTACTATATGTTGCCCCCCCCCCTGCTCACAGGCATTCAACTTTCTCTAAAAAACAAACTCGAATCTTGTTACAATAAAGTGGCAAAATTTGCCAACAATGCCACACATACCTCCCATCACTGTATATTCCTTCAAAAACTCAAACTACCTCACTTCCTAACTTAATTACAACTCACCACTGCACATAAAATCACATAAAATCATAATAAACCAGAGGACTGCCCATCCCTAGCCTCACTAATGTCCCCCTACAACCCCACTAGATACCTCAGATACAAAAATAAATGTCTTCTAAAGGTAGAATTACCCAACATTACAGCTGGTCGAGCTCTTTAGTCTGTTGCTATAGCCAAGTTGTGGAATTCCTTACCACAATCAGAACCACTTCTAAGCACAACATTTTCAAGAAGTCTCTGCAAGAATACCTCCAAACTACAGCTCTGTACTTGCTCAAATAATTCTTCCAGCATTACATGAAACTAGAAACCTCTCCTAACAACTTTAACACTTTGAAATATCTATCTTTACTTAGTTTAAATTCTTCTCCCTCTCAATGTTATACATCCTCAGCTACAAGATGAAATTTAAAGAAACGAAAGCCTAATTCAAATTGTATATCAATATATATATTGTACCTGGATGTAAATCATTGTTATTTTTGTATTTGTATAATGTTGCTTACTAGTAACTTGAATCTGTTAACAGTCTTATGTAACTTTACATCAGTGTATAAGCAAGTGTTAATGTACTGGAGACCGTGTACTGGGGACTATGTTTTCTTAGTTTCTTTATAACCACATTCCTTTCACATGTCATTTATAGAGCAATTAACACTTAAAAAGCTTGAGTAAAAGAGAATGCTTTAGTTGTGTGAAACTGCTTTATTCTTGCTTGCTTTACTTCCTGCCTGCTTAAGTTATTTTGATGAAAATCTGAGTCCAACGAGAGTTCAAAGGTCATCAGTGACGTTTGTGAAAGCAGGAAATACCTGAATTGTGGCAGTGATGATGAAGAGAAGAGATCTGAACTTCTTTTTTAGCGTATAAGGGAGAAATCTGCTCAAAATAAGACTCATTAAAATATATATATATATTTATTTAGAAGTGAAGAATTGGAAACACAAAAGCTATAGTAATGTTTTCCATTGTGCTGCCTCTGATATATAATTTGCTTGCATTTTACTAAATGTTTACTGCTTATGCTAATCCCAACTGTATATATTAATGGAAAGGAGTAAAATTAGATGTTTGTTACTGATTACAGTTTCACAGGTGATTACTAGGCTAATGGCACAAGAGCATTTACAAACCTACCCAATAATACTCAGGATATGACACTATTGCATCTTAATTCCCCAGATATGGGATGGGGGTAGTATCAGGGTAGTAGGTCTGTGGGTGATGGAGCCCTGAGTCATTATACAAACTGACTATGTCCATAAGGGGCCGTGAGTGAATTTACAGTTCCCCATCCATTTATCCAAATTCTTTTTGAAGAGAGTGAGGGACAGGCTTTGTTTTACAAAGATGGGAAATTTATTCCATTGACGAGGTAGCCTTTGGGATATGAATCTGTCTCTCTAGCAAATTCTGCTAAGAGTCACAAATAAGTTTCATGTCCATGGAATACATAACCCTTGTACAATTTTTCTTGTGAATATGTAACATTTTCATCAGGGCTAGATCAGAGAATACTTTGTAGGTCAGGCATAAGTCCCCTCTCAATAAACAATATGAGACAGAGTAAAGGGATAGGGCCTTTAGTCAGTCTGCATAAGACATGTGCTACACTTTGTATTTTTTTAGTGAGACAACTGTAGGCCACTCCATTTGGTGCAAGCGCCTGGTTAGGTACATGCAGAAGACAGCACTCTACTCAGTTATGGTCCTGATGAGGGCCATGTACAATGACACTATGACTTCCTTTGATCTTGATGCCATGCCTTTATTTATATGTTGCGTCACACAGAAGGATTTCCTAAGTATTACAGCTACCTGGCGGCCAATGTTTAGTTAACTGTCTATTTATGTTTCTAGGTCCCTCTACTTTTAGGAGTGTGCTATAATTTGCAGGGACATCTGTTTTACCAAATGGTATGATTACAGATTTTTTAGCATTTAGTCTCAGGCCATGGTTTTTGGCACAAGTCAATTGTCAGTCTTAGGTCTGTTTGCAGGTTGCCAGCATTGTTATGATTGCTCCCAGCCTACAGTTATCAGCAAACTTGGTGTGCCAACGTCCCAACATTGGCCTTCACATCAGAGAAGTATATACCAAACAGGAGGGGTCCTAACACTGAGCCTTGTGGAACACCACTAGTAACAGGTTTCTTACTGGAAGTGGATTCACCTATCCAGACGTGTTCTGTCAGGGAGCCAGTTAGCTATCCACCTGATGATGTAGGGATTAATGCCTAACTCAGTAAGTTTATCTATGATCCCCAAGTGGGGAACTGTGTGGAAAGCTCTGGCCAGGTCTAGATACGTGGTGTACTATTTTACACTCATCCGTGGCCCTGGTGACTTTCTCGAACTCCACCAGATTGAGCAGGCAAGACCTCCCTTTGACAAAGCCAAATTGTGTCTGGTCCAGTTTTTGGAGAGTTCCTGTGTCATTACTGATCAGGTCCATGATAATTCTCTCCATCGCCTTGCAGATAAGACTAATCAAGCTTATGGGTCTATAGTTCTCAGGGTCAGTTGATGGGCCCCTTCTGTGAACAGGGACAACTATTGCAATCTCCATTCCTCTGGGACAAAATCTATCTGGAGGCAGGGTTTCTAGTGGCACTGACAGATTCTGTTTTAAGCTATTTAAGAAGCATCCTGGAATGTTGTCAAAATCCATGGAGGCTGTGTTTTTGGCTTCAGTGGGTGCAGTAAGGACCTGTTGCCTGGTAAGGAATGGTAAGGGGATGGCTGTCAGAATTACTTTGGGTGTGGTTTGAGGTAATGGGGAGGGAAGTTTGAACTGAACATGTCAGCCAGCAGATTTGCTATAGTTTCAGGTAGGGTGTAAGTGTTGGTATTCATGATTAACTTGGCACATTGCTAAGCATTTCCCCTAAGGTTACGAACATGATTAAAACAATTATGGTTATCTTTCATCGGGGGGGGGGGCTATCTTTGCCTCATAGTTTGCTTTGGCAGACTTGATCAGTTCTCTAATTTGTTTGTTTAGACTGGTTTGTATCTTTTTTGCACTGATTTACCTATTCCATCTTGACTTTGGGGAGGACTTTTTTCCTTTTGTTAAGTAGTCTATTTATGCTAGAGTTTATTTTTGGTAGTAATCATAGGCATAGATGAATTAAGAAGAATGGGAAATTTACAGAAGAGATTAGCAGCTGCTGCATGCTGTGAGTTGCTATTTTCACATGCTGTAATTAAATACCAGTGCCAGTATATGAAACCTCAGAGCAGAACAGCAGTACACACATGCTAAAGACACACACCTAAATTAGACAGGCATAAATTATTTTATATATAGTCAAGATTGCATGCAATACTAGAATTAATAAGAAGAGTAAACAACTTATAAATAATATGCAAATACACAAAAAGAAACACATGTTACAATCGCTAAAAGAGAGCCAAGGATTAAATGGTTCTTTGATGGGAGATTTTAAAAATGCAAGTTATATAAAATAAGGTAGAATGTCAGTGGACAAATAAGACAGAAAAATATATTTGAATACAAACTGCTTGCAAGGAAAACATACTACATATACTTGCATATAGAAGAAATTTAAATGTATAAGATCTTGTACAATTTTTCAGAAAATAAATATGGTTACATGAACTTTGAAGCTTTTTGCGTATTTCATTTCACTGGATCCATGTAGACTACCTGGAATAACTCATTTCATAAGTCAGAACTGAAATTGGAGTGTTTTATTGATTACTCAGTTGGCTCATTTTTAGATATTTTGACATTTATCATATTGGGTGTTTTACAAATTTAAGATACAGACACTTGTACTTTTAAAATTAATTCAGAGCTTTTGTTAGAGTTATACAATCTGTATCGATCAGCATGATAAATGTACATATGCATTGATTTTCCAATGGTATAACAGTTTGGTAAGCTTGGACTGCCAGTCACCTGTAAGTTTACAGATAACTTTATCTTTTCATGACCCATTCTGTTCTACTTGTATATCTAAATATTTAGTTATAAAAATATTAAATGAACAAATAATTTAGGAATATTTAGTAGCTCATTATTTGCCAGATTATTTATTATTTGTGATAAACAGAAGTGGATTACTAACTTTTATGTAGTAATATGGTGAATAGTTTTAAATGGAAAAATATGCAACTAAGTTAATAGTCTGTTATTTTTTAACTTATATATAACATTATATTAATTATTTTTAAGTCATGGTTGCTTTTGCCTATTTTTGATGAAATTTTAGGTCTTGGTTGGAAGAAAGATAGATTAGTAGTTTGTTTATTTGATAGTCAAATTAGGGACTTTGGTACCCATGGTAGCTTGTGTTTTATTAGTAATATATATATATATATATATATATATATATATATATATATATATATATACACACACATATATATATATATATATATATAGTTAAAAGTTGTAGACTTGCTTCTATTTTTCTTACACATAAGTTTTAGTTTAATTTGTAGAAAGGAAGAATAAATGCGGAAAGTTAAGATAGTGTTGGAGGAATACATTACAATCTTATATACAACTACATTAATATGGTGGATAGATGTGCCATATTATTGGTAAAATAAATCTTCTCAAATACACAGCATGGATATTTTAATTTATTGTCTACTAATGTAAATGAATTAAATAATAGCAACAAAAAGAAAATCATTATTGATATATTTAACATTAAAAACAGGAGACATCACATTCTTGCAATAGGCTCACTTGATAGGCTCACTTGATAGATAAAGATTTTCAATATATAAATTACTTGGTTACAAAATGTTATCATCTGCTTCTTTTAAGAAAAAGAGGAGAGGAACTGCTATTCCTTGGAGAAAATCTACTGGGATGTCTAGCTCATGGAATCTATTAATGATCCCAAAGGAATGTACAGATTTGTAGTAATTAAACATAACAACAACATTTAGTAATTAAACATAACAACAACATTTTTATTGGATCCCTGGAACAGATGAAAGAGCGACTAAAATTCATTTAAACTTATTACAAAATTATTGTATGGTAGTTTAATGTTAGCTGGGGATTTTAACTGCATTTCTATTATAGAAGATATAAGTGAGCAGAAGAATGCCAAAATACTGGCATCAGATAAAAAGGGTCTACTTAAGAAGACTGAAAAACCAAAAGACTGAATCCCAAAATAATGAAAACATTTTTAATGCAGGGGTAAGGGCCCCCTGCACTCTTCATGTGTGTGTGGGGGGCTGTACTCCCCCCCACACCCCCTGCTAATTATATATACAAGCTCCAAGATCACATAGCAGTGGAGAAGGGGCAGATTCCATCCTTAAATATTTTGGGTTTTCAGTATTTTGGGATTCAGTCTTTTGGTTTTTAAAGTCTTCTGAAGTAGACTCACTAAAGCACTAAACAGATGGATTAGCAATAATAATCTAGTTAATTTAATAGTAAAAGCAAAAGATAAGTCATCGTTTTCATCCATTACTCTTATGCACATGGGATGCTAACTAGAACTGATAGGATTTATGCTTCCACAGATTTACTTAATAAAGCTAATTATTTTAAAATTATTCCTTGTCTTTTATTTGATCATAGGTTCATAGGTTCATACTAGGCTATCTGCCCTAGGGCATTTATAAGCCTAGCCAGAGTGTGTTTGGCTTTTGCCACCCATTTTAAATTAATTTTGCTATGCCCTTTTTCGAGGTTAGTATACTGTGCCTCTGTCTAACAGTGACACAGAAGTGATACCCGGGGTAAACCTACAATCTCCCATCCACTCATCAAGATTCCTCTTGAAGACAGTCAATGAGGGACTCTGCCTAACCTGGACTGGGATTTTATTCCAGAGTGAAGGGAGCCTCTGGGTTATGAATCTGTCCCTCCAGCATGTCCTATTTATTTCAGTGCTGAGGTTCAAGTCTCGAGCGTAGCTTGATGGGATTTGGATTTTCTGAGGTGCAGCATGTCCATTAATTCTGGGTTGGACATGGCTTTATACGTCAGGCACAGATAGCCTCTGAGCAGGCGGTATGCCACTGAGTAGAGCTGGAGTTTCTTTAACCGGGCAGCATATGGCATCTGTTTGAGCCCTTTGATCCTCTTGGTGAGGTACTTTTGGGGTCTTTCCAGTTGCTGCAGGTGTCTGGTAAGGTACAGCCCAAAAGGGGAATTGTACTCAATTATGGGCCTGATGAGGGATGAGTAAAGAGGCACAATGATCTCCCCTGATCTAGATGTGAATCCCTTCATGATTAGGTGGGCTATATAAAATGTTTTTCTAACCACTTTGGCCACGTGGTTGTCAAATGAGACATTGCTATCAACTTGGGTCCCCAGGTCCCTAATTACTTCTTCTGTACTTAATGGATTACCACCTATGTGGTAATTTGTGGGCACTTTGTTTTTGCCAAAGGGGATGACTATACACTTTTTGGCATTTAGCTTGAGGCCATGGCTCTGGCACCAGTTGTCTGTTTCTATGAGGCCCTTTTGGAGGATGCTTGTGTCGGCTGGAGAGTCGATTATGGCACCCAGTTTGCAGTCATCTGCGAACTTGGTCAGCCACAGTCCTTCTGTGTTGGCCTGTACCTCCGAGAAATATATACAGAACAAGAGAGGTCCCAGGACTGAGCCTTGTGGGATGCCATTTGTAACTGGTTTGGAGTCTGACATGGCTCCAGCAATTCTAACCATGTGGGTTCTGTCCTTGAGCCAGTTTGCAACCCATCTAGTGACATAGGGGTTTATATTTAAGCTGGTGAGCTTATCTATAATGCCCGAGTGGGGTATTGTATCGAAGGCTTTTGCGAGGTCCAGGTAGGCTGTGTGGACCACCTTCCCCTCATCAATGGCCTTGGTGACTGTTTCAAAGAAATCGACCAGGTTTAAGAGGCAGGATCTGCCCTTAACAAAGCCGAACTGGGTAGGATCCAGTGTCTGTAGGTCCCCAATAACTTTATTTATGAGGTCCATGATGATCCTTTCCATAGCTTTGCAGACCAAGCTAGTCAGGCTTATTGGGCGATAGTTTCTAGGATCCGTTGAGGCACCACCTTTGTGGAGAGGGACCACTGTTACTGTACGCCACTCTTTGGGTACATATCCTGTAATAAGGCTGAGATTGAACAGTAGTTTTATGTTTGGGTTTAGCTCTTCTTGGAGTTCATGTAGAATGCAGCCCGGGACACTGTCTGGTCCCATTGATGCTGTGTTTTTTGCTTTGGTGAGGGTGGCTCTTACCTGAGCATCTGAGATGTCAGGGGGGCAGCACTCTGCTGGGATAGATATTTGCCCTTTTGGTGGGGAGGGGGAGTTTGCGCTGAACCTGTCAGCTAGGATGTTGGCAATGTCTGTGGGTTCGGTGTATTTTTTGTCATTTTGGACTAATTCTGAGCATATCTGGGAATTCCCACCCAGGTTCCTAACATAACTAAAGAAAGCCTTGTGATTATCCTTAGTGTTTTGTGCAATTTTCCTCTCGAAGCTGGCCTTAGACGATTTTATGAGTGCCCGTAGTTTTTTGCTAATACTGATCAGAGATGCCTTCCCTTTTTGGGATTTTGCTCTATCATGTAGTAGCTTCCTCCTTCTATTGTATAGTTTGTTTATGGCTGGGGTCCACCAGACAGGATGTCTGCCTTTGGAGGATTGGGTCTTGGTTTTATTTGGGATTGCATGATCCATGCATTCCTGAAGGTGTTCATAGAATGCATTTATAAAGGATTCTGCAGTCTGGGCCGTATTTTCCACAGGCCTGGGGGCTTTGAAGGATTCCACCTCGGTTTTGAGGAGTGTGAAATTTGCTTTAGAGAAGTTTTTCACTGTGGTTTTCTGGGCAGGGGGTGAGGTCAGGATGTGAATATCCAGTGAGATTAGTTTATGGTCTGATCTTACCAGTGAGGGATACACTTCTGGTCTGGAGCATAGAGTCCCCATGTTGGTGATGATCAGGTCCAGTATATTTTCCCCTCTTGTGAGAGTGGTAACAAGTTGTTCGATAGCATTTGAGTTTATAAATTCTAGGAACCTTTGGGCTAGGGTGTTGGAGCTAGAGTAATGCTGGCAGTCTATGTTTGGGTAGTTGAAGTCGCCCAATATAATGGTGTTTGGAGAGACCTTCATATTTTCCAGTGTTCTCAGGAAGGCCAAGTGGGGTTCCTGGATTTGGGAGGGTGGTCTGTAGCAGGCTATAAACTGGAAGGCAGTTTTACCCACTGTTATTTGCACATGGATAGTCTCTGATGCTTCGTGCTGTGCCACCAACCTGGAGGTGTGGGTATCTTTGATGAATATTGATACTCTGCCTCCTTTTGTGGTTCGGTCCAAGTTTTGAGGCCGAAAAGTATGGTATGAGGTATAACCTGGTAGTGCTGGGGTGCTCTCGGGAGCCTTGAACCAGGTTTCTGTTACTGCACAGATAGCAATGTTCTCCATGCTAAGGAGAGTTTTGAGTGCTTGCATCTTGAGGTTTAGACTTCTGGCGTTGAGTAGCATTACTCTTAGTTTCTTATCCCTTGAGATACCTATGGAGGTGGGTTTGTCTTTTGAGCCTTGCCTAAAAAAGGCACTATGGGGGTAGCAAGAGCCTTTGCCAATATCCGAAAGCCCAGGGGTGACAGGTGCAAGCTGTCCCTAGTGAAGCATCGTGGCTTGTCGAGCATGTCATCCCAGGCTGACAGGCATTGGATCCCCTTTGAATGACACCAACACTTAAGCCAATTGTTGAAATTGATAATCTTGTCTTCATATTGTGACATCTTTCTTGGTGAGGGTAAGATGCTACTCAAGGTCAGGGTCATACCGGCCTGGGCTACATGCTCAGAGAGCTCCTCTATGTCTCTTTTCATGTAGTCCAGGGAGGTACATCTCAGGTCATTCACACCAGCATGGACAATGACTGAGTCATAGTTGTACTTGCCTTGGAGTGACCTGAGTGCTTGTGTTATGTGGCGGATCCTAGTGCCTGACAGGCAGCTCACCGTGACCTTCTCCTTGTTCAGCCTGGTGAGCGGGACATCAGTTTGCCTAATGATAGAGTCACCTATTACAAGTGTATCAGGTGTGTTGTTTAGCCTTAAGGGCTGTGACTGTTTGGCACACTGGCTTTGTGAGCTATGTGTTGCACGTGTTTTGTTTTGGGGTAGCGGTTGCTTGGGTGTCTGCTTTGGAGGTCTCTTCTGCTTAGGCAGACTTTTATTTAGAGCCTCCGAGTATGTTTTTGTGTGTTTATGTGTTTGGTTCGCTGTTGTGGTAGGTCTATGTGAGACTGGAATTGTAGTGAGTGTGGTTTCCTTCTCCTCCTGACTGGTTACGCCAGTACTGAGTTGAGAGAGCTTAGCCTCCAGTTTGGCTATATGGCTGCATCTCTCACATGTGTTGGAATTTGTTGGGAGGAGGAGAGGGTTGTCTGTGTACATGAGGTAGTTGTAACATTGCCTCAAGATTCCCAGATTCACCAGCTGGACCAGAGAGGAGATTGACACCTGACCTTTGGACATGCTAGAATAGTACTGGGAATTCCTTTACAATTGAAAAAAAGGGCCAATGGGGAACAAAGTACTCAAGGGGAGTTTGTGAGGGCGTAGTGCTTATCTATCTTATCTTATATCATAATACTATTATCAATGGATTTCAGAACATTTCAGATTATTTACAGAATTCCAGTGTATATAGATGAAATTAAAAGAATTTAAAAGTTACCTTGAGGTAGAAACTGAGAATTTTCTATCTTTGAATGATGATGATGGTCAGGTTATTAAAGTCATGCTATGGGATCCCTTAACATGCATATTAAAGATAAAATGGAAATATGGTCTAGTAATTAAATGAAACAGTGGGATAAATGGTTGTTAGAAATACATGATATACATAAAGTGAGGTTTGAACAACTAACAAAAAATTAGGTAATATTAAAGTCATAAAAATTAATGACAAAGTATCAAATAATTTTAACACATAAAATGGAGATAGCTATAGAAAAATTAAAATTGCACAATTATGTGATGACTCCCAAAAATTTTCACATATTATCTAATAGAAATAAGATAATAAGGAAAAAGGCACAAATTAATAACATCCAAAATCCTCACACTAATAAGCTTACTTCAGACATAGAGAAAGTGCTTAATATTTTTAAAAATTCCACAAGGAGCTTAATAAAGATAAAAATAATAATCCTGATGATTGAAAAATTGAAAAGTATTTGAAGAAAATGTTACTAATAAACTTAAAGATCAGCAAATTTCTCTACTGAATAATTTTATTATCCTAATAGAAGTTAAAGTAGTTTTAAAAAAGGAAAAGAAAATAGCAAAGCTCCAGGGTTAGATGGTTTAAGTATGGAATTATATAGTCTGCTTCTGTTAAATATTTTATAAGTATTAAACAAAGTTTTCGGGATACTTCAGAGTGACAAAATAATTTTGCCCTCATGAAAAGTTTCTGTAATCTTACCTGTACTTGAATAAGGAAAGGATAAAAAGTTAGTTTCCTCATACAGACCTATTTTATTATTAAATGAAGATTATAAAATATTTACTTCCATCTTCGCTACAAGATTAAGAGATACAAAAGATAAATCAACAAAGATCAAACAGGATTTATAGTCAATTGATTAATGGATGACAATATTAAGGGTAGCAATCGTAGATTTAGCAAAAGGAATGAGCAAAAAACTGGCCCTGATTAGCTTAGATATTGAGAGAGCTTTTGATTCTGTCGATTGCAAATATTTACTTAAAACTTCATAAGTGTTTGCATTTCCAGAACAATTTATTGGAATATTAAAAAACATGTACAGAAATTCTAAAGCATATATTAAAATTGGATCTTACATCTCTCAAGGACTGACTTTAAATGAAGGTGCAAAGCAAGGGTGTCCCTTGTCTCCTCTACAATTTGCATTAGTTATTGCACCCTTAGCTTATAGTATGAGAAGCAAAGATACAATTGATGGTTTTTCAATAAGGATTGTCAATCTAGAATACAGCTTTTTGCAGATGATATTTTGCTAACTACATGAGATTCAAATTATTCAAGTGAAGAAATAGATGAGGACATTGCAAAGTTTCAAAAAGCATCACTGCTGAAATTTAATAATAATAAAACTGTAACTTTCATGTTAAGTCAATTACTAGATAGTAAGTTTAAAGATAAATATAAATATAATTGTGAAGGACAAGAATGAAAACATTTAGGAATAAACATTTATCAAGATGTGAGTAAGACTATTCATCATAATTTTGAAAAAATAATTGAAGTGTTGCTCTTTATTAAAAAAATGGAATCAGTGTTTTTGTACTTTTGAGGATAGGTTAGTGCTTATTAGATTATATTACCCACTATACAGACACACACACACACACACACACACACACACACACACACACACACACACACACACACACACATACATACACACACACACACATACACACACACACACACACACACACACACACACACACACACACACACACACACACAGACACACACACACACACACACACACACACACACACATATATATATATATATATATATATATATATATATATATATATATATATATATCCCTATCAGTTAATTTCAGAAACTCAAAATTCATATGGTCTACACCATATGATCAAGCCAAAACATTTGAACGGAGATCATGGTACAGTGCAGATCAGTCTGATCTCAGGTTGGTATTTATAATTTTCAAGGGGTGTTGGGGTGCAAGGGGCTTGCTCCCCTGCAAAAATTACAGAAAAAAGGTACATTGTTGTGTTTTTTTGCTGTTCGAGTTTTGGGAAATTCGATCATATGGCCTCGACCGTATTATCTCACACAGACCCATACATATATATATATATATATATATATATATATATATATAGATATATATAAACCAAAAGAAGTGGTAAAGTACCCAAAACTAGGCACCGGAAACCAGCAGGTCCACACAGCAGAAAAGTTTATTCCACGTCACAAACGAACACAAGGCACATAAAATAACGTTGTAAAACCAATTCCACTTATACTTTCGTCTAACAAAACTTCATCAGTTAGGCATATACTGTACAGGTGATCACATAAATACCTTTCCTAGTTTAATTTACCCAATGAAAAGCACACATCAATTAAGTCTAATATACAATATATATAAGTTAAACAAAATGCATAAATGCAGTCTTGAACTGTTGTATGTAAAAATATATCAAATGGAGGTCATATAAATGTTTTATGTCCACACTAATAAGTATTTTCCACTTAAAATACTTACAATTTTATTATTTAAAACAAATAAAAGTTTTATAAAAGTGAATGTATGAAAAAAACAAATGGAATGAAATGGCACCACCTAGTGGAGAATGCATGAATAAAGTAACATCACATAACTAGAACAGACTGTCTAAATATTTATATAAATATAATATAATGTAAAATACTTAAAGTTGTAACACATCTATGATTTCATGAATTGTCATTGTAAAACTATTGTTTACAATTTAGCAGATCTAAGCTTTAATACTGGTTTTAAAGATACCATATCATTTAACCCTGGGTAGTTTTATAGGTTCATAGGTAGGTACTAGGCTATCTACCCAAAGGCATTTATAAGCCTAACCAGAATGTGTTGGCTTTTGCCGCCCCTTAGATTAGTTCCCTGTGCCTCTGTCCAGCAGAGCCACTGAAGTGATCCTCGGGGTAAACTTTCTGTTTCCCATCCACTCGTCAAGGTTTCTTTTGAAGAGTGTTAGCGAGGAGCTCTGCCTAATGTAGATTGGGATCTTGTTCCAAAGCATGGGAAGTCTCTGGGACAGGAATCTATCCCTCCACCATGTCCTGTTTATTGTTGTGGTAAGGTTTGGATCCCTAGAGCGTGTGGCTCAAGGGGATATAGTTTTCTTTGGGTGGAGCATGTCCATCAGTTCTGGTTTGGACATGGCCTTCTATGTCAGTCAGAGATCACCTCTGAGTAGGCGGTATGCAGCTGAGTACAGCTGGAGTTTCTTCAGTCGAGCTGTATATATATATATATATATATATATATATATATATATATATATATATATATATGTGTGTGTGTGTGTGTGTGTGTGTGTGTGTGTGTGTGTGTGTGTGCATATTGCATTCAATAGCTTTACTACCTGACAAAAAAATTTAAAGGAAAATGGAACAAATGTTATCTTCACTCTTATGGTACCTAAAAAGCCATAAATTGCTTATAAAGTTGTATTAGACTGTAGGAGTATGGCAGTATTAATGTACCAGATGTGGAATCTTATCCATTGCTGCAAACCTTAATTCTAATATACTCTGGTTAGACTGAAGTTATACAAGTTAATAGAAAACCATTTAGGAACAGGTTATACTAAATTCTTATAAGTTTATACAATATGACAAATTAGAAGCATGTAACAATCCTTTCATATGATTAACAAAATATATCTTAGAAGGAAATTCATCTCAGTCTTTAGACTGCAAATATGAAATTAATTCTAAAAAACAATTAATAAATATATTTTTAAATCCCCATCAAGTTTAAAATGGAAAATGTTGTGACTTCCTATTGCACACACCTGTAGATTTGTGGAAACTCAGAAAAATGTTAAAATGAATTTACTGAAAAGGAATGGGTTAGTATTATGGTCTGACTGCTTTGAAAAAGGAAAAGCTATGTCACCAGAATGTTTAATAAAATATTTTTATTATCCATTAGCAATAAATTAAATGAATTTGTAGGTAATATGAAGGACA
>NC_056745.1:1489169294-1489311794 GCF_019279795.1 Protopterus annectens | reverse complement strand
CATGCTGGAGGAATAGATAGACTTCCCATACTCTGGAACAAACTACCTATCTATATCAAACAAAGCTCTGCATTAGCACTCTTCAAGAAAAATCTTGATGATTGGATGGAAGATAGGAAATTCACCCCGGGGATCACTTATGTGGCTCTGCTTGACATGGGCACAGGAAAATAATTTTCTTGGGTGGCAAAAGCCAGGGTACCTTTTTGGCTAGGCTTGTATAGGCCCTAGGGCCGATAGCCTAGTACCTACCAATGAACCTATAATAGACTATTCTTAAGAGTTAGATTTAGAATTTATTCCAAGGATTCATTATTATATAACAAATCTCTCTATATTTTAAAATATGAAATTTTAACGTCTTTAGTCTTGAATGGGGAATACATTTGGAAGCTTGATTTGTTAATTATTTAACAATTTTATTGGCGCTTTCACTTTTTCTATATGTTTCCTCTGCTTATGATGTTTTAATCTCTTCTGAGAAGGCTTTTTTTTGCTCAGGAGCTACAGAACCAAAAACATACATTTACTTATGTATATATTTTTATTTTTTCAAGATCTGTATGTCTCTCCAGAAGAGTCATTTAACATATTTCCAACAGTCTCTGAAGAATATGGCTGACCTTTAAAACTGAAGTGTTGGCTAATATTATGAATCTATGACAAACATGTGAGAACTGTGGCAATGACAGATGTGGTAGGTCCAGTGGGTTATCAGTGTAAATATCTTTATTTATTTCATTTATTGACTAAGACTATGTCAGCTGAGCCTAAAGTAGGTAGGTCCCTTTTCAGTGGTTGCCCAAGAGGTAAAACTCAAACACCGATCATGATAAAAGTAGCTGAGCTAAACTACATGTTAATAGTATTAAAATCTGTAAAAATTAAAAGTATATTTGAGCAAAATCATGATGATATTTGCATATTTACATCAAGTGTACATGTAGTGTAGGGACTGTATAGCAGGTTATTTGCATGTTTTGTGGATTATGTTGTGACAAACTATAGACTGTTGTGCAGGTTTAACCATTGCATCTCAAACACAGGAAATTAATTACGTTGACATCCAGGGACCCTGTAGTGTCACAGCACTTCTCGTAAGACAGTCCATGATACATGGTTATATGCCTTTTCCAAGTACACAAAACATATTTAGAGAGAGTACTGACACAGTCCCATGCCCCCTCCAATACTTCTACAAGAATAAACAATTGATCCACTTATCAATGCCAGAATGGAATCTACATTGCTTTTCCATCACCAAAGACTTTATTGTGAAATGTAGCTTCCTCTTCTTTACCCTGTCAAATGCTTTTTCAGGGGAAGTTGGGCACTGTCAATGCTCTGTGGCTGGAATACACCCAACTGGCCCTTTGTTTTACTACAACCACAATTTAACACTTCATAGACACTGTCCCAACCTTCCACACAGCATAAAAAAAAAATATTATCTATGAGTCCCCAACAATGTCCAGCACCTTTAGCATTTTTGGATAGAGTTCATCCTCTACCATATTGCTTCCACAATGGAACGGTGAAATTATCGCAATGACATTGGCTACTGAGGAAAACAAGAGGTCAGACATTGCCTTCTGGCACTGTCCCCTCAGGAAGGGCACTTCCACAGTGACCTTAGCATTTGGAGTGGTTTATGTGCCCTTGAAATTCTTATAGCAATACTGTCTGGAGCATTACTGTTCTGGAAAGTGTACCCTTGGCAAGCTGTTGTGAGAGGAGGAAGACAGAGAAAAGAGACATATAAAATGTACCCAGGCATTCACTGGCAAATGCCTTGTAACCTGTAAACAAACTTTGTCACATGACAGTCAAAAGAAAGGGACCTATCAATGCAGGTACCTATGTTCCGAACTACATTTTCATGTCAACTCTCCAAGTGTTTAATGATAGTGTAATTTTTCATGAATTTACCAATTTGTTTAATCATAACCTATATCCTTTCTGCCACCTTCCAGAAAAGTGAACTCTTTAGTATTGCCTTATTAAGCATTTTTTGTAGAGTACCTTGATGAACGTCAGTAATTTTTACAGACGTAATCATTACACAGTTTGCAGTAATCAGCCTACACGGCTATCAATAGCCCATTTTATGCATTTATATTTGAAAAGAGTAGTAAAAAATGTCTTCTTAGGACAAAACCCTATTGAGGCACCATTAGTAACTCCTACTGGGATAAACAGGTAACCTTGACTTACTGTGTCTTGTTGTTTAACAACTGTTTTGCGTATCAAGTAACATACAAATTGACATTCAGTGCTACTAAATTGTTAATTACTCTATTATATAGGCCAACTTCAAGTGTCTTAACAAGGCCAGGATAAGCTGCAGACATGTCAGGCTTTTACTTAGTGTTGTTACTTCTTCAAAGAAAGATCAAGATACCAAAAGTAAAATCGCTCATTAAAAATACATTCTGCTCAATATTTAACAGACGTATCACTCTGAAGAAACCATGTGGCCAGTAGGTATGCCCTCCACTGACAAAACAGTAATAGAGGTAACGAACACTTTACATGTTATTTCAAGCTATAACTGTGAGCACCAGGTGCAGAGGGTGAGAGGTCAAGGAAATGTGCTCTACTTGGTTGTATTAAAAAAACAAAAAAAATAAAGCAAAGATAAATAGCTCCCTAGAAGTCCGTCCCACAGTATCAGCTCAGTGAAAACCAATGAGATGCGGAACAGTTATGCCTGTCATTATTTCCTTAGCTAAGGATGACATTTTCAGATGTGGAGACAACTTGTGATCAGAACACACTGCTATTTTCAGTCTTTATTAATGACCTTCAATCTGCAATCCCATATACTACCTGCATACAATACGCAGACGACTCAACTATAATCTGTACCGCGAACTCTCAAACTGAACTCCAGTCACTTACTCAAAAAGCTTTTAACACTGTAGAACAATGGTTCTCTTACCGCTGTCTAATCCTTAACCCTAAGAAAACCAAACTACTACTTTTTTCACCTACTCGGAAATCTACTACACCTTACTTTAACACTCATCTCTGACCTGACCACAAAACTATTAGGTATAACTATTGATAATAACCTCAACTTCGACTCCCACATCAATAACACCATAAAATTAGTTAATAAAAAAATAGGATCCCTTTATAGAATCAAACCTTTCCTAACACCTACAGCAAGGTCCACCATTGCTAGATCTCACCTAATCTCCACTCTTCTCTATGCTTCCCCCATTTACACTAATCTTTCCAAAAACAACATGAAGAAACTAGAAACATCCTATCATAACATAGCTAGATTCGCTGCTGGATCTCCTTTTCGAACTCATCACTGCTTAAACCTAAAAGAACTAGGCTGGATAGAACTTCCTAACCAACTTATACTTCAACAGATCTTAATTGCTTATAAGATTCTATATCAGCCAACCAACACACCAATACTTTCTAGCCTTATTTCTCCATACAACAACCTGAAACAACTTCATTCTTCTAATAAACTTCTGATTAATACTACCAAACCTAACAATAATGCAGGTGACAGTTTATTCTCCAACTCTGTTGGAAAAGCATGGAATAAACTACCCTCTGATATCACTTCTTTAACCTCTTTCCAACTCTTTAAACACCAACTAAAAGTTTATCTTAATAAACACTGGCTTTGCTCCTGCACTAATCCAGACTAATGCTAACAATTTTTAACTAACAATTTTATATTTAATTTTTTTATCCGTTTTATTTGTTATGATAGTTATGTAACCTTTTAGGCCTTTGTGTGAAAATGTATAACTAGTGGAGCTTTTCTCCCCGGGCCTCTACTGAAAATGGACATATATCCAGTTGGACTAGCCCAGTCAACAAATGTAAAATAAATAAAATAAAATAAAATAAACATGCACATTTAGAACTGGGTAAATTGGCAGCACAAGTTCCATTCTTCATAAATTAGTACTACTAGTTCCTGGCACACTTAGTGTGCTACAGGACTGTACTACAGAGTTTAACCATGGTCCTGCTGTTATTTTAATTTCCCGTGTCACCAGTGTAATGGCAAACTGCATTTAAGTGTTTGTGGCCAAGAAGACCTGGGAGTCCAGGCTCCAGGCAACTATAGGCTAGTCAGTAAGCAAGAAGAGGAAAAGAGTGTTTACCCACTTGGAGTAAAGGTAGTCGTGGCTTTGTGAGCTTTTCATCTAGGATAAATTGAAATTTGAATGAAAAAAAAATTAAAATATAGCAGGAGCCATTACAAAACTGCCTGGACTGAAGCGTAAGCATTTACACAATTCAGTGTACAAGTATTTCTTGAGTTTGAATAAGATATGGGAATTTGAGAAAGCACGTTGCTATGGTACAGAACCATACCGCACATGGTTTAATTATTCATCACACTGCAGCTTCTTCTGAGTAGTTTATTTTCTGAAAAATAAATTACAGTGGTTCAATGCTATATTAATAGGTGGGTACCTGACCTCTCCTAGGTATTTGAATCAAGTTTTTGTTGATTCTTCAGTAAAGTAAAGTGCCGACTCCACTGAGTTGTTGTGTACCCCCCACAGTTTAGGGAGTCGCATCTTGAGTCTAATCTCTAACGCTGTGGTTTGACACTGGACTTCACAGTTTATTCTGTGTGTTTAAATGTGCTTGAGTTTACTGAATGTTAGTTGTACTTCCTGCTAAATCAATTTTTTTAATTACTGGAAAGATGCATGATAGCAATTGTTGTTTCTGTGAGATGCTATGCTCTACAATCTGTATTTTCTAGGCAGTGAATTCCCAGTTCTGTCAACGATAGGATCAAAGCCATATAAGTAGATTGGGTTAGAGAGGGCAGATGCCCGAAGTTTAAGCTGTTAGGAGGCATGATCCACACAAGTCAGTGGTGAGGGAGTGCAGTTTCAGTGCTGCATTTATGAAGATTTCAGAGATTGATAAATGAATGGCAATACTGCAGTTGTACAAATAACTGAAGTGCTCAGTGTGTCATGAGTAAGTGTAACAAGCTGCATGTTTTTTTCCTTTCTGGTTGGCAGCTTCGAGACTTCGAGAAGACATTTTTGTTTTATTACCCGTTTACTTTGAATTGAAGGAGTGCCAGTCTGAGGAATTGCACAAGGTACTAGATGACCTAGCTACACTTCTGGGGAGAATGCAACATGTACATATAACTGTACTTTCTGCATTATACAGCACCTCTCCGGTTTAAGCAAACCATATTTGTATTTGTCACATACAAGGATTTTATAAGTTTACCAAAATTAGAGAAGGTTTGTGACATACTCAGTTTGTCTTTACATGTTCAAGTGCTCTTGTAATTTCAGAAAATTGCACCGGATGAGTTGTAAACCACCACAGGTGTATATTAAAGTGGCTTGTCTGGTACTTGTATAGCTGCTCTGAGAAATTTCATGTGAGTGAAGCACTGATTACCTTTTGGTTTTCTGAAACAAGATGCAGTGATCACAGCAATGGGGAAGCATTAAGTAGGGAAGCATGGAGAGCGCTATCCCCCTGCGTTTCATGTGTTCCAGGACAGCGCTGTCCCCCTGCGTTTCATGTGTTCCAGGACAGCGCTGTCCCCCTGGGTTTCATGTGTTCCAGGACAGCGCTGTCCCCCTGCATTTCATATGTTCCAGTTCCATTCCTCACAAAGCAGTACTTTGGCAAAACATTTTCAGACATGTTTCCTAAAGTCACAGTGTCCTTGTACCTGACTGTCTGTGTACTATTTAGAACTGAGATGACCAAATGAAAAAACAAGAAAGTAAAATAGTAAATGTCTATGATGGACTTTCCAGTCTCCATCATACTCAGCACAATGCCCCTTGTCTAAACCTCTGTATTAATTTTATTTACAACCACACATTACTGCAGAGCATACCCAGTGTCTGTGTTGCCTGTTTAAATCACATATTACCATGAATGTCTCCTCAATCCTGTTCTAGGAAACTAAATAATAAAAAGAAAATATCTTAGAATGATAGTGCTGGGCTTGCAGTCCTTTGAGAATGAACCTGTAACCAGACTGTTTAAGCAGTAGGCTGTCTTATCTGTGCAGACCTCCTGCGTAGTCAGTAGTGTGAAATGAATTACTTAAGACAGCAAACGTCAAGAGTTTTTCTCTGGGGAATTATAGTGACTTATTGGCTATAGCCCTTAGTAGACAAGGTGACTTAGAAACATGGCTATAAAAAAAAAGAGGGAGAGAAATTTCAACATACTGCAGAAACCCGACTTGGCATTGCTTCTTTTAGCAGCTAACCCACTCCTCATCTAGTGTTACCTTATAAAATAGAGGGACACATTCATTAAACCTAACTGATCTGGAGAACAAAGTTAACACATAAAATGTTATAAACTTTTATTACCACTACATGGGATCTACTGACCTATTAGCTTAATTAGAAATTAAGTAAGCTAAACTTTCAAACTATTTCAACAACTCTAAAATTACATCTTTGGAAAGCTACCACAGGAAATTTTCACTAATTCTAAATAGTGCATGGAATGCTCACTGCAGCAAAAGTGCACATAATCGAAAGTGCACTTACGCAAAGTTCAGTACAATGAACGAGTGTTGTACCGAACTTCCGTGCAGTACTCATGGACCTTAGGGTTAGGGCATCATCATAGTAAGGAGATATCCCATAGGGCATGACCCGTGCCCTAACCCTAAGGTCCGTGACGACTGCAGCACAGTAAAGGACATAGCAATGTCCTCCACTATGGTGCAATAGTCACAAACCTTAGGGTTAGGGCATGGGTTAGGGTAAGGGGATAGCTTTACTAACTATTCACTTACCGTAACCTGTGCCCTAACCCTAAGGTCCATGACTATCGCACTATAATGGGGGACATAGCTTGTTTTTTTATGTCCTCCACTGTGCTGCGGTGTTTTTCGTGAAGTGCACTTATGCAAAAGTTCACTTTCATTAAAGTGAACTTTCGCAGAAGTGAGGCTTCCTATTACAAGTTCGAAGTAGTGAACTTTCGTTCTTGTAATGGGAATCCATATATACGTATATACACACACACACATATATATTTATATATGGATCCCCTTCACATGGTCAACATTTTGCAATGTCGAAACCCATATGGTCGAGATCATATGATTGACATTTGAAATGTCGACCATGGGGAACCGGCATCACGCTACAGTGCGGAATGGAAAGATTTCCACTTCCACACTGTAGTGCGATCTTGGAGTTAGTATATTAAAGTTACTGAGGGTGTATGGGGGGCGGAGCATCTTTAAAGTTAGTTTTTTTTTCTTTTTTTTTTGTCTGCTTGTATGTTCGACATTTCAAATGTCGATCATATGGTCTCGGCCATATGGGTTTCGACATTGTGAAATGTTGATCATATCAAGTGGACCCATATATGTATATGTATATGTATATATATATATATATATATATATATATATATATATATATATATATTAACATTTGTTGACTGGGAAAGTCCGACTAGGTTCTACAGATCCTGTTTTCAGCAGAGGCCCAGGGACAAATGCTCCAGAAGCATGTCTTTAGAATGTGAGAGGAAACCCACACAAATGCAAGGAGAACATGCATACTCCACACAGAAGGCACCTCAGCCGAGAATCGAACCGCTGCACCACTGCACCACCCTGTATTAGCAAATGGAAAAAGTTTTCTAGTTGGTGCCAACAACATAACCAACACCCATTCAGGCTAGATGTTCTCTGGTTTTACAGTATTTGCACAAGGTACTATCCTATGGGCTTTCTTATTCTATTATCAATGTTCATTTATCGGCCATTTTAGCTTATCTGCCATGTCTTTCAAGGCAGTCTCATGTCAAAATGTACTTGAATGGGGTTTTGCATAAGAGGGTTCCAAGTGAACTGATGCCCCCCTTTGGACCTTGATTTTGTATTAGAGAAGCTAACACTGACCTTTGAACCAGCTAATCTGGCTGACTTGAGGTTGTGAAAATGAGAAACAGTTTTACTGATTGCTCTGACCTCTGCAAGAATGGCATTTGAGTTGCAAGCTCTTATGGTGAGTCAGTCCTACCTAATTTTCCATAGGGACAAGGATTCTTTGAAAACTAATCCTTTTATGCCTCAGCAAGTATTCAAGTTTATTTTGACCCAAACTATCCATATCCCTGTTTTCTTTTCTGAACCTAGAAACAATGAAGAGAGGGTACTCCATGTCCTGGATGTCCACAGACAACTCAAGTACCATCTTGGCAGACGTAATTCTTTCACATCTTCAAATCAGTTGTTCATTTCTTGCGAAAGTAAGAAGAAGGGAGAACTTGTATCAAAACAGACTATTTGCAAATGGTTGCCTAATGCCTTTTGTTATACTCACCATGACAAATTGATTCCAGGCAGGGCCAAGGCCCACTCTACCAGGGCCTTGGCTTCATCTGTGGCTTTTTGGAAAGAGATTCTAGAAGTAGTCTAGAAGCTGCTACTGTGTCCTTTGTAAAAACTTTTACAAAGCACTATAAGCTTCATTCCTTCTCTAGGTCTATGTTACGTTTTGCCAGGACCATTCTCTAGGGTCTCTTTAAGCTTCTCTTTCCTCCTGCCAAATATAGTTAGCTGTGGTAATCTACCAGTACGTATAGCTAAGGCTAGTGCAGCATTGACTAATATAAGAAAATAGTACAGTTGTGTAATTAAACTTACCATAACAGTAGACGCTCAAATGATCACTGCTGCAATAGCCGCCCCATCTCTCCCTCCATCCCCCTTATCTTTTGGTACATTTTTTATGCCAGGGTGTGGACATTTATTTTGTGTTATTCCTAGCATTGTGCTTTCAGGACTCAGCCTCCTTTTCTCTGCTGGCAGGAAAGCTCTGGAGGAGTTTGCACCCAAGCTTGTCTTTTAGACAGCTCATCTTGAGCTGCTTGGACAGTTTGGGCACATGGAGGGTGTCCTGAATCTCTGGAAACTGGCTGGCTGTTACATCCTTGGCACGATACAACCCATATAGCTAAGGCTACTGCAATAGCAATCATTCAAACAGCTACTGTTAGGTACATTTACTTACACAACTGTACTGCTTCTTTGATGCCATTACTGTTAGGGTACATTTACTTACACACCTGTACTGTTTCTTTGATGCCATTACTGTTAGGTACATTTACTTAGACACCTGTACTGTTTCTTATATGCCATTACTGTTAGGTACATTTACTTACACACCTGTACTGTTTCTTTGATGCCATTACTGTTAGGTACATTTACTTACAAACCTGTACTGTCTCTTTGATGCCATTACTGTTAGGTACATTTACTTACACACCTGTACTGTTTCTTTGATGCCATTACTGTTAGGTACATTTACTTACACACCTGTACTGTTTCTTTGATGCCATTACTGTTAGGGTACATTTACTTACACAACTGTACTGTTTCTTTGATGCCATTACTGTTAGGTACATTTACTTACACACCTGTACTGTTTCTTTGATGCCATTACTGTTAGGGTACATTTACTTACACACCTGTACTGTTTCTTTGATGCCATTACTGTTAGGGTACATTTACTTACACACCTGTACTGTTTCTTTGATGCCATTACTGTTAGGTACATTTACTTACACACCTGTACTGTTTCTTTGATGCCATTACTGTTAGGTACATTTACTTACACACCTGTACTGTTTCTTTGATGCCATTACTGTTAGGGTACATTTACTTACACACCTGTACTGTTTCTTTGATGCCATTACTGTTAGGTACATTTACTTACACACCTGTACTGTTTCTTTGATGCCATTACTGTTAGGTACATTTACTTACACACCTGTACTGTTTCTTTGATGCCATTACTGTTAGGTACATTTACTTACACACCTGTACTGTTTCTTTGATGCCATTACTGTTAGGTACATTTACTTACACACCTGTACTGTTTCTTTGATGCCATTACTGTTAGGTACATTTACTTACACACCTGTACTGTTTCTTTGATGCCATTACTGTTAGGGTACATTTACTTACACACCTGTACTGTTTCTTTGATGCCATTACTGTTCGGTACATTTACTTACACACCTGTACTGTTTCTTTGATGCCATTACTGTTTGGTACATTTACTTACACACCTGTACTGTTTCTTTGATGCCATTACTGTTAGGGTACATTTACTTACACACCTGTACTGTTTCTTTGATGCCATTACTGTTAGGTACATTTACTTACACACCTGTACTGCTTCTTTGATGCCATTACTGTTAGGTACATTTACTTACACACCTGTACTGTTTCTTTGATGCCATTACTGTTAGGTACATTTACTTACACACCTGTACTGTTTCTTTGATGCCATTACTGTTAGGGTACATTTACTTACACACCTGTACTGCTTCTTTGATGCCATTACTGTTAGGGTACATTTACTTACACACCTGTACTGTTTCTTTGATGCCATTACTGTTCGGTACATTTACTTACACACCTGTACTGTTTCTTTGATGCCATTACTGTTCGGTACATTTACTTACACACCTGTACTGTTTCTTTGATGCCATTACTGTTCGGTACATTTACTTACACACCTGTACTGTTTCTTTGATGCCATTACTGTTAGGGTACATTTACTTACACACCTGTACTGCTTCTTTGATGCCATTACTGTTAGGGTACATTTACTTACACACCTGTACTGTTTCTTTGATGCCATTACTGTTAGGGTACATTTACTTACACACCTGTACTGCTTCTTTGATGCCATTACTGTTCGGTACATTTACTTACACACCTGTACTGTTTCTTTGATGCCATTACTGTTCGGTACATTTACTTACACACCTGTACTGTTTCTTTGATGCCATTACTGTTAGGTACATTTACTTACACACCTGTACTGTTTCTTTGATGCCATTACTGTTCGGTACATTTACTTACACACCTGTACTGTTTCTTTGATGCCATTACTGTTAGGGTACATTTACTTACACACCTGTACTGTTTCTTTGATGCCATTACTGTTAGGTACATTTACTTACACACCTGTACTGTTTCTTTGATGCCATTACTGTTAGGGTACATTTACTTACACACCTGTACTGTTTCTTTGATGCCATTACTGTTAGGGTACATTTACTTACACACCTGTACTGTTTCTTTGATGCCATTACTGTTAGGTACATTTACTTACACACCTGTACTGTTTCTTTGATGCCATTACTGTTAGGGTACATTTACTTACACACCTGTACTGTTTCTTTGATGCCATTACTGTTAGGGTACATTTACTTACACACCTGTACTGTTTCTTTGATGCCATTACTGTTAGGGTACATTTACTTACACACCTGTACTGTTTCTTTGATGCCATTACTGTTAGGTACATTTACTTACACACCTGTACTGTTTCTTTGATGCCATTACTGTTAGGGTACATTTACTTACACACCTGTACTGTTTCTTTGATGCCATTACTGTTAGGTACATTTACTTACACACCTGTACTGTTTCTTTGATGCCATTACTGTTAGGTACATTTACTTACACACCTGTACTGTTTCTTTGATGCCATTACTGTTAGGGTACATTTACTTACACACCTGTACTGTTTCTTTGATGCCATTACTGTTAGGGTACATTTACTTACACACCTGTACTGTTTCTTTGATGCCATTACTGTTAGGTACATTTACTTACACACCTGTACTGTTTCTTTGATGCCATTACTGTTAGGTACATTTACTTACACACCTGTACTGTTTCTTTGATGCCATTACTGTTAGGTACATTTACTTACACACCTGTACTGTTTCTTTGATGCCATTACTGTTAGGTACATTTACTTACACACCTGTACTGTTTCTTTGATGCCATTACTGTTAGGGTACATTTACTTACACACCTGTACTGTTTCTTTGATGCCATTACTGTTAGGTACATTTACTTACACACCTGTACTGTTTCTTTGATACCATTACTGTTAGGGTACATTTACTTACACACCTGTACTGTTTCAGATGCCCGGCATTTTTACGCGTTTACACACCTGTACTGTTTCTTTGATGCCATTACTGTTAGGGTACATTTACTTACACACCTGTACTGTTTCTTTGATGCCATTACTGTTAGGTACATTTACTTACACACCTGTACTGTTTCTTTGATGCCATTACTGTTAGGGTACATTTACTTACACACCTGTACTGTTTCTTTGATGCCATTACTGTTAGGGTACATTTACTTACACACCTGTACTGTTTCTTTGATGCCATTACTGTTAGGTACATTTACTTACACACCTGTACTGTTTCTTTGATGCCATTACTGTTAGGTACATTTACTTACACACCTGTACTGTTTCTTTGATGCCATTACTGTTAGGGTACATTTACTTACACACCTGTACTGTTTCTTTGATGCCATTACTGTTAGGGTACATTTACTTACACACCTGTACTGTTTCTTTGATGCCATTACTGTTAGGGTACATTTACTTACACACCTGTACTGTTTCTTTGATGCCATTACTGTTCGGGACATTTACTTACACACCTGTACTGTTTCTTTGATGCCATTACTGTTAGGTACATTTACTTACACACCTGTACTGTTTCTTTGATGCCATTACTGTTAGGTACATTTACTTACACACCTGTACTGTTTCTTTGATGCCATTACTGTTAGGTACATTTACTTACACACCTGTACTGTTTCTTTGATGCCATTACTGTTAGGGTACATTTACTTACACACCTGTACTGTTTCTTTGATGCCATTACTGTTAGGGTACATTTACTTACACACCTGTACTGTTTCTTTGATGCCATTACTGTTAGGGTACATTTACTTACACACCTGTACTGTTTCTTTGATGCCATTACTGTTGGTACATTTACTTACACACCTGTACTGTTTCTTTGATGCCATTACTGTTGGTACATTTACTTACACACCTGTACTGTTTCTTTGATGCCATTACTGTTAGGTACATTTACTTACACACCTGTACTGTTTCTTTGATGCCATTACTGTTAGGGTACATTTACTTACACACCTGTACTGTTTCTTTGATGCCATTACTGTTCGGTACATTTACTTACACACCTGTACTGTTTCTTTGATGCCATTACTGTTAGGGTACATTTACTTACACACCTGTACTGTTTCTTTGATGCCATTACTGTTAGGTACATTTACTTACACACCTGTACTGTTTCTTTGATGCCATTACTGTTAGGGTACATTTACTTACACACCTGTACTGTTTCTTTGATGCCATTACTGTTGGTACATTTACTTACACACCTGTACTGTTTCTTTGATGCCATTACTGTTAGGGTACATTTACTTACACACCTGTACTGTTTCTTTGATGCCATTACTGTTAGGGTACATTTACTTACACACCTGTACTGTTTCTTTGATGCCATTACTGTTAGGGTACATTTACTTACACACCTGTACTGTTTCTTTGATGCCATTACTGTTAGGGTACATTTACTTACACACCTGTACTGTTTCTTTGATGCCATTACTGTTAGGTACATTTACTTACACACCTGTACTGTTTCTTTGATGCCATTACTGTTAGGTACATTTACTTACACACCTGTACTGTTTCTTTGATGCCATTACTGTTAGGGTACATTTACTTACACACCTGTACTGTTTCTTTGATGCCATTACTGTTAGGTACATTTACTTACACACCTGTACTGTTTCTTTGATGCCATTACTGTTAGGTACATTTACTTACACACCTGTACTGTTTCTTTGATGCCATTACTGTTAGGGTACATTTACTTACACACCTGTACTGTTTCTTTGATGCCATTACTGTTAGGTACATTTACTTACACACCTGTACTGTTTCTTTGATGCCATTACTGTTAGGGTACATTTACTTACACACCTGTACTGTTTCTTTGATGCCATTACTGTTCGGTACATTTACTTACACACCTGTACTGTTTCTTTGATGCCATTACTGTTAGGGTACATTTACTTACACACCTGTACTGTTTCTTTGATGCCATTACTGTTAGGTACATTTACTTACACACCTGTACTGTTTCTTTGATGCCATTACTGTTCGGTACATTTACTTACACACCTGTACTGTTTCTTTGATGCCATTACTGTTAGGGTACATTTACTTACACACCTGTACTGTTTCTTTGATGCCATTACTGTTAGGGTACATTTACTTACACACCTGTACTGTTTCTTTGATGCCATTACTGTTGGTACATTTACTTACACACCTGTACTGTTTCTTTGATGCCATTACTGTTAGGGTACATTTACTTACACACCTGTACTGTTTCTTTGATGCCATTACTGTTAGGGTACATTTACTTACACACCTGTACTGTTTCTTTGATGCCATTACTGTTAGGGTACATTTACTTACACACCTGTACTGCTTCTTTGATGCCATTACTGTTCAGTACATTTACTTACACACCTGTACTGTTTCTTTGATGCCATTACTGTTAGGGTACATTTACTTACACACCTGTACTGTTTCTTTGATGCCATTACTGTTAGGGTACATTTACTTACACACCTGTACTGTTTCTTTGATGCCATTACTGTTCGGTACATTTACTTACACACCTGTACTGTTTCTTTGATGCCATTACTGTTAGGGTACATTTACTTACACACCTGTACTGTTTCTTTGATGCCATTACTGTTAGGGTACATTTACTTACACACCTGTACTGTTTCTTTGATGCCATTACTGTTCGGTACATTTACTTACACACCTGTACTGTTTCTTTGATGCCATTACTGTTAGGGTACATTTACTTACACAACTGTACTGTTTCTTTGATGCCATTGCAGTTCAGTTCTCCTTATCAGATATTCTCTTAAGTGATGATTGTGTCTGTTTAAATGGTTTACTTTCTGGTGCCAGTTTATGGTCTTGCATATAACCAGCTGCCTCTTCTAGGTTCAGATGTTTCAGCATTTGTTTATTTCTGCTGGAAAAATGAGTTACACTTTTTTGTTACTTTTCATCAGAGGCTGAACAGATTTTCTTTTTTCTATTATTTTGACTGAACGGTCATTATCAAATCTCATAGTATTTGTGTTAAGTTTTATGGGAGTACTGTTCCAGGCAGATCTCAGTAACAGCACCCTTTTTAAATATAATAGAAATGTAACATTTATAGATGTTAATCTTCCATTTTCATTATTTGTAGAAACTGGTGTTTTAGATAAATAAGCCCTTTCCATGCCACAATATATCTTTTCAGTCAATTTTAGTGCTTGGGAATCCATCTCATTAGAAAATGTAGCACATAATTTCCATCAAAATGTTTTGCTACACCCAACATTCTCATATTATTCCATGTCTCTATCTGTTTTCCAAGTCCCCATCTTCTCCACTAGCCATGTACTTTGTTTTAACAGAAATTCTGTTTGATGTTCCTGTTCCTTAACTCATCCATCCAGATCATGTAAAACATTCTGTATTTCTTTAATCTGTTTTCATGCTGAGATATTGCATTGCTTAGCAGTTCATTTGTTTTTTATGTTTTTCTTGTAAATCACCTATTTTGTTGGCACATAATTCTATGCCGTTTCTCACACTGATGTAAGCAGTTGTTGCACATATTTTCTTAGGGCAAATTTCCCTTCTGACTGTTTAATTCATTCTGTCAGTCGGTTTTCATAGTTTCTTCACAAACAATTCATATGAATGTTGCTTCTTTTAAATTATTTTTCATCATTGAAAAGCCGTGTTTCAGTCAGGATATATTATGTATATCCAAAATAACTCATAGTTTCAAAGTGTATTATTGTATGTGTTTCCCTCCTTTTGGCACAGAGCAGCATGTAAGACAGTCATTTTTGTCACGTGTGTGTTTTGCATGGCGTTTTCATGCACTTTGTTGTATTTTTATGGAGATTTGTTTCTCCTCAGAATGTACTACATGTAGTAACATTTCAGTTAAAATACTAATTTCGAGGAGAAATGATTAAATTGCATCTTATTTACTTCACTTTATGTGGTTTTACTTACATTTTCCTGTTAGTGTAACAATTGTCTGAGAAAACATCCTCAGACAGCTGTTATTCCATCAGCACACTGGCCATGCTTTTCAATTTTCTGTTGCTTAATCTAGTGCCACTGCAGAGGACGTGTATTTTGTTATTACTGACATGGTAAAGCATCAAAAGATCTCTTCGCCGATTGTCTCTACGGTCAGCCTACATTCCGCACAGCAAGATTCAGTGACTGGAAGAAAGCAGTCCCCCCAAAAACAAAGAGTATCATTCCATCCTGAAGCTGTGAGAAGTTTTAGGATCATATGAGGTTACTAGGCTAATGGCCCTGGGGCCTTTAGAAGCCTAGCCAAGAGTTTATCCCTAAAAAAGATACCTCAGTTAGTACCTGTTGTCCCTGTCAGTGAGGGACAAAAGTGGAACCCCTTGGACAAATCTATGGTTTCCCATCCACTCATCAAGATTACATTTGAAGAGGACCAGTGAGGTACTCTGTTTGACATGTATGGGAAGTCTATTCCAGAGATGGGGCAGCCTCTGGGAGACAAACCTATCTCTCCAGCAGGTTTTGTTGATGTTGCATATTAGATTTAGGCCTATCAAGTGGGTTATATGCAAGCATACCTCTCAACCTGGAAACATCAAAAATTTGGACAAAGGCCCATGAAGAATAGGAACAAATCTGTACGCTGATTAACATAAAAATTTGTATACATAATTATGTAACCCCCGCTCACTCGAATGGAATTGTGGGATACCAACTTTGAAACGCAAACTGAAGAACGCTGTGTGTGTGTGTGTGTGTGTGTGTGTGTGTGTGTGTGTGTGTATGATACAAGTAAATACATAAATAACCTGTGTGTGTACTTTCACATATTTGAGTGTGTGTATGCTTGTTGCACACGTTTAAATTTCACTGGTAAAACTGATCAATGAGACCAGTTTTACTGTCTCTTACAGGCTAAAATGTTGCTTTACTTTCTCAGTTGCAAGTGTAAGGACATAAGATTTTTAACTTACTTCAAGACTGTAATTCACATGTTCCACAGTACGATACTTTACTCTAAGCTACTTCATCCAAGTAAGTCAGACAAGCAGAAGTCAGAATATGAACACGGCTGAGCACGTGCTGTACATTCAGTACTATATGACAAACATACAGTGCTTGTTTAATAACATCTAATAAATAAGTATTGTGCTGACAGTCCGTGCGCGCGCGCACAACCACACACACACGCGCACAAACGCGCACACACACACACACACACACACATGCCTAATGTACACAGACACACACACACACACACACACACACACACACACACACACACACACACACACACACACACACACACACACACACACACACACACACACACACACACACACACACACACACACACACACACACACACACACACACACACAGCACCAAAATGAACCATTTCCCCTAGCAATACATGCATCCCCTCAGTTTCAAGTATGCACAAGTATTAAAATGTGACCCCCCTTGTCACTAAAGCCACTACCTGTATCTATTTCTCTATCTATCCCCCCCCCCAAAGCAACCTCCAAAATCAAAGGAGAGTTGAGTAGGGGTAGCCAAAATTGTAGATGGCATGTTACATATAGAAACCCTGAAGATGGAAATATGGAAACCCTGATAGTAAAATGCCTCACGCAGTACTGCAATGAACTTCATAGAGTACTAATCACACTTTTCAGTAGCAAACTCTGGGACTTGATAAATAAAATGACCTTTACAAATGTATATTATAGGATACTCCTCTTCAAGAGGCACTGCACACTTTTACATATGATTTGTCTGTAACAAATGGGAATAAGAACTTGGAATTCTAAAAAGAAACTAAATAAAGTAGCAGCAGGCTCCTTAAAATGAGGTGCTTTTAAAGTACAACAAAGACCTGCTAAGTAAAAAATAAAGTTTTAGGTTTCTTTTAAGGTACAGTGAGTTGGACTAAAAAGTGAAGTTAATAAAGTCACTCAGCTTTGCTTGTTTATGAAAACAGCTGTTTATAGCAGAGAGGAAACCTATATGCTATATTGGAGTTCAAAGAGCCTTGGGTGTCCACATCATGAAGTCTGTACCATAAAATAGCTGTATAAACCCTTGTGCTCTTTCTAAAATGCAAAATTCTACTAATTTCACAATATATGGGAATCTCAATAGTTTAGATGAGCAAGCATCTCTGGCTGCCACGTTGCAGAATGCAAATATCTGTAATTAATGATATTCTTATCAAATTAATTACTGACAAACCATCTTCCAGGCAGCAAAATGTTTCTCCAAACAGCATACAAAAATCATTAATCTTCAAAGGATTTTCTAAACACACACACACACACACAGCACCAAAATGAAACATTTCCCCTAGCGATGCATCCCCTCTGTTTCAAGCATGCACAAGCACCACTGCATAAGCTTTTTTTTTTTTTTTTTTTTTTTTACTTCCTGGGAGACCTGGAGGGTCAGCAGGGCTAAGACAGAATATATGTGTGTAAATGAGAGGGAGGGTAGAGGAATGGTGAGGAAGCAGGGAGTAGAGGTGGTAAAGGTGGGATCAACAGTTCAGAGTAATGGTGAATGTGGAAGAGAGGTGAAGGAGAATACAAGCAGGGTGGAATGGGTGGAGAAGAGTGTCAGGAGTGATTTGTGACATGGGTACCAGTAAGAGTGAAAGGGAAGGTCTACAAGAGGGGTAGAGAGACCAGCTATGTTGTATGGGTTGGAGACAGTGGCATTGTCAAAAAGGCAGGAGTCAGAGCTGGATGTGGCAGAGTTAAAGATGTTAAGATTTGCAATCGGTGTGACTAGGATGGATAGGATTAGGAATCAGTATATTAGAGGGTCAGCTCATGTTGGACAGTTTGGAGACAAAGCAAGAGAGACGAGATTGCGTTGGTTTGGGCATGTGCTGAGGAGGGATGATGGGTATATTGGGAAAAAGATGCTAAGGATGGAGCTGCCAGGTAAGAGGAATAGAGGAAGGCCTAAGATAAGGTTTATGGACGTGGTGAGAGAGGAAATGCAGGCGGTTGGTGTGACAGAGCAAGATGCAGATGATAGGAAGAAATGGAAAGAGATGATCCGCTGTGGCGACCCCTAATGGGAAAAGCCGAAAGAGAATGATGAATGATGACTTCCTGGAAGACCTGGAGGATGAAATGGTGGTTGTCGATAGATTTCCTCATGGTTTCTTCAGAGAAGAGCAGTCCACAACTGCTGCTTGCTGCACTATCAAAGCTTGCCCTCCAGTTCCTTGGAATCCTCCTTTCAATTTGCACTAAATATTAGTTTAAACTAAAACAAAAAGCACTACTGTACGAGTCTAGCACAGTACAAACAAGGCAGCTGCTCTCATCGTCCCAGAGGCCGGACTCACTCCACTACAGCATTACTTGACTGAATTAATCAGTCTCTCACAGCCACTGAAAAAGTTAACTTTTGCAAACAGCCAGGTTGCTTGCCAAAATGCCGCCAAAAAAAATGAACACACAGGCAGAGCACTCAGAGCAGTACATACACGTGCAAGACATGACACGCCCCCTGGAGCCCCTGCTGCACTGATTGAAGTCTGAATCGGTTTGGCTATCACTAACTCTGTGACTGTAACTTACGTTGTGAAATCAGACTTCACTCCTCGTTCTCGTAATAAAAAAAAAAAAAAAAAAAAAAGCACTGTTGGGTCTGTTGCTAGCTTGCTGCTCTCTCGTTTATAGCCTGTTAGCAATCCGAATACAGATTAGCTACTGCTGGCTGCACCTGTCCTGATTTGAAGCCCATCTGAGATGCACGTTGCTGCTGCCCAAACATAAACACTCAGACAGTCACACCCCTTGAGCCCTCAGCCGAATTCCGACTGGCTGGCAGGCTGCTCATGATAGCAACATCATTGTGCACATGATGACGTCAGCAGAAGATTGCCGCAATGGAAAAAACATTTAAAAAGGCTGGGAATTAATTGCAAGTAAAGGGGGCCAAACAGAAATTCATGGCACCCAATTATCTGGACTTCAAAATTGTTAAATGCAGCGGAATTCGGCATGGTTGAGAGGACTTACAGATATGGAGCATTTCTAGCTGGGCATGGTCTGATATTGCCTTGTAGGTGAGACACAGATCATCTCTGAGCAATCTGTATGATACCGAGTAGAGTGACAGTGATTTAAGCCTGTTCACATAGGATAGGTGTTGGAGGCCATGGATTCTCTTTTGTGAGGTGTTTCTGTGGCCTTTCCAGTGGCCTTGTGCTCTTAAACACAGTAGAATGAAAACTCCTGCTGAGCTCAGCAAACAAAATGCTCAAGAACAATCATACATTATACAATGACTGGCCATTAATATCCAAAAATGAGCATGGTGAGTGGTACTGGTCTCATTCCTCATAAAATTTGTGGTTTTCTGACAAGTCACTGAGCAGGTTATTCTTCTTTTGGCTGGTCCTGTTAAGGGCCACCACTGCAGATCATTTATTTCCATTTTTTCCTGTCCTCTGCATCTTGTGCTGTCACACCAACCACCTGCACATCATCTCTAACCACATCCATAAACCTTATCTTAGGCCTTCTTCTTTTCCTCTTACCTGGCAGCTCCATTCTTAGTATCCTTCTCCCAATATACCCTGCATCTCTCCTCAGCACATGCCCAAACCAATCCAATCTCACCTGTCTGGCTTTGTCTCCAAACTGTCCAGCCTGAGCTAACCCTCTAATATACTTATTGCTAATCCTGTCCACCCTCTTCACACCCAGTGCAAATCTTAACATCTTCAACTCTGCCACGTCAAGCTCTGACTTCTGCCTTTTTGTCAGTGCCACTGTCTCCAATCCATATAACACAGCTGGTCTCACTACTCTCTTGTAGACCTTCCCTTTCACTCTTACTGGTACCCGTCTGTCACAAATCACTCCTGACACTCTTCTCCACCCATTCCACCCTGTCTGTGCACTTCTTCACCTCTCTTCCACACTCACCATTACTCTGAACTATTGATCCCAAGTATCTAAACTCATCCACCTTCCTCTCATTCACAGACATATATTCTGTCTTAGTCCTGCTGAACGTCATTCCTCTTCTCTCTAGAGTCTATCTCCACCTCTCCAGGGTCTCCTCAACCTGTTCCCTACTCTCATTACAGATCACAATATCATCTGTAAACATCATAGTCCATGGGGACTCCTGTATGATCTCATCTGTCAACCTGTCCATCACCACTGCAAATAAGAAAGGGCTCAGAGCTGATCATTGATGTAATCCAACCTCCACCTTAAACGCACCCGTTACTCCTACCGCAAACCTCACCGGTGTCACACTACCCTCGTACATATCCTGTACCACTCTTTCATACTTCTCTGCCACTCCTGATTTTCTCATACAATACCACAACTCCTCTCTAGGCACCCTGTTATATGCTTTCTCTAAGTCCACAGAGGCACAATATAACTCCTTTTGACCTTCTCTATACTTCTCCATCAACACTCTCAGGGCAATCATCGCATTTATACTGCTCTTTCCTAGCATGAAACCATACTGCTGATCACTAATCATCAGGTCCCTTCTTAACCTTGCTTCCACTACTCTTTCCCATAACTTCATGCTGTGGCTGATCAATTTTATTCCTCTGTAGTTACTTCAGCTCTGAACATCACCCTTATTCTTATAATCCATACCCAAACAATTTTCCTCTACCCCTCACACATTCTCTCACTTTCCAAGATTTCATTACACAATCTGGTTAAAAATTCCACTGCCATTTCACCTAAACACCTCCAAGCTTCTACAGGTATGTCATCTGGACCAACAGCCTTTCCATTCTTCATCCTCTTCATAGCTATCCTTACTTCCTCCTTACTAATCCATTGCACTTCCAGATTCACTATCCCCACATCATCCAACCTTCTCTCCCTCTCATTATCTTCATTCATCAGCCCCTCAAAGTACTCTTTCCATCTGCTCAACACACTCTCCTCACTTGTGAGTATGTTTCCCTCATTATCCTTTATCACCCTTACCTGCTGCACATGTTTACTTGCTCGGTCCCTCTGTCTAGCCAATTGGTGCAGGTCCTTTTCTCCCTCTTTAGTGTCCAACCTTTCATATAACTCTCCATACGCCTTATCCTTAGCCTTTGCCTCCTCTCTCTTTGCCATGTGCCTCATCTCCTTGTACTCCTGTCTACTTTCTTCATCTCTCTGACAGTCCCACTTCTTCACCAACCTCTTTCTCTGTATACTCTCCTGTACTTCCTCATTCCACCACCAGGTCTTCTTGTTGTCATTCCTCTGTCCAGATGTCACACCAAGCACCTTTCTAGCCATCTCCCTTACCAGCTCTACTGTATTTACCTAGCTAGTAGCTATTCAGTAATTCTTCACTGCCACCCAGTGCCTGTCTTAACTCTTCCCTGAACTCTACCTCACAATCACACTTTTTCAGTTCCCACCATGTGATCCTTGGCGCTGCTCTCACACTCCTCTTCCTCTTGATCACCAATGTCACCCTACAGACCACCATCCTATGCTGCCCAGCTACGCTTTCCCCTATCACCACTTTACAATCTCCAATCACTGAGGAGCGAAGTCGGTAAATAATGACACACATTTCAGTTTCAAACTTTCTTTCCTTCAGATAATGCACAATTATTCTCGCAGCTTTCTAGGTTTATAAGAGCAACATTAGCAATCAGTTCCCTCCTTTATTTATGGCTTTTTGTCCACATTTCTTGAAATAAGAGGTTGAGAGGTCTACACGACAGCAGAGAAAATACAAAGAAAATCAGGTACATTTTGCAAAACTAAAGCAAACATACCTACATTTTCTTGTATTTTTCTCTGTCTCTCTTGTAACTCTAAACTGACCAGAGGTTACAGTTTTTTTTTCTGTTTCAGAAAAAAAGTTGCAAAAGAGCTCTTCCTTTCTCCATTGCCTGCGTTCCAAAACACTAATGTACTGTGTAAGTATATGGGAAAGAATAGTCGTGTAAGATCTTACCATAACCATAGATGCCCTTCTAATCCACGTTGCAGTTTTCAAGCATATGGAATCCTCCGCCTCAAGTGACCTGAACGTCCGGCTGATATACAAAGCTTAGCCTGGCTGCTGTAGGGTGCATGGGATGTCACATGCAGGGACCATAAACCATGGGCCATAAATGTGACTTCCACATGAACAGACCTCAGAAATGAATGCCTCAGTTGGACAATAGTCTAAGGGCAGCTGAAAGGATGCCATCCAGAAAGGGTAAAGATCTTAGATGGGGTAGGAGGGTAGGATAGGTATATTTCAACATGGAAGAGAAGGTCATCTATGGTTATGGTAAGACTTTACACAACTATTCTATGTCTTCTATTCTCATGTTGAAGTATTCTAACATGTGGGAGAGTACCAAAGCTCATCATGTGATATGGGAGGAGGAAGAGGATGCAGCCTCCAAGAATCCATGGAGGATCAGTATTCTAACATGTGGGAGTACCAAACCTCATCATATGATATGGGAGGAGGAAGAGTATGCAGCCTCCAAGAATCCATGGAGGATCAGTATTCCAACATGTGGGAGTGCCAAAGCTCATCATGTGATATGGGAGGAGGACGAGGATGCAGTCTCCAGGAATCCATGCAGGATCAGTATTCTAACATGTGGGAGTACCAAACCTCATCATGTTATATGGGAGGAGGAAGAGGATGCAGCCTCCAAGAATCCATGGAGGATCAGTATTCTAACATGTGGGAGTGCCAAAGCTCATCATGTGATAAAGAATCCATGGAGGATCAGTATTCTAACATGTGGGAGTGCCAAAGCTCATCATGTGATATGGGAGGAGGACGAGGATGCAGTCTCCAGGAATCCATGGAGGATCAGTATTCTAACATGTGTGAGTGCCAAAGCTCATCATGTGATATGGGAGGAGGACGAGGATGCAGTCTCCAGGAATCCATGCAGGATCAGTATTCTAACATGTGGGAGTACCAAACCTCATCATGTTATATGGGAGGAGGAGGAGGATGCAGCCTCCAAGAATGCATGGAGGATGGCTTTAGCAAATCCTGCCCTATCCCTAGAGATGCAATTGTGTTTATAATGTTTAGTGAAAGTGTGGAATGAAGACCATGTGGCAGCCTCTAACATGGTGTCTGTATCTATCCCTTTGAAGAATGCTCCTGAGGAGGCCACAGCTCGGGTTGAGTGGGTCTGACTGTGAAGGGTAACTGTTTCCCATGGAAAGAGTAGCAGAAAGATATTGTTTTGGAAATCCATGAAGATGCCGTTTGTTTGGATACAGCTTTTCCCAGAGCTCTGCGGTGAAAGGATACAAACAACTGGTTGGACTTTCTGATCTCCGTTGTCTTATCCAGATAGAATCTAAGTTGTCTGTAAACGTCTAGGGAATGGAAAACTCTCTCACTGTCATTCTGTGGTGAAGGAAAGAAAGTTGGTAAGTGGGTAGACTGGTTAAGGGATAGTTTATTGACCACTTTAGGCATGAAGGAGGGTTTTGGACAAAGAGAGACCCTATCCTTATGAAAAATGATGAAAGGTGGGCTAGCCATGAGTGCTTGTAACTCTGAAACTCTTCTGGCCAAAGTTAGGGCTACAAGGAGCACTGCTTTCCAAGTGCACATCTTTAAGGTGGCTGATGCTGCTGATTCAACTGGAGCAGTAGTGAGTTTTTCCAGAATAAAATTCAAATCCCAAGGAGGAGGCATGGGTTTTCTTGGTGGCCTGATGTGAAGGACCCTTTTGAGAAAGCGCTTCACCTCTAATCTGGATAGTAGTGGTGGATTGAGTGGTAAGCAAGCTGAGATAGGTGACCAATGGACTTTCCCTGAGAAGTATGACTGTTCAGATTTTAGGAGCTCACAAAAACAAGACAAAACTAGACGTATATCCATGTGAAAGGGGACTACTTGCCTGTGAAGACACCAAGTGGAGAACCTTGTCCATTTGGATAAGTAGGATCTCCTGTTAGTGGGTTTTCTGGCCTTCAGCAGGACAGACAGCACACCCTCTGAGTAAAAGTGCCTAAATGGGATCAAAATCACCCACAGGGTTAGTGTGAGAGTTTGCAGGTGTGGGTGGATAAGAGATTCCTTCTGTTGTGATGAGGTCCACCTTGTGAGGCAACTTGTGGTGATTGCCCTTGACTAGTGACAAAAGAAGGGGGAACCAGTGCTGCCTTGGTCAAAAGGGGGTCACCAGCAAGATTTTTGGCTTGTTCTGCTGAATCTTCAGCAGGACCTTCTGTATAAGAGGGAAGGGGTCAGATGCATACAGAAACTTCCCTTCCAAGAGATTGTGAAGGCATCTACTCTACAGGCTTGTAGGGAGGGGGATGTTGAGCAAAATAGCTGTAGTTGCCTGTTCTGAGGGCAAGAAAACAGATATATCTGTGGTGTACCCCACTGGTGGACTATGTCCAGGAAAATATCTCTGTGCAACATGGATTTGTCAGTTTGAGACAGTGATCTAGGGATTAGGGTAGGGAGGGTGGCCTAATGGTTAAGGTGTTTGCCTTACAAACACAAGGTGCAGGGCTTGAGTCTCACAAGGGATAATTGGCTAGGCTAAAAATGGCCCACAAAGGCAGTTAGCTTAGTACTAATCTATGAACCTAATCTACTGACATCATCCGCCTGATCGCTGTTTTGTGATGGGATATAAACTGCCTGTAGTGTTTTCTTCAAGAGGGTAGCCAACTCCCACGCCTGGATGGCCAGTCTGCAGAGTAAGTAAGAATTGCTCACCCTCTTCCTTGTTGGACTGTGGTGTTCTCTGTAAAGATTTTGAGGGGACCTGGATGTATGAGGGGAAGGAATGCCTTCAGGGCTAGGATAAGGGCAGTAATTTCCCTGATGTTGATGTGCTTTTTCCAAAGGTGGAGGTCCCATTGACCCTGCACCTTGAGTCCATTCATAGTGGCCCCCTACCCCAGATCTGATGCATCTGTGTGCATCTGTTGAACTGCAGTGAGAGGCTGTAAAGGAAGTCCTGGATTCAGATGAATTTGTTGAAAGCACCACCTGATTTCCTTCTTTAGACAGAGAAGGAATGGCACCTGAAACTCTAGTGGATGAGCTTGCTGGGAGCCTGCATTCTTCAAAAACTATTGAAATTTCCTCATGTGTAGTCTGGCAAGAGGTAACATGGGGAGAGTGATTGCCATCAGACCCAGGAGGCGAAGGAATTCCCTGACTGAAATGCAGTTGGCTAGGAGCAGTTTTTGAAAGAGGTTGGTCAGTGAAGTGACCATTTCTGGTGGGAGAAAGGCCTTCATCAAACCCATTCTTATGCTACAATCCAAGAAAATCTGGTCCTGGGAAGGAATAAGAGAAGACCTGAGAAGGCTGCCTGTGACGTCCAGGCATTCGAGCAGGGAGATGGTGATTTGAAGGTGGCTTTGCAGGGTACTTGGACCCTCTGCCTGAATGAGGAGGTCGTCCAAGTATGGGAAGATTTGAATGCCTTTTGTTCTGCAAAAGGCCACTATGGGGGGTAGACATTTTGTAAATACCCTTGGTGCTGTAGACAAAGCAAGGAACATGGCAGTAAACTGATAATGTGAAGATTGCACTGCAAAACGCAGGAATTTGTGAATGACTGTGTGGATGGGTAAGACTAAGCTAACCAACAGGGTACATATCTTTTTCAGGAGTCACTTGCATAGAGCAGAATGAGTGAGCTGATGTCTGACTGGTGGCAGAGATGTTCAGACGCCTGTGCATGTGGATGTCGCATTTATGGCCCACGGTTTATGGTCCCTGCGTGTGATGTCCCACGCACCATACAGAAGCCAGGCTAAACTTTTGTATACAAGCTGGAAGTTCAGGTCGCCTCAGGTGGAGGATCCCACATGTTAGAACACTACAACATGAGAAGAGAAGGACATCGTAAGTCCCATATGGATGTGCAGTATGTCATCAAAGGGCAGAATCTGGAAACAACATGGAAGAACACCACAACGCCATTATACAAAGACATTATTTAAGAAAAGTAAATAGCTTCTTTCTTAAATAATGTCACTGTACAATAGCAGTAGCCCATGGCTGGATGTGGGTAATGCTGGACTTACCTATAGTTGGCTTTGCTTGGTCACTTGGGTTTCGCCTTGTGACCAAACCACAACAACCGTGGGTAAATCCAACATTACCCACACCCAGCCATGGGTTATTGATGCAACTGATCAGTAAAAATGTTGGTAGGGTAATGACTAGCAATTTATGAGAAAGAGGAACAGGAAAGCAACTTAACACAGAGTATCCTGACAAGAGTAGGAGGTGTATCACAACTACTGAAGTGGATGCAGGAGAGAACATTCCAGAGTGCTGATACTGCAAATTAAATCATGGCAGTCACGGTTCATGAATTTTCATGGGATCTAGAGCAAGAACTAAGATTCAAGTCTAAATTGTATCAATAACAGCAGATGAATTTTGGGGTATAACTCAGTATGAAGAGATGACTACATGCAGGACATGGTTGTTACTATCACAGTTTACTAAACATGAAGATTTTACTGGAAAGTAGTCAGATACAAAAGTGATAGCAAATGTTTTCTGTAGTTTTTACTGTTAAATAATGCAAAAACAGTAGACAGTATTCCGGCATGGGAATGAGAACATTTTGGTTATAATAAACTGTGTGAATCTGTAAGAAAGTTTAAAGTTGTTGGGAAACTTTCAATGTAAGTTTCACATCAGAAGTGAAGTTTAGGGAGGGAATCTACTCCTACGTTAAGGTATTGATTAGGCAAATATCCAAGCAATAGTTGCCTGAAATCATTAAATCAAAAAAAGGCTTTGACTAGACCATCAACAATTGGATAATTAATTTATATGCACACACAACAATTCAGATTCAGCTCTCAGAAGTTCAGTGACTGAAGACTGTAGATGAAAGCTTATTAAATAAGATGAAGAAATAAAACAAACAACAAAATGAATCAATTCGAATAAGTCAGAATCAAAGAAAAGGAAATCAAAGACAAACACTTGAGATGAAGTTTTCAGAAAAAATGCAAACAAGCATTATGTGGACTAGAAGACACACAAAGCCAACTAGCCCTAAACAGATAGGTATCAATAGATGTGGCCCTGGCCAAATACATCAGAGCTATACTGGGCAGTATGAAAGGCTTCTTGTTTTGTTATACTATGGAGAACTGTAAAAGCAAATCACGCTGGGGAGTGTTCCACATTTCAAGGCTATCCGCTCTAGAAGGGAACTATACAGAGTGGAAGATAGCAAAGTGAAGTAATCCTCAGAACCTATGGAATTCATTAAGATGATAGCTTTGGGAACTTCTCAAACATATTAACCATTTGTTAGGAAGAAATACAAAGGTGGTCACCTCATCTGATGTACAGGGTGGCCTAATGGTTAAGGTGTTTGCCTTACAAACACAAGGTGCAGGGTTTGAGTCTCACAAGGGATAACTGGCTAGGCGTAAAATGGCTCGCAAGGGCAGTTAGCTTAGTACTAACCTATGAACCTATGAACTAGGTCTGCCTCAATTATGTGAAGTGAAAGGGTAAGGAAGATCACTCAAGACTGAATTTCATTTTCTTAATGCCTCTGAAAAGAGGGGACCTTGGGGATGAAGTTAGCAGAAGAAAAGAATTTGTAGTCCTAGTTACTATATTACTAGGAAACTCTGACCATGTTTATATACTTCATAGTAGCAAAATACTTGAGACGTAGAAAGCCTTGCAGTTTGTCTGTCTCCAAATCCTTGTAAAAAGGTAAATTCCAAGCAGCCCTGGCATATTAGGACTTTGCACTCTTGCTCCAGACAGTAGAAGTAAAGTTTTTTATGGTGCAGATGACAAGTTGACTGCAGGAGCACTTCCAGTGCATAAGCTTTCAGAAATTAAACCCAATCACTTTTGGAAGGTTAGAATGGGAATTTAACAGTGTGGGTAGTTACAAAGAAATGGGGACCATGAGAAATGCATGCCCTTTATCCTTGTTGCAGGGATCTGGAGTAGGGCCAAACACAGTGGGGTCCTCCAATGTCTGGGCCCCAGTGAGAAATTTAAGGAAAGTATATAAAAAAGAATGGGAGTGGAATTATCAAGTATAACTCAGTTCATATGGTCACGCAAAGAAAGGTCATAACAGCAGCAGTACCATGTTTAGCACTTCGTAGCTACATATATCCACACATCTTTACCTCCAATGTAAGTCAAAACTTTGTGAGGACAAGTGATTTTATTGTCCTTGCTTTTCTTAGTCCAGAACTAAGTAATATTACTGCTGATTTTACTGCTGCTAATGTTCATGTTCCTGCATCCCTACAGCTGTTTTAAGTAAAACATTCCATATGTACGATCTTAATTAAAAATGTGTTTGACAAAAATGTTTCATGGGCCTGAAATGACTACAGGACCACTGTCAGAAAATATTAAATTCCAAATACATAATATTCTTTGTGTACAAAGCTAGCAGTAGATCTTAGGGTTTTACTTTGTAACTTTTTTCTTACCCCTTCCCACAGCTGACCATTAGCTGTACCAACTTCTCACTTCATTCACTAGCTCTACCAAATTTGCTTCAACTGCTCCCAGGATCACATAATTCCCATTCAATGCTGGTGAGGAGATAGAGGAAGCTGGTGCAATGTCATACTACTGCCGAGGAAGAGTGCCCTAACCCCCACCCACCCCACGACAGCACAAATTCCTGATCAAGCAGTACCCCTCTCATAGTGTGGAGGTCACCCTCCTCTTAATGCTGCTACCACAGGGAGCCAAGGCAGCCTCCCCACCCTCAGGATGACCAATCTGGCATTAGCCATTCACTATCATCCTTACCACTGTCTGGGCCCACCAACACCTATACTGGTAGTCAAACCTGGGTCATCTGGGGCACAGTAAGAGTTTTATCCAGCTATGCCACAAGGCTGAAGCTGACCTTACAGCTTTTGATCACATACCTGCATCACATGCCTGTAATTGCTTTAGTTTCTCATGGGTTGCCTGGAGGGAGAATGTTCTCTGTTTTTTTTCAGATACCTACAAGCATTTCACACACTGGTCATGTTAATAACTCTAGCTGAAAGATTGGGCACTAGTAATGTTTCTGATCATTAAAGAGCATGTGCCATTTGTAAATAGAGCATGTGCCATTTGTAAATTTCAGTACTGTGATCCTCAGTGCTGCAAAATGAACACAGAGTCTGTAACACATAGCTATCTTCCTAGGAAATGCGTTCTTGCCAGAAGGCATATTTACTGTTACATTGCCATTACACTGCCTCTTCTTTTCAGGCTTTTTCAAGTGTGTAAAGTTACCAACAGATTGGAGATAAATTTGATTAGTATGGTTTGTATCTTTTTTGGAACCTTTACCTTCATTTTGACAGCTTTTACAGCGTCCCATGTCTGTTGTTGGGACTAACCTCTGCTCCAATCCACCACTGGACTAATACCATTTTGTTCTGGGTCTAATGTGGAAACTAAAAAAGTGCTGGAGCTCACACTGCTAATTATCAAGCTGTTTGTTTTTCTATGACCTACCCCAAATTTCCTCCCTTTGGGGACAATGGTTATGTCAATAGGTGCAGGTATGTTATGGGGGACATTGAGGAATATCATCCCACCTTCACAGCTGCTCAGCCAAGTCCACCTACCCACCACCTCTTGGGACCTCGTCTTCAACTACACATCTCCTCCACCAAAGACACCCAAGTCACCACCCGGCCATCTCTTCCTGCTCTGTATTAGTTGTTTGAGCCATTAATCTAACCCAGGTCACTTGGACCATAGTGAAGGCTTTATCCCTCTTTGTCCCCAGAGTGGCCAGTATAGCTAATGTCTCTCATTCATCCATGCTATAGTCAAGTTTCCACTGTTTTTTATATTTTTATATATTTTTCTTGTTAAATGATGTTACATAAAATAAACAATCCCAAAATGTCTTCTATTTCTTACTGTACATTGTTTAGCAACATTTCTTACACACTATGCAGACTCCTTTTCTTTTATTCCTAATAACAAAAATCAACTAAGGTATAATATAGAACCAGTCTGTAGACACTCGTCTACTACTAATTTACAATGTTTCTTGTGACAATGCTTTAAATACAGAGATTTCACAGTTCTTATGATCTATTCATTCCTTTCCCAGTGAAAAAGACAAACAGTATCTACATTTTTAGAGATACCCTTATTAATATAAAAGAAACATAGCTGAGAAATGGTCACTAAGAATTACACTGTTAAACTGGAGTTACAGCATGCAAATATTTTCTACTGTGTTTTTAGATTATATACAAATTAAGATTATATGTGTTGTTTATGCACATAACTTTGTGATAATGGGGCTATTTTTCCACACATAGTAGCACACAGAATGGAATGAGTTTTTAATAATGTAAACACCTACCACATTAAGTTATTGCACATAATTACTGTGCACCACACCTTTTGATTTGTTAATCGTGTTACCTGCAAGCAGACTTGCCGAGGCCATGTGTTAAACATATTGGCAGAAACTGAAGAAGCCTATTTTGCTTCATACTACCTGAGGGGATCGTACTATCAATATTTGATGACAACTTCTTAAGTGCTGCTTGTTCACATGTAATTATGCAGGAAAAATGTTGTCATTTACAAATAATACTGAAGACACCCCAACAAGCAATTAACCTAATGACTCGCTTATCATTCAGACTAAGACTACTGAGAACTAAGCATGCATAAATGTGTAAATTTGTGACAGATGGTGAAGGCTTTCCACCTTATCAGGTCTTTAGCTTTCTTACTGAATTGCATGACAAACAAAAGCTGAAGTTTTCTCTGTGATTAACACATAGAAACAGTTGCACTTTACTTAACATACTGATAATGCTGTAAACGACTATGACTTCTAAGAAATGAATATGTAGCTTTTGGGACTGTTAGTCACCTGTCTGAGTATAATGCATCCAGTTTAGAATAACCTCTGGGGCTCTGTACCACCTGGTGACCACGTAGCCTGTCATTTCTGTGTCAGCATGTCGTGCCAACCCAAAGTCCAGTATCTGCAATAAAGGAATAAAATAATATACATTATTGTTAGCATTAAATTCAGTACATTACAGTTTAGTTATTTATGAGACTCATAATATATAGAAATTATAATAACTTAAGGCACTCTGCTTTTAACTCCAGTGTGAGTACACTATTGTTTCATTAAAGGGATCTCAATGCATTTAAATAGGAGCTCATTAAATAAAGTGACACAACTCATGAATATCACAACATGGACAACAAAAGGATATTTATCACTCCACATAAACATATAAAACATACACACTGTCAACATAAAGTTCTCTATCTGGAGTGCAAGAAACATTTGACATCTAAATGTCATTTGGTTACACTGCAACACTCCTTGATGCACCTTAATTGTCACGAATGTTTTTGAAGACCCTGGTATAGTTAAATTTCTGGATATGTTTGTGCAGGTTATTTTTTGTGGAAAGCTTCCTCAGTATCAGAGATATCTTCAATTTTAGGCAAGGATCATTGTGCAATCCCTATCATTAGGTTAACAGTGACTTTAAAACCTCAGACATATAAATTTCATGAGTTACCCTCCTTAGGCACTGGTAGGCGTTACACTACAAACAACCTACCGCACTATATTTGGACCACATCGTGACACCTTCTACAATACTTCATTCATCTTTTACTTTGGTATAATGGCATCAACATACTATTCTGTCTTGCTCTTGAGGAATTTTGGATCAGCACATGTATAAATTCATTCATTCATTGACTTTCCTTCCTTTACTGTTCCAAAGTCTTTTGAAAAAGCATGCTTTCATCTGTGAATTATTGTGACAGCTTTTTATCTGTAGTTGTTTAATAACTGCTCTTGGCAGCCACCTGTGTCTGCTGAGAGTATGGCAGTTTAACTCAGTTATTTTTATCCACTCTCGTTCAGGATACAGTGTTTAGTTTACATCACTGTCAGAAAAATATGTATTAGTATATGTATTAGTAATGTGCTTAGTGCATTTAGAGCTTGAAAAGGGTTAACACATTTATTCTATTTTACACTGCATAAATCTGTACAAATTGCAGAAGTTTCTGACCTTGTATTGTCATGAAATATGTGCAGCTAAAATCTTTGCTTATGCCTTGGAAATTTACTGAGAAGCAGATGATTTCTGCTTGTGTCAGGAAAATAATGAATAGAACAATACCACTTGCCGCTTGTGCTGTGAGAAAATACACAGCTGCAGAAGCTATAGATAATTAGAACAAAGACTACTTGAAAATATGAACTGCAATCAGCATTTGCTTGTGTCTGAGCTAGAAAAGTACCTTGAAATGTAACACATGCATTAGAACTATACAATAGAAGCTTGTAACGGGCTGGTCCCCACCAAGTCCAGGTTTTTTTCTCAAAAAGTTTCTCACAAATCTAGTTATGTCAGCAGAAAATCTGAGTAACATCTGCTGTAGAACAATACTGAAAGTTGTGTTTGATTACATCAGCTATAGAAGGCCATGTCTTGTAAAACAGTATAAGAATAGCATACTTCCTGTTAGTAGTTAGACAAAATCTTGTATTTGCATGTTTTTGTCTCCTTGTTGCAAGTTATTTAAATGTGCCTTAACTGAACCTTACATGTATTGGTCTTTGAAGTTTTTTCCTTTGACAGATTGGTCCTTCAGACCGGAAACCCTCACTTCGCCTCGGATCAGACAGGCCAGGTGGCTTGAAACCGTATGGGGAAGAAACCACGTCGGTTCTTCTTATTTGAAAAGCCCTCCGACTGAATTGTCATACAAAAGAGGCCAGCCACTTTCTGATCTGCGACTGAAGGATGGGGTTTACATGAACCAGGTGATCAATCATGAAGGCTCAGGTAAGGTGAATCTACCTTTTTTTCTGTTTTAGATCAGGGACTAGATTTGTATTGTTTTGTTGAGACTTTGTTTTTATAAGTCAGGGACAAAAAAATTGCTGTCTTGTCATAGATCAGGGAAACAGAGCAGGTAGGCAGTCATTCTGAAGAGACTATAACAAAATCCATGGTACCACTTTAAAAAATAAGGAGTTACGTAACGATTAAAAGGGTAGAACAAAATGGGCAATAATTGCACAAAAAGACCCCAAAATCCGCCGTTAACCAAAGACGCGAAATACATGCAGTCACAGCGTGCTGATAATATTAAATACTACTCAAAATGGGTTAATAAGTATGAATTTGACAGTAAATTAGAAAAATCCTTGCTTATCAAACTTGTCAAACAGCTTAAAACCAATTCTAAATTCCTCAGGCACACAGTTGGATTGAGGAAGTAAACCGTAGGGAACAAAAAAGCAATAATTCAAAAGCAATGTTTTTAGATAAGGAGGACAATAACTTAGTACTAGCATCAGCCCCTCCGCCTCCCTTACCAGAATATGAAGCAAGTGAACAAGTTAGTCCACCCCCGCGATATCCTGCTGTCACTGTAAATAGAGATACTACAAAAGCGAAACTGTTTACTAGAGATCCCATCGAGACCAGGTCTCGATCACGGGCAGGTAATTCAAAAGGGGACATTGAGCTATATCAAATGGGTAGGATTTCACGATCTATGAGTGAAGAAGAAATATGCCCACTTATAGAAGTGCCTAATCCTCAGGCAGGGCAAGAAGGTCAGGACCCAACTATTCTAGTGTACAGACCCTGGACTCCGGAAGACATCCGGAAAGCCACTGAGGGAATTCCCCATCCAAAAGTAATTTTAGAACGTTCTTAGAAGATTTGCAAGGAATGAGGCTAAGTTATAATTTAAATGGAGAAGAGGTAGAAAAAGTAGTCAGACAAATTGTGGGACCAGATTGGCACATGATTAGTGGCGACTGGAATCCCCGTGACGCTGCGCTCAGGCCCCTCCCACACAGCAGCGCAGAGCTAGACAACAGAGTGAAAGGTCTTACAGACCACATCTCTGAGAAATGGAAGCCTAGGGCAGACTGGACTTGCATTAATCAATGCATCCAACAAGAAGGCGAAACTGTTGACAGATATTATGCCAGACTGTTAGAATGTTTTAATAACCATTGTGGAATGCAGGTTCCTGAAGATCAGACACATGATTCCCCATATGAGCAGCAGCTAAAGAATGCATTTTTGAAAGGCAGTATTGCACCCATAAGCAGTTTTATTACAAAGCACATGGTAGATCATCGTACAAGCAGATTACAGTCATTACTTGAATATGCTAGGCATGCCAAAAGGAATTTTAATAGCAAAAAGAAAAAGAAAGCCCAAGTATTTTCTGTAGAAGATTGAGTAGAAGTTTATATAGTACAGGCTGGGAAAAAGGGCAAGAAAAATGCCCAAGGAAACAAACAATCTGATCAGCGATTAGAGGACTTTGAAGGGTGAAAGAAAAGGGGTGAATGTTTTAAATGTGGTAAAAAGGGACACTTGGCAAGGGATTGCAAGAAAAACAAGATGGCAACCACGGAAGACAAGGAGGGTGAGGACTGACTATATGATAGTCAGGAATCACTAGAAGGAGATAGCAGAGATATGACAAATGAAAATGTGATAGAGGGAGTAGAGAATGTGACAGAAGGAATGGAGGAAGTGCAGGAAGTTACGGATAGTGAAGAAAATGAAATATTGGATTTAGCTTTATTGAGCTTAGAGCTCTATTTAGCAGACATGAAACCAGAAGTTACACTCCTGGTAGAAGGGAGGGAAGTCAGATTCTTGTGTGACTCAGGGGCATCACGGACCCTGATACATCCCTCCAAACTGCCAGAGAATTCAGAGTCACCTGATTACATATTAGTGAAAGCAGCTAATGGACAGCTGTATCGGGAGCCCCTCTCCCATAATATTGCAATAACTGATCCTATTTCAGGATTGACCCAGAAAAGCAAAATTGTTGTTTCTGCAAAATGCCCAGTAAATCTCTTGGGCAGAGACCTTATGCAGCTATTTAGTATAGCAGTAGTTCTGACTACGCACGGTATGGAAGCACAGCGACAAATTGATACCTTTGCAGTGCAATCGGAGGGTGAAATGTTTTATTGCTACAGTCAGTACTTGGTTACGACTGGTCCAGGGGCAGTAACAGAAGAGTTGATGAATGTAGCCATCAGCAAGTTCCCCTCCCTTGACATTGATAAACAACATTTGTTGCACTGTACTCTGTATTATTGTAACACACCAGGACCTGATACGGAATATGAGCAAGAATTGTTTAGAAATCATGCAAACAGAATGATATTACGTAATCTGTACTGGGACACTGAAGGGAACAGTGTAGCCAGCTGTTCATTGCCCCAGAAGTTCTTTGCACTCTATAAATCTAATCGATTACCACATGTTAGCTTAACTAAGGACAAGAATGTGAAATGGGTAGACTTAGGAGAAAAGGTCACGAGATGGGAGAAGCAGACAGAGTTAGAACTGTCAGAATAAGGAATACAAAGGCAGAAGTTGAATTGGATAACTCAGACCCACCCAGCTGTACACTTGCAGACTAGCAAGGACAGCTGATTAGCACTCCTATTGAAGGAGGAAGAGAATGCCTTACAGAATATACCAGAAACTCTTTGGTCAACAGAAAGGTCAGATGTAGGACTTATTCGTACAGCGGAACCAGTTACTATCACACCAAAGTCAGCATTTAGACCACAGAAAAGACAGTATCCCTTAAGAAAAGATGCAGACGTAGGAATCAGGTATTATAGCAGCTTTACTTAAGGAAGGGGTGCTGGTGGAATCTCCTGATTCACCATGTAACACACCCTTATTTCCTGTTAAGAAAGCAAATGGAGAATGGCGTATGGTCCAAGATTTACAAGCTGTAAATGACGCAGTAATACCAAGGGCACCTACAGTGCCAGACCCACACACCCTGTTGAATGATTTAAAACCTCAACAGAAATATTTTTCTGTGGTAGATATCAGCAATGCGTTCTTCTCAATACCGATACACCCTGACAGCCAGTATTGGTTTGCATTCACATTTCAGGGGAAAAGGTATACATATACGCGACTACCATAGGGATATTGTGAAAGTCTGACAATATTCTCACAAGAAATGGCAAGCAACAGGATAGGATTTCAAAAGGTAATGTGAGAGCTGATACAGCTGCAAAGCAGGCAGCTTCAGAAGTATTTCTTTTGAATGAGGAATTACAACCCTCTGAGTTTTTAGATGTAGAAATGTTAAAGACAATGCAGACACTTACTATGCAAGTTGAAAAACAAAGATGGGTAAAAAGAGGAGCAATTCTCGAAAAGGGGCTGTACATCTCTAAAGAAGGGAAACTGATATTGCCATCTAATTTGTTTAGATATACAGCTTTGTTGAGCCATGGGCAGTGCCATGTCTCAACAGGGGGGATGGTACAGCTGGTGAACCAAGTGTTCACGACATACGGATTCTTAAACTACTCTAAAAAATTTAGTTTGATGTGCCACGTTTGTAATAAACATCATGCACAAGGGGTGTTAAAGCCCAAGCAAGGGAGTTTCTCTACACCACCGTATCCGTTTCATACTATCTGTATGGATTTCATAGAATTGAATAAATGTGAAAATAAGAAGTATTGTCTTGTCATTGCAGATATGTTTTCCAGATGGGTGGAAGCCTTTCCGACTAAAAATCCAGATGCGGCAACTGTGGCGAAAATTCTCATTAAAGAAATCATTCCTAGATTCGGCATTCCGGAAAGGATCTACAGTGACAACGGCACACACTTCGTAAACCAGACCACACAACAGTTAAGTAAACATTTTGGTATATCTTTAAAAAATCATTGTGCATACCACCCACAATCTGCAGGGCTAGTAGAGAGGCATAATGGGATTTTAAAGAGTAAGCTGAGGAAGTTAATAGTAGAAACACAGAGGAATTGGATGTACTGTCTGCCCCTGGCACTGTTGAGCATGAGAACTGTTCTGAATGCAAAAGGATTGACTTCTTTTGAAAAACTATTTGGAAGGGCTTATTATATACCTCAGTGGAAACCTCTCATGCCCACAGACCAGGAAGCCGACTGTACACTCGCAGAAATCTGTTAAATTCTAAACATTTGTTGCAGTCAAATTCTGTTTCAGATAAAGAACAAACCAGACCATCAGAAGTGGCAGTGGTCCCAGGTACCTGGATCTGGGTGAAGACAATAAACAAAAAGAATTGTGTGTCACCAAACTGGGAAGGTCCATATCAAGTATTTTGTCGACACCCACTGCAGTCAAGATAGCAGAGCGCGCCTCCTGGATCCACCTGACACACTGCAAACTAGTTAAAAACTTTGAACTGGACAAAAATCTTGTCACATGCCAAGAGTAAAAATGATAGAGTCCAGAAGAAACAGGAATGCAGAACAACCCTTTCCTCAGAAGTATTGCATAATCATCCTGTTTACTGTACTAGTGACAATAATCTTTTTGCTGTGGCCTTTCCTTTTTCCAGCCACACAAACTGAACTGAATAAGCGTGAAGCGTTACTCATAGACTGGCATCCAAACTTTAACACTTACCAGGCAATTAAATGTGTGTATGCTAAGACTTTCAATGTTTCGAATTGCTGGATTTGCACAGCTTTGCCAACAGCATACGGGGGGTTATTAATGACTACGGTCCCCCTAGAGGCCAATGAGACCTGGGAAAACTTGATTTATGATACCTCAACCATTACATCACAAGATAAAATAGCATTGCACTTGTCTGTTCTACAAAAGGGAACTGTGTGTTTTTATAAAAATGATACTGTTCAAGTGGGTTGGAGCAATTGCAATGTGACTGTTCCTTATAAATGTTACACTAAAGGTAACAATGCAGATTTTTATTGTAATACAAACTATGATTCATTTCTTGGATTGATGCACAAAATTGATGAAGTAAAACATAATTCTGTTCTTTATAAACAACTGTCTATAATTGATAGAAAAATGTTTCATGCAGGGCAAGTGTATATTCATAGCAAGGTTACTACTAAAGCAGAGGACTGTTATTTTGTGTGTGGCAGAAAAGCATACAAATGGTTACTTGAGAATTGGTCCGGCAGTTGTTTTTTGGGTTACCTAGTTCCGGCCATATGATACACTGCAGTTTTGCCTCGAGGAAAAATTCGAAATGTCCGAGAGGTCGTCAAGAAACCTGTAAATCCAGTGGGACAAATCAATGTGCATTGGAAAAAACATCATTCTATAGGCAATACACATATGGACTTGAGTGATAGTGTTATATCGTGGGCAGGCATATTACCAGCATATGGAGCAGTCAAATCGATCTGGGAGCTGAGAAAACTGTCTAAACTTCTTGAAGTAATGAACAACGCAACTTTTTCCATTCCCGAATTGGTGACTGATGAACTGAATGCCATGAGAACTGTAATGTTCAAAACTGCATGGCTCTCGACTTCACCCTAGCGGTGAGAGGTGGTACTTGTGCTTTAATCCAGGAAGAGTGCTGTTCGTATATTCCTGACCATAAACACGAGATAGACAATCATCTTGAGGTAATTCAGCAAGTGTCAGCCATAACCAAACCAGGCCCAAATCCATTGACGGACTTTTTCCAGAAATGGTTTGGGGGGTGGGGTACCATCCTAATGAACATCCTGATTGCCATTTGTGTAGGAATGCTCCTACTGGGAGTATGTGTTTGTTGTGGCATCCCCTGCATGAAAAGACTGGTTAAAGACTTTATAGACATGTCAGTTTCTAAGTGCTGAGTTTGAAGAACTATTGAAAAACTGAAATGCTTTCATAAGTTTAAACTGAATGACTCTCTTAACTGCAAATCCTGAGTAGAAAGAGGTTAGGAGAAGAAAAAAACTGTTTATGCTTATTTTGAAAGTAGAATAAAAGTATTAAAAGGAGGGAAATGTCAGAAAAATATGTATTAGTATATGTATTAGTAATGTGCTTAGTGCATTTAGAGCTTGAAAAGGGTTAACACATTTATTCTATTTTACACTGCATAAATCTGTACAAATTGCAGAAGCTTTCTGACCTTGTATTGTCATGAAATATGCGCAGCTAAAATCTTTGCTTATGCCTTGGAAATTTACTGAGAAGCAGATGATTTCTGCTTGTGTCAGGAAAATAATGAATAGAACAATACCACTTGTATAAATGTTATGAAACTTTGACAAGGAGTTCCGCTTGTGCTGTGAGAAAATACACATCTGCAGAAGCTATAGATAATTAGAACAAAGACTGCTTGAAAATATGAACTGCAATCAGCATTTGCTTGTGTCTGAGCTAGAAAAGTACCTTGAAATGTAACACATGCATTAGAACTATACAATAGAAGCTTGTAATGGGCTAGTCCCCACCAAGGCCAGGTTTTTGTCTCAAAAGGTTTCTCACAAATCTAGTCATGTCAGCAGAAAATCTGAGTAACATCTGCTGTAGAACAATACTGAAAGTTGTGTTTGATTACGTCAGCTATAGAAGGCCATGTCTTGTAAAACAGTATAAGAATAGCATACTTCCTGTTAGTAGTTAGACAAAATCTTGTATTTGCATGTTTTTGTCTCCTTGCTGCAAGTTATTAAATGTGCCTTAACTGAACCTTACGTGTATTGGTCTTTGAAGTTTTTCCTTTGACAATCACACAAAGACAAGTTAAACATTTGGATTTTACTGCCATATACCACAAGTATATATATATATTTTCATTTTGGTAACATCTTCTAGCATATATTGTACTGGTCTTTAGTAACACTTTTGGCTTATCCAGCAGTTGGCTTATTCCAGTAGTCTTTGTGAGTTTAAATTAAACTATTGCTTATAAACCATAAACAAAACCAGGTCCACGTCATAAACGACTAAAGCCTTGACAACAATCCAGCCAATCCAGCATTAATTAGCAGCCCATATATGGTCAAGGGGCACGAAGAAAGAGGAATGATGATAAGGTGGAACTTGCTAGCATGTCTCTCTGAGGTGAAGGTCAGAGGGTGAGGTGGAACTAGCTAGGGTCTCTCTGAGGTGATGGTCAAAGGGTGAGGTGGAACTAGCTAGCGTCTCTCTGAGGTGAAGGTCAAAGGGTGAGGTGGAACTAGCTAGGGTCTCTCTGAGGTGAAGGTCAAAGGGTGAGGTGGAACTAGCAAGCCTCTCACTGAGGTGAAGGTCAAAGGGTGAGGTGGAACTAGCTAGCGTCTCTCTGAGGTGAATGTCAAAGGGTGAGGTGGAACTAGCTAGTGTCTCTCTGAGGTGAAGGTCAAAGGGTGAGGTGGAACTAGCTAGTGTCTCTCTTTTTGGTAAAGGTCAAAGGGTGCCTCCAGACAGAATACCTAATAGATACTGGAGATCACCAGAAGTCCTTACCCATCAAGGAGGCATGGCTGCTGAGGGGGCTGCCAGTTGCGGTGGCAAGAGACACGGCCATCATGTATGCCTATTGCATGCCATCCCTTAAGAAGAGGTATATGTGTGGTCATGCATAAGGGAACTTTTATGGCTTTAAAAGGACATTCCCAGCACGGATGATGGCAGCACTCCTACTGTTCACTGCTTAAAGGCATAAATGCACAGTAGGCCTTGGGCTTTCACCTGTGGGGGAGTTAAAGGGCCTAATGGTCACCGTAACCAGAGGAGCAGATGAGAACAAATCATAAACGCATGACTTATGTAACCAAGTGCCTTTTATTTTTTTTCTGATAATTCAGGAATAATCTATATAATTTCTTTATCAGCATAGTTCTTGCTATACCATTGTAATCATCTGAGATAATAAGGTTCATCTTCATTGTCTCTGTTTTTCTACACACCTTCCTTGCTGACTGTGCCCATCTGGTTTGCACATGTCCTGCAGCCTTTACTTTACTTTTCATCTTCTTTGTCCACTTTTCCCATTTGCATCATTTTTTAGTCTGACTAAAATTTCTCAGCATACATTGTATAGTGTTTCATGGCTGCATCTAAAGTTGGTCCATCTCACTGAGCCAGTTTCCATAACTTTGTTCACATTTCAGATGTATGCATTTTACTTAGCATTCAGGTTCTTCTGCAGCGGTTGAGTAGAACATAAGTACTTGGCATGCACCGATGCCATTCCTGTACTAGCACATGCTTTCATACTCTCAGTTTGCATTGTTTCTTTTATCTGTTTAAACAGCCATAACACACTTAAAATATAGGCTGGGCATGAGGGGCAACTACCTTGGGTGCAAAGTGTTGGAAGCACGATCAGCTGATCCTGATCTTTCTTTAATGCAACACCAGATTTTAAAAGCCAGCTTGCATTTGTGGCTAAACCTGATGGCTGAAGCAACCCTGTTGGGGTCTGGACTACAGCAATTGCTTGCTACATTGCTACAGTTTAGTCCCCACTTGGATTGCTACCGCCTTCAGGTTTGAATGCTTTGGAGGAGGGTTGGGGGCAGGGTGAGAACCAGGATCTGAATGGCTAGGCAGGAAGGGGGTGTTATGCATCTGCCTACTTGGCTCTGAGGAAATCTGATTTTTCTCTTCAATGAGAGCTGTGGGGAGGGGGATACATGGATCTGTATTGAGCTGATCATACAGCGATTGGCTTACTACAGTAAAGTACTTTTATTTTGCTCTTCACGTGAAGAGCTGAGGAGGTGGGGAGCTGGTTCATGGTACCGGCGCAGGCTGCTGCTTGAGTCAGCTTTGCTTCTGAACTGAAGTGTGCATCTTTTAGTGTTTGCAGAATTCTGTAACCATTCACCCTTCACTTGTTGCTGTACTCTGCCACTAATTTACCTTGTTTTAATGTAAGCAGTTAATGCTTTGGGCATTTCTGAGATTCTGGAATGGTTCTGTTACATTATTTTTGATATTTTTGGGAATAGTTATAGTAGTGCTATTAAGTTAAGTAAGCAATATGCAAGCAATATTAAAGTTAGAACCAGATATTTGCCATGTACCTATAATATATTTTGATATAAAAGAAGTATTTAAAAATGTTGGTTATTCTATTTTCATTTACTTCATAAAAATAAGCATGAACAAATGTCAGAACCACTGCAACAGGAGAACCAAAGACTCTAAACATTTGGATGAATTAAAGAGAATCATGTTGACTTTCTGAAGGCAGTTTTGGTGAATGTAAAAACATTGATAGCTAATTGTGATTTTGGATTTATCTGCTTAACAATGGAATGTTAATTGATAATTGAATATAAGAGCTGATCGTTTAACTTAAATTTGGTCTCCAAGTATTGCATAGATATATAATTATAAAATGGTTGCATTAACAATCAGTGTCAAAATCACATGCATTGCACAGTATCAGTCTGAAAACATTTCAGTAAAACATCTAAATTGTTTTAAAAAAATGGTAAAAGAATATTTCTGGACAACAGCAGATGTGAACATTCTACACCGATTATCTATGCATGAAGATAGAAATAATGATTTAATAATTAATTGCTTTTGGTCGAACATGACTGAGTAACAATATTTGTTAGGACTACTAAAATTTAAGATGGCACACATTTTTGTGTTTTAGACAATAATTACTATTTAAGCAATGACCGATGACACGGTGTGGTATATTGAAGATTTACCCACGGCTGGCATGGTTTAATCACGAGGGTGAAGCCCGAGTGATTAAATAACGCCAACCGTAGATACATCTTCAATATACCACAACGATGGAGTCGGTTATTGCTATTATACAATGAAGAAAAAAAAAACTTAGTTTTCTTAAATAAAGTCTTCGTATAATTGTTCTTCTCTTGCTGGTGGTATACTGCTACATTGTGTTGAAGTACTATGCATAAATATGGCACTTGTGTTCCCACGCATACGCAGTGCATCAATGCTTTGAAATGGAAGCAACGGAGAAAAGAAACTCTCTGTTGCTCTGTTTTTGTTTTCTTTTTCTTTTTTTTTTTTTAATTAAAACAAAACTTTAGGGTAGTTTACGGGTAGGGGTAAGAGCATGGAAGAAATACAAGGGATAGACATACCTGATTTCCCTAGTATTTTGTTCAAGCTGCCTCTTTGGTATGTCCGGAGTCGGGGCTAAAGATTTTATTTTTTTATTTTTTAAGAAATAAAAATAAAATTTAAACAATATACCAACGGAAAGAAGTCCAGGTGACCGGACCTTTTTGGCTGGTATAGTGTCAAGCAGTCTAGTGGGAGGGTCTTTAATATATTCCAATCAGTTTGTTTGAGGGCATTAGAGAAGGTAGTGGGGTTGAAATTTGATAGGTTATGTGTGTGTATATATTGGTGCTGGAGGGGAGGGCAAAGGGTTGATAGGTTGATATAAGAAGGCAGATGATCACTAAAGGAGTCAGGGAGGATGCCTGAATCAGTAATGTTGTTAGGGTGGGTGGCTAGGATCCAGTCCAGAGTAGAACCTGAAGGGTTATTTTTGTTGGGTTTTGTGATGGAGGTAGTGAATTGAGTGAATTTGAAGAGGTTGACAGATATAGCAGGATTCTGGTTGTTAATCTTGTTCCAATCTATATTGACATCTCCGAGAATATAGGTCTCAATATTAATATTAGTTGAGGCACATTGGAGGATGTCCTCAAGAGTAGGGGTACTGTCACCTGGGGGAATATAAATGGATATCAGACAAATCATTTTGTGACTGTTCATTTGTAATAACCCTGTTACTAGTTCTGCATTGTTGAACGGAGGAATGGGGTCTGGGTATGGAACAATGGAGAGAAGATTAGGGAATACTAAGGCTACTCCGCCACCTTTTTTATTTAGGCGGTCATATCCAAGGGCTTGAAAGTCAGAGGGAGGATTTCTGAGTCAGAGATGGAGGGTTTAAGCCAGGTCTCAGAGATGGCTACAATATCTGGCAGGTTATGATGTAGCCAGGCATGGAAGATGGTTGTTTTATTTTTTAGACTCTGGGCATTGAGAGTAATTATTGTTATGCTTTTGAGGCTGGGGTGTTGGTAGTTAAATGGGAAGTAAGATTGTTAGCGGTAGTAGGTCCTGGGTTGGGGTGTACATCACCTGCAAGTAAAAGTTGGATAAAGAAATGAGGTAGTAGGGAATTGGGTTTGCCTTTTGGCAGGTAATGATGGCAGCTAGGAGGTTTGGAGATGGTATGTTTTGTTATAGTGGGTAAAACCTTAGGTTTAAAATAGTGAAGGATGTTAGGTTGTACTAATGTTGAAGATATGGCATGGAAGTGAGGTGAGGGGGATGTGAGAAGGGGGTTGCGAGAGATGTAGTGGAATGGAGATTTGTGGAGAGGAAGAGAGGAGGTATAGGAGGTGGTATGGTACAGTGGAATTAGAATTAATAGTGTAAGGAAGGAGGTTTTATGGGTTTGCAGAGATAGAGAGTGCATTATGTGGGAGGGGATAAGAAAGTAATATAGAGTGATATGAGCAGTATAGTGAAGGTAGGATGTAGGGGAGAATGAAGAAAGAGAGGGGAAGATTGAGTATAGTATGTGTGAGGGGAGAGTTTAATAATTAGTGGGTGGAGAGGAGGAGGGGTGGGTTGAGGAGGCCTGTGATTGGGTATATGGGAAGGGGTGGAGACTATAGGGAGAAATAAATGTAGGAGCACTGGGGTGGGTGGAATTTGGGGGTAGGGTAGGGGAGCGGAGTGAGCCCGAAGGGCGAACAGAGCGAGTTGAAACAAGTGAGTGAAGCAGCTCTAGAGAAACAATCAGTGAAATGCTAATTGCTCAGGTAATGTACACAATGTGTAAGTATAGAGTGAGTAGAGGAAAAATGGTGTAGTTCAGAGGGGAGAGTTGTGTTAACTACAAAACCAGAGGTGTATAGGAGGGTGTGAGGAGCGAAGTATGATAAGTGGAGATAAAGTGGAGATGACTGTTAGGGTAACAGGATGGAGTAGTGGAAGGGGCTGGTTTAGATTGCCACCTGGTGGACAAGGAGAGTCACTACTGCAGGAGTAATTTCAGGGAAAGGCTGGTCATGGAATAAGTACTGTTACAGTTCAGCTAGAGGAGGAAGCAATAGAGAGACCGAGGGTCTTTGAACTAACTATAGGGTTCTAAGGGAGGTGGGCTATGGCTGCTGGCAGTCCTGGCTAGAGGCGTACAATTTACAAGCAGTAGGAATTATACAATTGTAGTTGATGGCTTATCTGCCAGTGTTAAAAAACACATGCTTTCTTCATTTCAGGAAGAGCACAGGGACTAGATTACAGGGTGATGATACAGCAGGAAGTTTGGGAAGGGTCCTTGGTTTCCAGGCGATCAGATTTCTAGCTTCAAGTGGAGGGAAAGCAGGCTGGAGAGCTGGGAACAGTTAGGGAGCAAGAAGGGCAGTGGAGGGAAAAAGAAAAGAAAAAAATAGTTCTTGTTAAAAAAATCTGGCAATATAACCAAGTGAATACAAAAAAAATGCAACATTAAGATATTCATCCAACAAGCTGGAACTGTTCTGTAGAAAGTTGAAAATTAGCAGCATTACAATATTCTCCAAACATCATAAGCAGTTTGTCAACTACAAATGACTGCAGACAGTCGCTAAATGCAGTATTTACATAGATAAACACCAAAGACTATCCTATACCAGAAATGCAATGTAGTTTAGAATGGGTTTAATCCTATAAACATATGGTAGAACCAGAGCCATAATCATCAAAAAGAGTTTGCTGTGATATTCTTATAGTAGAGCCAGAGCCTTAAGCACCTTATATGATAAAGGATAAGCTTGTATGGAGGTCGCAAATGTGGTGGGACATCAGCTTAATGGTGTTTTCTTGCCTGGTGGAGATGAAGATGTAAGCGTGTCAGCATATGCGTACACACTGGTACATGGGCTAGTTGGTAGCGGCTCTGCTTGGTTACACTATTTCTACAGTTAAAGATTAGCCATAAGCACCAAAATGTCTGAAGTGAAATCGTTTTGTAGAGCCAGAGCCTTAAGCACCTTAAATGATAAGGGATAAGCTCATATGGAGGCTGCGAATGCGGTGGGACACCACCTTTATGGCGTTTCCTTGCCTGGTGGAGATGAAGATGTAAGCGTGTCAGCATACGTGCACACACTGGTACATGGGCTATCTGGTAGCGGCTCCACTTGGTTGCACTATTACTAGAGTTGTAGATTAGGAGCTGAAATATGCTAGTGATCGGGTAAAGAAAATAAAGGTCACTCTATTCCACGAGCATTATCAAATTGTGGTAGGTAGGGTATGTCTAAACTACACGAATAATGTGTAGAAGATGAAAAATATGGTCTATCTAGGGAAGTAAAGTTCCCACACTCCACGTGGAGAAACGCTAAAGTATCTAGGCTTACAGGTACAGAGCAAACAAAAATGCTAAAGTATCTATGCATACAGGTACAGAGTGAACAAAACATAAAGTAGATTGCAAGTCCAAGTAAGACACACAACAGCAGGATATACACATTTAGCTAAGTTTAGCTAAGAATCCAGCTAATTCACAGGGTGTTACATACATCAGCATGGAGGGCGTCTAGTTCCTCATCTTTCATGCAGTTTGCAGTGCCCGGGATATAATGTGTTCATGCAACACCCAAACAGTTCCCATGATTCTCATATCTGGTGCACATCTAGCCTGTACTATTTCATCTGGGGTAGATTTTGTACAGGGTCATCTACTTGGTATGTTCCCATGTAAGCAGGTGCAGTCATCACTATAGGAAGGTATCATGAATCACGTAGCAAGCCACAAATAATGGTGTCATCACTGCATGTTACACAGGATTCGACATATTTAATGGAACCATGGATGATGGCCCCATCCACAGACCCCAGACCTCACAAGACATCTACAACAACTGGAAAGGCCACAGAAATACCTCACAAAGAGGATTACCGGCCTCAAAGAGATGCCCTATGCAGACCGTCTCAAAAAACTGCAGCTTTACTCCATTGCATATCGCCTACTCAGAGGTGATCTCTGCCTAACACACAAAGCTATGTCAAACCCAGAGCTTTTAGACATGCTCCACTTAAAGAAATCCCAGTCCCTACGAGCTACACGCTCTATGGACCTAAACCTTGTCACCACAATAAACAGCACATGCTGGAGGGATAGATTCCTGTCCCAGAGACTTCCCATACTCTGGAACAAACTACCTATCTATATCAAACAAAGCTCCTCATTAGCACTCTTCTAGAAAAATCTTGATGATTGGATGGGAGATAGGAAATTCACCCTGGGGATCACTTCTGTGGCTCTGCTCGACAGTGGCACAAGAAAATAATTTTCTTGGGTGGTGAAAGCCAGAGTACATTTGGCTAGGCTTATAAAGGCCCTAGGGCCAACAGCCTAGTACCTACCTATGAACCTATGAACTTCCTCTGGACTTAGATTCCATGCCCTTCCTTATAAGTTGAATGACATGCAATGATTTTCTTGCTACTTTAGACACATGTTGTTTGAAAGCCAGATTGCTATCAATACGAGTCCACAAATCCCTGACTGTCAACTTTTAGGGGTGTTTTATCAATTTCCAAAATGTACTATTATGTATTCCTTGGGATTTAGTTTTAGCAGAGGCTTTGGCACCAGTCATTTGTCTGTGTTAGACATTCCTGTAAGATGTTAGTATCTTGGGGGGGGGGGGTTCTACAACTGTTGCTAACTTGCAATCTTGGTAAGCCAGGGACCATTGCCATTGGCTATGACTTCTGAAAAATAGATGCCAAAGAGGAGCAGCCCAGCACAAAGCCCTTAGGTGCTCACTATGACCAGCTTCTTTTGTGGAGGTGGTCTCTCCATTCATAACTTCTTAGGTCCTGGCTATGAGCCAGCTGACTATCCATCGAGTTACACAGGAGTTTTAGTCTAATTCTGTGAGATGGTTTACAACATCTGAGTGGGGTATTGTATTAAATGTCTTAGCTAAGTCAAGGTAGGCAGTAAGCTCCATTTTGCCCTCAACCATTGCCTTGGTGACCTTTTCAAAGAAGCCCACCAGATTCATTAGGCATGACCAAACTTTAACAGTGCAGAACTGGGCTGGGTCCCATGTCTGAAGGATTCCTATGTCATTGTTAATCATTTCCATGATGATTCTTTCCATGGCTTTGCAAAAGACATGACTCAGACGAATGGGTCTATAGTTCGCAAGATCCACTGATGGCCAGCCCTTGTGTCGAGAGATTATTATTGCAGTCCTCCATTCATTTGGAACAAAGCCCATGCAGAGGCAGTTGTTGGAATTGTGACTCCAGTGGCCCTGCGAGCTCATATTTCAGACTATTTAGGAGGCAACCTGGGATATTATCAGGATAACAATGGCTGGAAAAAGTACCCAACAGACAACAGCAATGAAAGAGTGGAGGGACAGACTTTGGAAGCCAGAATACCATAAGGGGCAGAAATCAGAGACACATCCTTTTTAAAGCCACACACAGAAAGGCAGGGTTAGGGGGATTAGGAAATATTTAAGCTGTAAGTAGCAAACTAGCTATATAGAGGGGTTCAATCAAATAAAGCCAGTATTGGAGCTCTGGTCCTATGATTCTGAACTACAGGTTAATGATCCCAGTTAGGTTAGAATTTCAGAAACTTTAGCTTAAAGGAGAACTGCACCCACAGGCTCAAAAAAACATGTTTATTTCATCGTGGTTTGTTTTTCCTACATTTTAAAACCACTCTGGGACTGTTTCAAAGACATGCGTCTGGAGCGTTTTTCCCTGTGCCTCTGCTGAAAATTGGCTTTGTTCCAAGTCAGACTTTCCTGGTAAACAAATAATAAATAAATAAAAACAAAAAAAAATACATTTACAGGTTTTTAAATATTTTTATATGTAATTTCTGAGTCTGACATCTTGAATTAATTCTGACTGTTTAGTCTGCCTCTAGGTATCCCACAATGCAGTGCTTGTCTGTAAAAAATTACATCATGCAGGCAGGCCTTTTTTTCCCGAACGTTCCTGTCACAGCATTGATTTTACATGCATACACTGCTGTCTTTCAGTCAGTTTTAAGTGACATTCCACGCCATTCAGTGACTACATAAAACACAAACAGTGCAAATGCCACAAAACAGACTTTCAAAGTGCTTTTTACTGCTGCTTCTTTTTTAGAATGCCTAAATTGCAGTCTTTTGTGAAGCCTGAATTGTACTATTTTGACACATCTCCCATTCCCCTTCACACCTAACTTCCCTAGCTGTCAAAGTGCTAAGGGTAATTTGAGCTGTTACCTGCTGTGATTGACAGCTCACAGCAGGAGACTTGACGCATGTACTGTTTCCTTGTTCTAGCCTTTACTTTCTGTATGGGTAGGGAAAGGACCGGGGAGCTGTGACATCACAGCATGGGTGGGGTTTTAGGATGGTCATGGTGATGTCAGTTTGGGGAGGGAATTGGCCAGAAAACTACCTGTATTCATTGACCTTGATTAAATGAATTGGAGAGTGCAACAAGCTTTTACAGGGTGGGATAAAAGTTTTTTGAAAGTGAAACCACCACAGTACAGTAATGTACTGTTCTAGTGGAGAGAAACAGTCTACTTAAACTATTTTAAATGCTTTATTGCTGTTTATTCATAGCAGGGAGAGCAAATAGGGAGAAAAAGACAGAGAAGTTGAGCATTTCTTAAGAGAATTCCATTGTTGTCCTTTAATGATTCAGTGGGGGGAGGGACAGACAGAAAGAACAGGGAAAATAATACAGACTGTATGACTTGACAAATGTCAGCCACTCTGCAGGTGTTGGAATCTGTAAAGAAGGTACTACAAAAATGCAACATGTTTAGATTATATTACACAATCCAGGCCTACTAATGAATGAATTGATTCTTTAGTGTAATGAATAAAGAAAAGCAATTAAAGACAATATAAATGTTGCAGCAGTTTTTGTTCAACAACCTATGAGTCATACAAAAATCAAAAATATTACTGGATATAGCATATTTTTTGGGGGGACTACACCCTTGCATTATACTTACATCTCATTTTTGATTTTCCTATACATTCTCAGTCATTAAGAATTGCTATCCATTCTGACATCACTCAGTACAGGTCTGACCTACTTAAAGGCTAATAATGCTGTACTGTTGCAGCATACACCTGCTGAGTCAACAGAGCCAGACTGTGGACAAATGGGGCTTAGTATAGGGCAATGAGTCAAGCCCCTGCCAACATATCTCTAAACTGTACATATTTTTGCCACATATTTTGGCCCATTTTTTACAAAATTATGGTTTTCTGACAAAATTAGTGACAAATCATTAAAGACTGAAGTTAGAAAATGACATTTGTTTGAGTTTCAGACTTCATACCATTCAGAAAAGTCATTCTAATTCAAAACCTGTTATTCTATCAACGTTCTAAGTTTGTAAAAGCAATATTTAAAAATTGTCCCTACTTTTGGGCCTTTGTCCCAATTTTATTTATGGATTAGTCCAGATTTCTTGCTCTAAGAGTTTGAGAGGTATGCCTGCCAGTTATACCAATATCTGATTACTTGGCTGTCTCTACCCAATTACTAGAGATTCTGTTCAAATCCGTCAGTGTATGTACTATTTTTCTTTAATTTTATAGTTACCATAGAGATTTGGAGTTCATTTAAAACTTTTATTTCAAATTTTACAGAAACAATACTGACAGCTATTTCCTAAACAGACAAAAGACTCTTACACTGAAAATAGACAAAGCATGCGGAACAGTAAACTCCTTTTCTCTTGAAACTCATCTTTAGTGAAAAATGAAGTCCAAAAAGTGAGAACAGTCACCACGAGTAAATCCTTCTACAGAGTAGTCCCAACTCAAGCTCCTGACACACTGAAAATATCCACGATGAAAATATGTAAAAAATTCATTTATTGGAAACAGAGAATAAGCGCTTTCGCATAGTTAAACTATGCTTCATCAGATATCAGATTAGTGAAAAATGCCATCTGGCAACCCAATAAATTGCAAGAGACATGCTGGGTTTCCTATTCAAATACTACATTATCAAAGACTACTTTGTGTATATGTGGAAGGGTACAGGAAGTCAAAAGACAAATGTGTAATATATTTGCTAACAGCTTGAGCCACCCCACTGGACACAAGTGTCCATTTACAATAGCAGCCCAGGAGTACTGTCTGGTGAAGTAACGGCAGAATCACAGAGAGGGCAAATGAAGTCTGAGGGAATCAAACCCCATGCTGCAGGAAGGACCTCATAGCCTTACTCATTAAGTGCTAGACAAGCTGTTTTAACTCAAACACACTATTTCATACCTGTGTGCATGCAAAAAAAAAAAAACAAGCTACATTACAAATGTACTGCTAGTTAAAATATTACCTCAGACTTCATGCTATCCAATTTATTAAGAGATAAATAATAACCAGACTGTAAGCATTCAACAAAAGAAGGAAGCCAAGGATCACATGCAAATCATTTCCGTCCTTCACATCGTACATACTCTGCTTCTCAGGTAGTTACTAAGCTTGAAGTTCAGGGGACCATGAGGACCCTAGCCCAAATTTCCAGTATTGTCTGGTTAAGTGACTTGCTCAAGAACAGGGCAAAAATAAGAGGCAAAATCAGAAATGTTCTGCAAAACTGGAGACACATAAGAGCAACATACTATAAATCACTTAAAAAGTTAACAGACAGAGCAACAGGGTTCGCATCAATATCTACTTTATTGATTTATCCATAGTTAACCAGATTAGTCCCACTAGGCTAGTGGTCTCTTTTCAGGGGAGACCCAAAGTGGTATTTTTATTAACAGGAGGAATTTGACCAGGGCATTAGGGAACTTCCCTTCTCTTTCAACAGATATCATGGGATCTTTTGCATCCACCTGAGCTACCACTACATCAAGCTGATGGGACCTTGGTTTGGCATCTCAACCAAAAGAAGACACACCCAGGGGTACAGCATCCTCCTTCTGCTGCACTACAGTGTTTGTGATCCATCTACCAGGTGTGGGAATAAAACCCACAGCCAAAGGAAGTATGCTACCTTTTGCACCACTGACAAAGACTACAAACCACAAAACTATGAAACTCTCTGACTGACAGACTGTAATCTCCAGTCATTTACAGCTACAGCAAAAAAAAAAAAAAAAAAAAAGTTAAAGGAGGTCTGGCAGTTGGTGTGGAGGATTAAGGCTCTTGCCTTCCAGTGGTTCAGGATTTGACTCTGATCACACAGTCACTAAATTAAACAGTGCCCCTTACTGGGCCATTTTATACATACACACACAGACCTGAAGCCAGTCACTGCAATCTGCATTTGCTGCTGCGAATCTCGCAACTCAACATTCAAATCTCCCACTTTGCATTTCCAGTATCATGCACTAATCGCAGTTACTAGTACCACTAATGTAGCACATGTTGTGCTGCCACCAACTCACATTTCTGGATTTATTTCCAGTATCATGCACTAATCACAGTTACTAGTACCGCTAATGTAGCACATGTTGTGCTGCCACCAACTCACATTTCTGGATTTATTTCCAGTATCATGCACTAATCGCAGTTACTAGTACCGCTAATGTAGCACATGTTGTGCTGCCACCAACTCACATTTCTGGATTTATTTCCAGTATCATGCACTAATCACAGTTACTAGTACCGCTAATGTAGCACATGTTGTGCTGCCACCAACTCATATTTCTGGATTTATTTCCAGTATCATGCACTAATCACAGTTACTAGTACCGCTAATGTAGCACATGTTGTGCTGCCACCAACTCACATTTCTGGATTTATTTCCAGTATCATGCACTAATCGCAGTTACTAGTACTGCTAATGTAGCACATGTTGTGCTGCCACCAACTCACATTTCTGGATTTATTTCCAGTATCATGCACTAATCACAGTTACTAGTACTGCTAATGTAGCACATGTTGTGCTGCCACCAACTCACATTTCTGGATTTATTTCCAGTATCATGCACTAATCACAGTTACTAGTACCGCTAATGTAGCACATGTTGTGCTGCCACCAACTCACATTTCTGGATTTATTTCCAGTATCATGCACTAATTGCAGTTACTAGTACTGCTAATGTAGCACATGTTGTGCTGCCACCAACTCACATTTCTGGATTTATTTCCAGTATCATGCACTAATCGCAGTTACTAGTACTGCTAATGTAGCACATGTTGTGCTGCCACCAACTCACATTTCTGGATTTATTTCCAGTATCATGCACTAATCGCAGTTACTAGTACCACTAATGTAGCACATGTTGTGCTGCCACCAACTCACACTTCTGGATTGATTTCCAGTATCATGCACTAATCGCAGTTACTAGTACTGCTAATGTAGCACATTGTGCTGCCACCAACTCACATTTCTGGATTTATTTCCAGTATCATGCACTAATCGCAGTAACTAGTACCGCTAATGTAGCACATGTTGTGCTGCCACCAACTCACATTTCTGGATTTATTTCCAGTATCATGCACTAATCGCAGTTACTAGTACCGCTAATGTAGCGCATGTTGTGCTGCCACCAACTCACATTTCTGGATTTATTTCCAGTATCATGCACTAATCGCAGTTACTAGTACCGCTAATGTAGCACATGTTGTGCTGCCACCAACTCACATTTCTGGATTTATTTCTAGTATCATGCACTAATCGCAGTTACTAGTACTGCTAATGTAGCACATGTTGTGCTGCTACCAACTCACATTTCTGGATTTAGTAGTTGCATTATAAATGCTGAGATTTCTCAGGTGCTGTTTTTTAAAGCTACATAATGTGGAGGTTAACAGATTTTTTAAATTTTTTTAAAGTGAATTTGGCCCCCCCTCCCCCAGCCAGAGGGCCCTAGGCAACTGCTTAGGTCACCAATTACTGGATCCAGCTCTGCAAAACTTAAGCGGTGAAGCAAATAAGCAATCGTTTATTTGCTGAAATCCACCAGTATTTAAAAATAACATGCCTTTTAGGATAATATCTCCGTTGTGATCCAAGGAAATTGTTTGACAAATCCTGACTAGAGTTTAACAACACTGGGCACCTTGTGCCAGTCCTAGCACATCTTTGAAGGACAGGTGGACCACACTCTCAAGATTCACCTGATACAGTGTATTCAGCAGATGTCTGATGTAGACTATTTTGTGAAACTACAGAACCAAGGACACAAGAAGACAAACACTGAACATAATGTACTAGCAGTAAGTAGGTAGTGCTGATAAAGCTGGCCTATTGTTTCAGCGACACTGCTGCTTTTCACATTATTAATGTAGATACATATTAGTTTGTAGTTTGTAGATACTGTTTTTCACACACACACACACACACACACACACACACACACACACACACACACACACACACACACACACACACACACACACTCTCCTGGGAAGATTTACTAGCTGTAGGCCTTCTGCTCAGACTATAAGGTAACCATGCTACCACCAGTCAACCACTCTCAGTGTCTTACAAGAGTATCCAATTATACTGAGTAAAATCAATACTAATGTAAATGGTAGAATGTAACCAAAGCTTCACGGCTTTTCGGAGTGATCACGGCATCACTAAAATAAGCACAAGTACTCTCAAGAAGTTAAAAACATTCTTTAAAAGACCAGCCACAATGAAAGGTATAAAATATTTAATAATAAATAATAAAATAGAAAACATAGGAATACTAAATAAGTACAATAAACACCAGAGTTTCAATTACAGGACAAATAAAAATAACACAGATGGACAGATTGAAACAGAAGCAGAAAAAGACTACTTAACTAATCTCACTGTACTTCTTGACTGTTCAAAGAAAAATGTTCCGTAGGTAAATTAATTAATACAGCAAGGCAAGATTAGATGCTCAGATGCTTACTTCCACAAGGCAACATGATTAGCTTACAACTAACTGAACTATACTCAACTAACTGAAATGTGATAACTGTCTTAGATCTTTATATCAGGTTCCAAAGAAAACAAAACAAGATGCTGTGTGAATTCCATCCTCTCAGTGCTGGTTACATAATGACATCACATTTGATCACCTGACTCTGGTACAATACACACTCAGAGCTTTGCTAAGATCTGTTGCAGTATTTGAAAGTTATAGAATAATTTCAATTTCAAAAACTTTTACCCTTCCCCTTCCAGAATTTTTTGTTTAAACATATACATTTAATCAATTGTAATAACACTGTTGATACATTTTTAACACAAGCATCTGTACAAGTCAGTGTGAAAGCCAAATGACACAAAATTATTTACAGAACTCCAGATAACTGCTGGCTTATGTTGCACATGCACTGTCCTATTCTCCTTGGCACAGATGTCAATACTTCACATTATCACACTCCCATAGGGAAGCATGTGTTGATCACAGCATCTTCTACCAGGATGTGATCTGACTCAGTGCAAAGATGAAGTAGTTGACAAAACATTTGGAAAGGGCTTGTTTAGCAGCTTTGAATCCTTCTCTATGCAGAACAAAAGAGACAATTAGCTTTTCAGTCTTCCTTAACTTATTCACCATTTTCCAGTACAATCAGTATTTGCACTGCACATCCAAGGTACTTGTGCACCATTGTCCAGTACAATCAGTACTTGCACTGCACATCCAAGGTACTTGTGCACCACTTTCCATTACAATCAGTATTGGCATTGCATATCTGAGGTGTGAAGATCTGTATCTCCTTGGTTTCTGCTCTGCCAAAGGAAGAAAGGAGAGGAGCAAACGGATTTAGGGACAAATCAGAATTACTTTTGGTAGAAACATTTTTTTCATCCTAGGGGATATCCAATCTTTGTGAATGGGCAAATATGGGCTCCCTAAGCAACAGAGCATAAGGATTTGAGAGTCTCCAAACAGAGGTTATGGCAAGCCTATCAGTAAAGAAGTTCAAATCTCTTAGAGGACAGAGGGCTTCTCCAAAGAAAGGTAAGGATGTAGTGCTACTTTAAAAACTTGCACCTGGTAGGCCACTGTCCTGTCCTCTGCAAGGTCATGATGCATGTAAATAACTGAATATGCATAATGATTAGGGATTAAAACAAGCCCCAAGATGAAGATGTGCCTTAGAATAATTAAGGGCCAACTGTAATCTAACCAAATAAGGTAGTAAAGAGGTACAGGGTACTGCATAATGCAAAATGGAATTCACACAGAGACAAAAGCCTGCTGAGTAGAAAGCTTCCTAATCCCTCAAAAAATGTCTGACACCTCAGTCAGAAGGCCCAATGGGATTAAGGGTTTCCTTCAGGTCTTTTGGCTAGGACAAAAATGTTTTCCATATTACCAGGGATCTGAGTGACTGAAACCACATCCTTTCCTGCCATCAAGAGACAACATGAACAGATTTAGATCTTTCTTCCTTGAATTGGTCGATGAGATTTATTTATTTTATTTTTATTTTTTATTTTATATTTGTTTACCAGAAAGCCTAACTGGAAATAAAAGCTCATTTTCAGAGGAGGCCTGAGGAGAAAAACTTCACAAAATACAATAACAGAGAAATAGTACATATCTAACATAAGTAATGTGATGCCCGTGGACTGGCCCAGTAATCAAGGAGCCTCAATCCTCACCACTAACACCAATGAGGGGAGTCCACATTGGGAACGATAAGAAAATACACACACAGTAAAGTACAATTTCCCTTAAGAGCACACAGAGATCACAGTCAGTCTGGGGCTGGTTCCTCCCTTTTGCTCCAGATCCCCGATAAGACTCCCCACTGGCACACCTATAGGGTCCAGATCTCAGCCTAGTGGTCAAGCTAAAACCTCCAGCACCCTCTCTGTCCAACCAGTACTTTGTGTCCCTGCCCAAGTAGCTGACACACATACATACACTTTAAGATACTAGTTATATACAAACACATAGACACTCCTGGGGAAGGTTGGCACAAGTTCATAGGTTCATAGGTTCATAGATTAGTACTAAGCTAACTGCCCTTGTGAGCCATTTAAGCCTAGCCAATTATCCCTTGTGAGACTCAAACCCTGCACCTTGTATTTACAAGGCAAACACCTTAACCATTAGGCCACCCTCCCAACCCCTCCAGCTATGCCCTTTCCTGCCAGTCTATAAGGTAGTACCAGCTACCACTAACCACTAATATCAGCTACTAAAAAGGCCCTTACCAAAGGGTGCCCAATTATTACTGTGCAATATTATTATCCAAATAGTAAGTGTGACCCAGGGCTAAAGCTATTGGAGTGGCTTGGCCAGTATCACTATATACATGCAATGTACTCTAGAGCTTAAATTATCTCTACACAAAACAGCCACAGTTGAAAGGTTTAAAAATATTTAATAATAAATAATAAAAACACAAGACAATGCTTCTTACTACACAGTGCTAGTCAAGAGTTCAGAGATCACAGGAAACTGCTTAAAATAATACAGTAGAATAGTTCTGACATAAATATAGAAAACAGCCAGACTAAACTTACTATTTTCTAGCTTTTCCTAAGAGCAATCATAGTTCCAAATAAACTTACATACAGAGCAAAAGCAGAGTACTGGTGAGTTGTAGAGTACTGGTGAGTTGTTGTCAGTTTTAGACAAAATCCAAAATGCCCTCTCTCTGTTTCTGAGAAAGTCATTTTAATTGATAATACATCCTGCTGACTCATTTTAGATTACATCATTCTTAACAATTCTCTGGTTTCCCAGGCTTACAGAAACATTACATTAACATTTCTTAGTAAGCTTGCAATTGGTCAGGAAACCGCAGTAATTAAAGACATTATATATGTAAAATCTAGCAATTAATTCTGGTCTCAAAACAATAGAAAACATCTGCTGGTTCAGACACCATGGCTCCAATTTTGAGATCAATCATACAAGGCTTGACTTATCAGCTTTCTTCCAGCAGAGTGCACTGTTGTTACATTTTTGACAGTCAGCATTTAACACAATTTTTTTCCATTTAAGAGAATACACCTGTGGCTTATACTGAAATTTACAAATGACAGAATTATCTACAGAATTCTATCTAGCTAGGCTGGCAGCCTTCACATATCTTCACAAGTAGATTTATCGATACAGGACAAGACTTATTACAGTGAATTAGTACATGTAACAGAATTTCATGTCTTAATACAAAACCAGTGAAATAGTACAGGAGTTACTTGTGTTGGTATATGTGATAGATGTACAAGCAGCAGGGAGAGAAACATACAGATTAATACTTTTTCACGTTCCCAGTAGAGTAATGCAGGCGTACTGAGACTAAGTCATTAATGTAATTTGGTTCAAAAATACAATGAGACAGCTCAGACAAAGGAAAAGAGAAGAGGTTATAAAGTTAATTGGCTGTTCTGTGTAAACTACTTACTAGCCAGGGTCAGTACAAGAGCAAATCCATGCAGTAGTTAAGCGGTGTTTGAGTAATTTTATAAAGTTTAATGTACTAGTAGTGGATCTTATGTTTAGGGGTAAGGAATTCCAAATTTTAGCTACACAGTTAGAGTACAGGGAGGTGTGAGATCAGTGGGAATCTCAGAATAACCCCACAGCATTATCCAACACCATGCAAAGGAAAATGCATCCTTCACCACATCCCTTCAGCCAGCTTGCATCAACCATGACAAGGAGGAGTATCACTTTCTCCTCAGTGGTAAATACATCGATCCTTGGAGGAGTTCCCACTTCCAGTAGACCCAGAGCAGGCACAATCCTTGAATCTGCAGCTTCTGGAGACAAATAAATGGAGGCATTGAGAGACTATGGGCCCATTCAGCTGTCTGAGAATGTGAACAGCAGATGGAGTGATACCCTGAATGAGACAGGCCTTGTGTACGACTTACGGCCAAATGAACTCTCTTTTCCTATAAAGGAAAAATGACCTTGTACCCCCCTTGCATACTTAGATACTACTTAGTGTAGTCATTTTCTGACCAAACAGGAGAAGCCTCAGTAGCTTCCTTGTCCTGAAAACCCAGAGGACCAGAAGACTGTTTATAGATTCAGCTGGTTGATGGGGAACGCCATCTCTTGGAGTCACTAAACTCTATGCTGTCACTATAAATAATTCCCAAACCAAATATAACACTTTACCTCTTATCAACCCACCCAATTCACTCTCCATTGCTCATCTTAACATACGTAGCATATGCAATAAAATCCCTCATGTTCATGCCCTTCTTGATGTCCACCGATTTGATATCCTCTGCTTATCAGAAACATGGCTAAAACCCACAATAAAAGATAACGAAATCACACCTCCAGGCTATAGTATTTTCCGTGTTGACCACACATTGAAAAAAGGTGGAGGAATAGCAATCCTCTATAAAGCACACATATAACTTAGTACCATAAATCTTAACCTACCTTTAGACTTCAGCAGTGAAATAATTATCTCAAGACTCCAGCTCAACAGACATAAAGCTATAAATATTATCTGCATCTATCTTCCCCCAGGTAACTACATTAGTATACTTGAACAAATACTTAATGGACTTTCCTCTCAACTCCCACAAGAAACCATAGTCCTAGGAGATGTTAACATTGATTGGAACTCATGTAACAATACAAACCCCTCCAACCACATTACCCTTTATGGTTTCTCACAAGCTATTAATTCACGCACCAGAATCAACAAACTAAATAAAAAAGAAAGCACCTTGGATTGGATACTAACTAATAGCCCTCACCAAACTTATACTGCAGGAACCCTCCCAGATGACCTTAGTGACCACCTGCTAACATACATAATCAGACATAAAACCAACCCGACCTTCCCTTACACTATTAGAACAGTTCGCAGCAAAAAGCATTTTAACCCTGAACAATTCCAAACAGATCTTAAACAATGTAATTGGTCATCTCTAAGATCCCTCCCAATTAACAAAGCAGTTGAATACTTTAACTCTACATTCCTAACAATCCTGGACCACCATGCCCCTATGCGCTGTATTAGAATGAAAGCTAAACCTGCTCCTTGGCTCTCAAACAAAACTAGGCAACTAATCATCCAAAGAAACAAATCCTGGGCTAAATGGCGAACTACTAAGAACTCTACTGACCATCTAACCTTTAGACAGGAAAGAAATATTACAAAAAAAGCCATCCTACTAGACAAAAATAATTACTACCTTCACCTACAACAATCCTCCCTCAAGGAACCTCAAAAGTTTTGGTCTACTATTAATAAACTTATTCATCCAGGAGAGACTATTACCCCTAACCCCTTAGGTGTTAACCCTGACAATTTAACTGAAAAAGCCAATGCCTTTAACTCTTTCTTTACCAATACTATCCAAACTCTAGCCAGCCACCTATCCCCTGATATCACTAAACTACAAACTCACACCTCCAAGGTTCCCCCAGTATTCAAGGTAGAACCAGTACCCACATCATACAGTCGCTCCCTTCTCCAAAAGCTAAAACCAACTACCCTCTCAGCTGACAAACTCCCATCAGAATTCCTGCAAACAGCATCTAAAGCCATAACTTACCCCATCTCCGTACTGATAAATAGAACCATAAATGAAGGTATAATCCCATCCATCTGGAAAATTTCTGACATTATTCCATTACACAAAGGTGGAAGCTCCAACGAAATGTCCAACTTTCGTCCCATAGCACTGCTCTCCCCAATTGCAAAAATAATGTAAAAATGTGTCCTCAAACAGCTAATGAACCATCTTCTCCATCACAACCTACTGGCAAACTGTCAACATGGATTTAGACCTTTTCACAGCACCTCTACTGCCTTACTTTCCTTCACAAACTGTATCAATGAAAACCGCAATAAAAATATCCTCTCCTCTGCAGTCTTTGTTGACTTATCAAAAGCTTTTGACATGGTTAATCACCAAATCCTTCTACACATCCTAAAGTCCCACTCACTAAATCCACTATCCATGAACTGGTTCACATCCTACCTAGAAAACAGACAGCAGGCTGTACTCTGGCAAAACACTCTAATCCAATCATCTACCTATCTCATTAGGTGTCCCACAAGGCTCCATATTAGGCCCTCTCTTGTTTTCCATTTACATCAATGACCTCCACTCAGCCATTCCACTCTCCACATGTATTCAATATGCAGATGATTCTACTATGTCTGCTCAGCCTCCTCTCAGGATGAACTTCAGTCCCATACACAAACAGCTTTCAATATAGTAGAAAACTGGTTCTCCAACCGCTGCCTCTTACTAAATGCCAAAAAAACTAAACTTTTACTCTTCACACCTACCCAAAAGACTACCCCTTTACACTTCACTCTCACATCTAATAAGGGCACCCTTATTTCCCCTGATCTGACCACTAAACTCTTAGGAATCACAATAGACAATAACCTCAACTTTGATCCACACATAAATACCACAGTAAAACTAGTCAACAGAAAATTAGGATCCCTCTATAGAATAAAACCATATCTAACACCATTAGCTAAGTCTACTATAGCTAGAACTCATTTACTCTCAACCCTTCTTTATGCATCTCCCATCTACACTAACCTCTCCAAAAAGAACCTCAACAAACTAGCTATATCCTATAATAACATTGCCAGGTTTGCTACTAGCTCCCCTTATAGAACTCATCACTGTCTAAATCTAAAACAACTAGGCTTGCTAGAACTTCCAAATCTGATACAATTTCGTCAACTTTCAATAACTCACAAGGCCCTTAATCAGCCCAACAATACTCCCATACTCTCTAGCTTTATTATACCATATAGTAATCTCAAACATTTACAATCCTCAAACAAAATGCTTATGAATATTACTAAATCTAAAAACTGAGCAGGTGATTCCTTGTTCTCTAACTCTGTTGGAAAAGTATGGAATCAGTTACCACCTGACCTTACATCTCAGACCTCTCTCCCACTTTTTAAAAGACATCTAAAACATTACTTCAATAACCGCTGGTTATGCTCCTGTTGTAACCCTGACTAACATTTTCTTGTCTCTGATCTTCTACCTTCTCCAATTACAAAACTTCTTAAAATACTTCTATATCTTTTTCTCTCATATAAATTATACATGTATACTAATAAACCATGACCTAGTAAGATTTGTTCCTAATAAGAGTACCTTATTAAAAAAAAAAAATGTTTATTCTTCTATATTTTATAATTTTCTTTACCAATTTCTTTAGCTTACACTTTCTGTTATAAGTACAGCTGTTTAAAACTGTTTTTTATGTTAAAATTATTGCTGCATAAGACTGTCTCTATGCTATTTTTGTTAAATTGCATGTTATTTCCTGGAGCTTTTCTCCACGGGCCTCTGCTGAAAATGGACATATATTCAGTTAGACTAGCCCGGTCAACAAATGTAAAATAAATAAATAAATAAATATTGGTCCTCACATCAGTGCACAGTGATTACCCCCACAGACTCTGGAGCTGTGACCTGCTTTGTTCCCTTACACCCCTAACTCCCCAGCCATCACCCCCACTTTTCTCACTTCTCTGCACCATTCTTAAAATAAGGCACCTCACAGCACCCTGTAGTTCACCACATTCGAAACAAGAACAGCAGAAACATATCTAAAGAACTGCTCCTATCTACAAGGTGATACAAAGTAACTACTCCCTAATATCAGGATGTACAAGGTGATACAAAGTAACTACTCCCTAATATCAGGATGTACAAAGTGATACAAAGTAACTACTCCCTAATATCAGGATGTACAAAGTGATACAAAGTAACTACTCCTTAATATCAGGATGTACAAAGTGATACAAAGTAACTACTCCCTAATATCAGGATGTGCAAAGTGATACAAAGTAACTACTCCCTAATATCAGGATGTACAAAGTGATACAAAGTAACTACTCCCTAATATCAGGATGTACAAAGTGATACAAAGTAACTACTCCCTAATATCAGGATGTACAAGGTGATACAAAGTAACTACTCCCTAATATCAGGATGTACAAAGTGATACAAAGTAACTACTCCCTAATATCATGATGTACAAAGTGATACAAAGTAACTACTCCCTAATATCAGGATGTACAAAGTGATACAAAGTAACTACTCCCTAATATCAGGATGTACAAGGCTTTACAAAGTAACAACTCCCTAATCTCAGGATATACAAAGTGATACAAAGTAACTACTCCCTAATATCAGGATGTACAAAGAACGATGTACAACGTGATACAAAGTAACAACTCCCTAATATCAGGATGTACAAGGTGATACAAAGTAACTACTCCCTAATATCAGGATGTACAAGGTGATACAAAGTAACTACTCCCTAATATCAGGATGTACAAAGTGATACAAAGTAACTACTCCCTAATATCAGGATGTACAAAGTGATACAAAGTAACTACTCCCTAATATCAGGATGTACAAGGCTATACAATGTAACAACTCCCTAATCTCAGGATGTACAAAGTGATACAAAGTAACTACTCCCTAATATCAGGATGTACAAAGTGATACAAAGTAACTACTCCCTAATATCAGGATGTACAAAGTGATACAAAGTAACTACTCCCTAATATCAGGATGTACAAAGTGATACAAAGTAACTACTCCCTAATATCAGGATGTACAAAGTGATACAAAGTAACTACTCCCTAATATCAGGATGTACAAAGTGATACAAAGTAACTACTCCCTAATATCAGGATGTACAAAGTGATACAAAGTAACTACTCCCTAATATCAGGATGTACAAAGTGATACAAAGTAACTATTTCCTAATATCAGGATGTACAAAGTGATACAAAGTAACTACTCCCTAATATCAGGATGTACAAGGCTTTACAAAGTAACAACTCCCTAATATCAGGATGTACAAAGTGATACAAAGTAACTACTCCCTAATATCGGGATGTACAAAATGATACAAAGTAACTACTTCCTAATATCAGGATGTACAAAGTGATACAAAGTAACTACTCCCTAATATCAGGATGTACAAAGTGATACAAAGTAACTACTCCCTAATATCAGGATATACAAAGTGATACAAAGTAACTACTTCCTAATATCAGGATGTACAAAGTGATACAAAGTAACTACTCCCTAATATCAGGATGTACAAAGTGATACAAAGTAACTACTCTCTAATATCAGGATGTACAAAGTGATACAAAGTAACTACTCCCTAATATCAGGATGTACAAGGCTTTACAAAGTAACAACTCCCTAATCTCAGGATGGAAGAAATGCTCCTACCTACAAGGTGAAAGAAAGTAACTATTCCCCATCTGGAGAACTACTCCAACCTACAAGGTGATACAAAATAATTACTCCCTAATCTGAAAAACTACTCCTGCCTACAAGGTGATACAAACTAACTACTCCCTAACTGAAGAACTGCTCCTACCTACAAAGTGATATAAATTAACTACTCCCTATCTAAGGATATAAAAGGTAATAAAAAGTAACTGCTCCCCTAATCTCAAGACGTACAAGTAACTACTCCCTAATCTCAATCCGTACAAGGTAATACAAAGTAACTACTCCCTATCTGAACAGCTACTCTCATCTACAAACTGATACAAAGTAACTACTCCCTATCTGAAGAACTGCTCCTACCTACAAGGTGATAAAAAGTAACTACTCCCTAATCTCAATCCGTACAAGGTAATACAAAGTAACTACTCCCTATCTGAACAGCTACTCTCATCTACAAACTGATACAAAGTAACTACTCCCTATCTGAAGAACTGCTCCTACCTACAAGGTGATAAAAAGTAACTACTCCCTAATCTCAGGGTGTGACCCCAGTACTACTAATAATTTTCAGCATTTGTAGCACTGCACTGCCATACTAATGCAATAAAGCACAAACTGTTTGCTAAAGAAATTTCACATTACAGATTAACACAGGTCTTTACTAATCCTCACAATATCCACTTCCTTTACTACTAATACCTCGGCTTCATCTTTCGCATCAAGTCAAAGTATCTAATTTTATTACTCACACATATCTACTACTATATTGTAATGTAATTTAGGCTTATCCAGTGTATATCAATGTAGGTTCACTGCAATATTGCAGGCTTTGAGGTGAGTTTGTGTATTTTATTGAAAGTGTTTGTTTTAGTCCTATGCCTCTGTACTGCAATTGTTATAGGTTCATAGGTTCATAGGTTGATACTAAGCTATCTGCCCTAGGGCATTTATAAGCCTAGCCAGAGTGTGTTTGGCTTTCGCCACCCTTTTAGATTAGTTGACTGTGCCTCTGTATAGTAGGTCACAGAAGAGATCCCAGGGGTAAACCTATGATCTCCCATCCACTCATCAAGATTTCTCTTGAAGAGGGTCATTGAGAGACTCTGCCTAACATGGATTGGGATTTTGTTCCAGGGTGAGGGGAGCCTCTGAAATATGAATCTGTCCCTACAGCATGTCCTATTTATTTCTGTGCTTTGGTTTAAGTCCCTGGAGCGTGTAGCTCTAAGGGATTTGGATTTCCTGAGGTGGAGCATGTCCATTAATTCTGGGTTGGACATGGCTTTATACATCAGGCACAGATTGCCTCGGAGTAGGCGGCAAGCAACTGAGTAGAGCTGGAGTTTCTTTAGCCTGACTGCGTAGGGCATCTGTTTGAGTCCCTTGATCCTCTTGGTGAGGTACTTTTGGGGTCTTTCCAGTTGCTGCAGGTGTCGGATAAGGTACATCCCAAATGGGGCATTGTATTCAATTATGGGCCTGATGAGTGATGAGTAGAGTTATCCGTCTCTGTGAGACCCTTTTGGAGGATGCTTTTGTCAGTCGGCGAGTCGATTATGGCACCCAGTTTGCAGTCAGCCATAGTCCTCCCATGTTAGCCTGTACCTCAGAGAAATATATACCGAACAAGAGAGGTCCCAGGACTGAGCCTTGTGGGACGCCACTTGTAACTGGTTTAGAGTCTGACATGGCACCTGCAATTCTGAACATGTGGGTTCTATCCCTGAGCCAGTTTGCAACCCATCTTGTGACATAGGGGTTGATATTTAAGTGGTGAGCTTATTTATGATGCCCGAGTGGAGTATTGTGTCAAAGGCTTTTGTGAGGTCCAGGTAGGCTGTGTGGATTACCTTCCCTTCATCTATGGCCTTGGTGACTGTTTCAAAGAAGTCGACCAGGTTCAAGAGGCAAGATCTGCCCTTAACAAAGCTGAATTGGGTATGATCCAGTGTTTGGAAGTTCCCAATGTCTTTGTTTATGAGTTTCATGATGATACGCTCCATAGCTTTGCAGACCAGGCTAGTCAGGCTTATAGGGTGATAGTTTCCGGGGTCCGTTGTGGCACCACCTTTGTGGAGTGGGACCACTGTTGCTGTATGCCATTCCTTGGGTACATATCCTGTAGTGAGGCTGAGATTGAACAGTGACTTTATGTGAGGGTTCAGTTCTTCTTGGAATTCGTGTAAGACACAGCCCGGGACACCGTCCGGTCCCATTGATGCTGTGTTTTTTGCTTTGGAGAGGGCAGCTCTCAGCTGTGCATCTGTCATGTCAGGGAGGCTACACTCTGTTGGGATAGACATTTGCTCTTTTGTGGGGGAAGGGGGGAGAAGTTTGCACTGAACCTGTCTGCCAGGATGTTGGCAATGTCTGTGGGTTCAATGTATTTTTTGTCATTTTGAACTAGCTCAGAGCATATCTGGGAGTTGCCACCCAGGTTCCTGACATAACTAAAGAAAGAAGGCCTTGTGATTATCTTTAGCATCTTGTGGAATTTTTCTTTCGAAGCTGGCCTTAGATGATTTTATGAGGGATCGTAGTTTCTTGCAAGTACTGATCAGAGATGCCTTCCCTTTTTGGGATTTTGCTCTATCATGTAGTAGCTTCCTCCTTCTGTTTTACAGCTTATTGATGGCTGTGGTCCACCAGACAGGTCTCCTGCCTTTGGAGGAATGAGTCTTGGTTTTATTTGGGATAGCATGATCCATGCATTCCTGTAGGTGTCCATAGAAAGCGTTTGTAAAGGATTCTGCGGTTTGGGCCGTATTTTCCACTGGCCCGGGGGTTTTGAAGGATTCCACCTCGGTTTTGAGAAGTGTGAAATTTGCTTTTGAGAAGTTCTTCACCGTGGTTTCCTTGGCTGGGGGTGGGGACGGGATATGGATGTCCATTGAGATTAATTTATGGTCAGATCTTACCAATGAGGGGTATACCTCTGGTATGGAACATAGAGTCCCCATGTTGGTGATGATCAGGTCCAATATGTTTTCCCGTCTTGTAGGAGTGGTGACTAGTTGTTCCATAGCATTTGAGTTTATAAATTCTAGGAACTGTTAGGCGAGGGTGTTGGGGCTTGAGTAGTGCTCCCAGTCTATGTTTGGGTAGTTGAAGTCACCCAATATAATGGTGTTTGGAGAGACCTTCATATTCTCCAGTGTTCTCAGGAAAGCCGAGTGGGGTTCCTGAGTTTGGGAGGGGACTGTAGCAGGCTACAAACTGAAAGGCAGTTTTGCCCACTGTTAGTTGCACATGGATGGTCTTCGATGCTTCATGCAGTGCCACTAACCTGGAGGTGTGGGTATCTTTGATGAATATGGATACTCCCCTCCTTTTGTGGTTCGGTCCGAGTTTGGGGGCCAAAAAGCATGGTATGAGGTATAACCTGGTAGTGCTGGAGTGCTCTCGGGAGCCTTGAACCAGGTTTCTGTTACTGCACAGATATCGATATTCTCCATACTGAGGAGAGCCTCGAGTACGTGCATCTTGAGGTTTAGACTTCTGGCGTTGAACAGCATTACCCTTAGTTTCTTTTTCTTTGTGTTGTCTATGGAGGTGGGTTTGTCTTTTGAGCCTTGCCTAAAAAAGGCACTATGGGGGAGGCAAGAGTCTTAGCCAGTATTCGAAAGCCCAGGGGTGACAGGTGCAAGCCATCCCTAGTGAAGCAATGTGGCTTGTCGAGCATGTCATCCCAGGCTGACAGACACTGGATCCCCTTTGAATGACACCAATACTTTAGCCAATTGTTAAAACTGATCATTTTGTCTTTATACTGTGGCATCATTCTTGGTGAGGGTAAGATGCTACTCAAGGTCAGGGTCATACCAGCCTGGGCTACATGATCAGAGAGCTCCTCTATGTCTCTTTTCATGTAGTCCAGGGAGGTATGTCTCAGGTCATTCACACCAGCATGGACAATGACAGAGTCATATTTGTACTTGCTTTGGAGTGACCTGAGTGCTTGTGTTATGTGGCAGATCCTGGCACCCGACAGGCAGCTTACAGTGACCTTCTCCTTGTTCAGCCTGGTGAGTGGGATGTCAGTGTGTCTGACAATAGAGTCACCTATTACAAGTGTATTAGGTGTGTTGTTTAGCCTTAAGGGCTGTGACTGTGTGGGACACTGACTTTGTGAACTATGTGATACGTGGGTATTGTTGTGGGGTAGCGGTTGCTTGGATGTCTGCTTTGGAGGTCTCTGCTGCTTGGGCAGATTTTTATTTAGAGCCTCTGAGTATGTTTTTGTGTGTTTATGTGTTTGGTTTTCTATTGCGATAGGTCTATGTGAGACTGGATTTGTGGTGTGTGTGGTTACCTTCTCCTTCTGACTGACTGCGCCAGTATTGGGTTGAGACAGCTCAGCCTCCAGTTTGGCTATATAGTTGCATCTCTCACATATATTTGAGCTTGTTAGGAGCAGGAGAGGGTGGTCGGTGTGCATAAGGCAGTTGTAACATTGCCTCAAGATTCCTAGATTCACCAGCTGGACTGGAGAGTAAACCCGAAACTGACTTTTGGACATGCCAGAATAGTATAAGGAACTACTTTTTGACTGATCAAAAAGGACCAATAGAGAGCCAAGTACTTAAAGGGGGTATAAGAGGGTGTAGTGCTTTAGTTTATTAGTGCTTACTTATAAGATTACTTATATGAGCCACTGCAGGGCTTTAGAATGAAAATAGAGTGCTTACTTTGAGATTTAGAACAGTTCTAAGAGAAAAAGTGAAGCGCAGACTTTGTGGAGCCGGGAATAGTTTAAACCAGTTTAAGCGGCGCTGCCCGATGCTGCATTATGCACAAAATCGTGCAAAACTGCACAAATGCGGGTTCTAAAGCAGGGAAACTGAAAGAGATAGGAATTGACCCAGAGCGGCCAATAAGCTACTAGTTTCATAGGTTCATAGGTTCATAGGTTTATACTAGGCTATCTGCCCTAAGGCATTTATAAGCCTAGCCAAATTTTACTGTGCCCATTAGTTTGTTGTGCCTCTGTCCAGCAGTGACACAGAGATGATTCCTAAGCCTACCAAGGACCGGATTGGGCAACACAGGAAAATCTATACCACAGTCCGAATTCAAATCAAAGGTTTAAGTCGCTTAATCTAGTTCAGCAAAGACGGAAGAGAATATTTTTTTTCCCAAACAATACACAGTGCAACTAACATTGGGTTCTGTCCTTAAGCCAGTTTTAGACATATGGGTTTACAAAAGCTAGTTAAATTGATACAAAACAAGTGAAAAGCCTAGGTCAAAAGGTAGGCTGTATGGACTTTTCCCTCATCAGCACATATCAGTTAGAAATTCAGCAAGTGCCAGGTAACAGGCAATGTGACAAAAACAGAGAAAAAAAAAAAACAAAATACTTTCTTTCAAGTGAAAAAAGGAAATAAGTACAGTAAGCAATGCAGATATCACTAGGATCCACAGAGCGCTGAGAAGTTTTATTAGGTGGAAAGCAGGGAAATAACAAGCAAACAAACAACAAGCATATAAACAAAGCTAGATTCAGCAGGGCTGAGACCACTCCTCCAGGGACAGATAGGCTGCTCAAAGCTCCCCACTCTCACTGGTGAACAGAGAAGCTTCCTCCTATCCAAGTAAGGATATGCGCAACACAGGAAACTATACCACAGTCAGAATTCAGCAAAACCTGAAATCTTGATTAATCTAGTTCAGCAAAGGTGGGAAAAGAGAATATTTTTTTTTTTTTTCAGGAAACAGCTGAAAAACACACAGAAAACATTGTAAATGCTATAAACAGGCTAGCACACTTTAGTGTGTAGCCTACAACAGTTATACAATACAAAAACAACTTAAATTGATATAAAACAAGTGCAAAAACTGTAAAAAGCAGAAGGCAAATGCAATTTAAACTTTTTAAAGCACATATCAGTTAGAAATTCACTTTTTAGGGGGGGAAAGGCAGTCGGAGCAAAAAAACAGAGAAAAAATACTTAAATCTGGAAAAGTCTCTCTTGGGTCTCTCTGTTGCCTATATCACTCTGCAGGACACCACGAGGAGCTGTGCGGAGTTGCATTCTGGTGGAAAACTGTTTAAATGTGGGTTTTAAAGCAGGGAAACTGAAAGAGATAGGAATTGACCGAAAACGGCCAATAAGCTACTAGTTTCAGGGCTGAGACCACTCCTCCAGGGACAGATAGGCTGCTCAAAGCTCCCCACTCTCACTGGTGAACAGAGAAGCTTCCTCCTATCCAAGTAAGGATATGGGCAACACAGGAAACTATACCACAGTCCGGAATTCAGCAAAACCTGAAATCTGGATTAATCTAGTTCAGCAAAGGTGGGAAAAGAGAAATTTTTTTTTTTTTTTCAGGAAACAGCAGAAAAACACACAGAAAACACTGTAAATGCTATAAACAGGCTAGCGCACTTTAGTGTGTAGCCTACAACAGTTATACAATACAAAAACAACTTAAATTGATATAAAACAAGTGCAAAAACTGTAAAAAGCAGAAGGCAAATGCAATTTAAAATTTTTAAAGCACAGATCAGTTAGAAATTCACTGTTTAGGTGGGAAAAGGCAGTCGGAGCAAAAAAACAGAGAAAAAAATACTTAAATCTGGAAAAGTCTCTCTTGGGTCTCTCTGTTGCCTATATCACTCTGCAGGACACCACGAGGAGCTGTGCTGAGTTGTATACTGGTGCAAAACCACGCAAATGCGGGTTTTAAAGCAGGTAAACTGAAAGAGATAGGAATTGACCCAAAACGGCCAATAAGCTACTAGTTTCAGGGCTGAGACCACTCCTCCAGGGACAGATAGGCTGCTCAAAGCTCCCCACTCTCACTGGTGAACAGAGAAGCTTCCTCCTATCCAAGTAAGGATATGGGCAACACAGGAAACTATACCACAGTCCGGAATTCAGCAAAACCTGAAATCTGGACTAATCTAGTTCAGCAAAGGTGGGAAAAGAGAATTTTTTTTTTTTTTCAGGAAACAGCAGAAAAACACACAGAAAACACTGTAAATGCTATAAACAGGCTAGCACACTTTAGTGTGTAGCCTACAACAGTTATACAATACAAAAACGACTTAAATTGATATAAAACAAGTGCAAAAACTGTAAAAAGCAGAAGGCAAATGCAATTAAAAAATTTTAAAGCACAGATCAGTTAGAAATTCACTTTTTAGGTGGGAAAAGGCAGTCGGAGCAAAAAAACAGAGAAAAAAATACTTAAATCTGGAAAAGTCTCTCTTGGGTCTCTCTGTTGCCTGTATCACTCTGCAGGACACCACTAGGAGCTGTGCTGAGTTGTATACTGGTGCAAAACCGTGCAAATGTGGGTTTTAAAGCAGGGAAACTGAAGGAGATAGGTATTGACCCAAAACGGCCAATAAGTACCTAGTTTCAGGGCTGAGACCACTCCTCCAGGGACAGATAGGCTGCTCAAAGCTCCCCACTCTCACTGGTGAACAGAGAAGCTTCCTCCTATCCAAGTAAGGATATGGGCAGCACAGGAAACTGTACCACAGTCCGGAATTCAGCAAAACCTGAAATCTGGACTAATCTAGTTCAGCAAAGGTGGGAAAAGAGAATTTTTTTCAGGAAACAGCAGAAAAACATACAGAAAACACTGTAAATGCTATAAACAGGCTAGCACACTTTAGTGTGTAGCCTACAACAGTTATACAGTACAAAAATGACAAATTGATATAAAACAAGTGCAAAAACTGTAAAAAGCAGAAGGCAAATGCAATTTAAACTTTTTAAAGCACAGATCAGTTAAAAATTCGCTTTTTAGGTGGGAAAAGGCAGTCCGAGCAAAAAAACAGAGAAAAAATACTTAAATCTGGAAAGGTCTCTCTTGGGTCTCTCTGTTGCCTGTATCACTCTGCAGGACACCACGAGGAGCTGTGCAGAGTTGTATACAATAACAACATTTTTAAATCACAGATTCGCTAAAAAAAAAAAACTGGCATTTTAGGCGGAATTAGTTAAGACAGCAAGAAAAGCAGAAAAGTGATACTTAATCACTCCAAAGTTACTCTTTTGTCTCTCTGCTGCTGTAGATTCTGCAGAACACCTGGAAGGCACTTGCTGAGCGGAATACAAGTGTAAAAACTGTGCAAATTAGGTTTTTATAGCAGGGAAGTGAAAGAGATAGAAATTAGCCCAAAATGGCCAATAAACTACTAACTTCTGGGCTGAAACCACTCCTCCAGGGACAGATAGCCTGCTCAAAGCTCCCCTCTCTCACAGGTGAACAGAGAAACTTCCTTCTATCCAAGTAAGTTATGGCAACACAGAAACTTGTAACACAACCCTGGATTCAGCAATAACATGAAGACTGGATTATATTAGTTCAGAAAGGCGAGAACAAGTATATATATATATATATATATATATATATATATATATATATATATATATATATTTTTTTTTTTTTTTTCCTTAAAATAGAGCAGATACAATCAAAACAACACATTACCCAATTAACCAGTTAAAAAGCTCTGTTCCAGCAGTCTTCAATCAGACAAGTTCTAACTGCACAGTCCTGCTACTAGGGTACAGAGAAACCTTCTCCAAAAAAAGATGGGCTGGGTCAGTGCACAAGTCATACAAACAAAGCTAGATCCAGCCGGCCTGAATCTAGTCTATGCTACAGCAAACAAGGTGTACCGATTTCAGAAAGAAACAGTTCAAGTAAACATGCGCAATAAGCCTTTAACCAGAAATTCCCAGCTCAGAAGGGCAGAATCTAGCCTCATGTGACTTTTGCTCTTTGTATTAATGTATGACATTATACAATTTTTGAGTGGAGCTTTTCTCCCTGGGCTTTTGCTGAAAATGGGATTTTTGCCTATCTTGACTTTACCAGTCAACTAATGGAAATAAATTTAATTCCAAAAGTATTCCAATTCCACAAATCACAAGAAGAAATCACACAAGCGCTTTCGCTCAGGTAGTCCTGAGCTTTATCAAGTATACAAGTTATAGTATATTACAATGCCTGTTATATACCCTGGCAATTACACAATTGATTGGTAAAACCTGATATTCAAGTGCTCCAGTGATTTAAAGCTGTATACTAGAAACTAGTTTTCATTACACCAATTCGAGATAGAATACACACTTATAAAAAATATATAAAAATAAGACAACCAACATAAAACATAAAAATTCTCAGATATCAAAGTTTAAAAATGGAAGTTAAAAATCTCATTGAGGTTTAAAAATTTATTAAGAACTATGTTGTTAGTAGTGTTAAACAACTGAAAAAGACTTGTTTTGTGTTGTTAGAGGACACTGTTAGTTATATATTAGATATTATTGGTGCCCATTTGTATTGAATTTCAATATTAAAAATATTAATAATATTTTTTTGAATTGAAGCTTTAAAGCCATAAATGCTCAATAATTTTGTGTGATATGTAAAGGTATTGCTATATCGAGAAATCTCAAGTCCAAGAACTATAGCCTAGCCCTTCTAAGCTTCAAGACCGGTTTAATACTGATCATCCCATTTAAGCCAGGTGGCTTCCCTGCATTCAGTCTCAACTGCCATAATAGTTCACGGTAGCCCAAGGTAGATTCCCAATCACCACCCCTTGCATCTGGTTCTACTTGTTCTAAGACCAGGAACTGGATTTTTGGTTCAGGACAAGAGAGGGAATGTTTATAGAAGGCATTGGTCTCCTTCTTCTTGATCATGTCATGAAGATGTTCATAAATTCGTTTTCTTAATTCCCTCTCTGTTTTGCCCACATAGAAACTTTGACAGTTAGTACACAGCCCCAGATAAACCACCCCTCTGGTAGCACAGGTATAAAAACCTGTAGGATGTATCTTGTAGTTTCTTGATGGAAGATAGGGGGCTATATCTTTTGATATGGCATGACACTGAGCGCAGGCGCCACATTTAAATGTACCCAGCCTTGGTTGTTTAACCCTCTTCTTGGTTCCTTGATTTATTTCAAATATTTCCTTTAAATTGACTCCTCTTTTACGGACAAAACTAGGTTTGGATGGTATGTAATCCTTTAATTCCTCAAAGAGGGCCAAAACTGGCCAATGATGCAAAATAGTTTCTTCCATTTCGTGAGAATTGGATGAATATGTGTACGTGAAACTATTAGTGTGAGGAGCATCTTTATTTTGAGTAGTGTTGGACACGAATTCAAGTCCACCCCCTAGTATTGGTGTATATAGGGAGTGTCGTGCGGACTTTACTTCTGCTGCTAGAGTTAAAAATAGTTCCAAAGGGTAACCTCTCTCCAAGAAAAGGCTTTTCAAAAACTCCACCTCCAATTCAAAATCATTCTGTGTACTACATATTCTACTTGCTCTGATGAGCTGTCCCTTGATAATCCCCCTCTTTTGATATGGGGGGTGGGCACTTTCAAAATGTAGGAAGGAGTTGGAGAAGGTGGCCTTGCGATGTAATTTGGAATGAAAGGTTTTTTGGGTGTAGTCCTTGTAAAGAGTGGTGTCTAAATAATGAAGCTCATGTGGATCCACTGTGTGTGTGAATTGTAGAAATTTTGTGGTTGAGTTGATGTATGTGAAGAATTGGGATAGGTCCTCCTCAGAACCAGACCATAGAATACAGATGTCATCCAAATAACGTCTGTAAAAGAGAATATGGTCTTCCCATGGTGGTATTAAGACAAATGTATGTTCCCACATATGCAGTACTGCATTTGCATAAAAGGACGCACATGATGCCCCCATAGCTACACCCTTGCGTTGCCGGTACAGTTCGCCGTTGAAAAAGATGAAATTGTTAGACAAGACCATTTCCATCATCTCAGTAAGTAAGTTGGACATTTTGCTACTGAGGGTGGTGTTTTGACCAAGAAATTGGGCAAACCATTCCAGGCCTTCTTGATGGGGATACTAGAAAAAGATCTTTAATGTCCACTGTGACCATCAGGATATGTGCTGAAAAGCAGGAGGTGGAGATGAAGAAAGTGCCAGGAATCTTTACAGACATGGGACAGTAAGGACGTGTACTCTTTGGTCATGTGATCAATGAATTTTCCCAGAGGCTCAGTCACTCCTCCTGCTCCTGATACAATCGGTCTAAATTGTAATGGGTGGATTCCTTTATGAGTTTTCGGTATCCCAAAGATGACTGGTATTTTAGGTTTTTCCACATGGAGGTAATTGAATGCCTTCTCGTTAATGGCCTGTTGTAATAGGAGGTCATTGAGATAGTAATTAATCTCAGCGAAGGCGATGTTGATCTCATTCCGTGAAACCGTCTCATATTGTTCGTCATCTTGTAGCATGGTGTGTATATAGGCTTCATAATCCTCTGAAAACATGAGGACGATTCCTCCACCTTTATCAGGTTTCATAATCCTGATTTTTTCTTCATGCAGATGTTTTATGAAGTTCATTTCCTGTTCTGAAAAGTTTGGATGGAACGAAATTTCTTGATTATTATATAATTTCCTGAAGTCATTTTCCACTAGTTTCTCAAAAAAGAGGATTATTGGGTATAGTGGGGGGTTAAAGAGACTTGTACGCATTGGGCCTGTTTTATTCAGTGTTTGACCTTTAAAGATTAAGTTCAAATTCAGACCTCTAGTGAACATTTTTAACTCTACCAGGGCTTGTGTTAAATTCATGGGTTTAGTTGGAACAAATTGTAACCCTCGGGTGAAAACGTCAAAAGCGTTTTCAAAAAGGTTTATATCAGTGTAGTTATAGATAACAAGGTTGTTTCTCCTTAAGATAGTACAATTCCCCTCAGTGTTGATGGAGTTGTGGGTGTGTAAGTCCAGGTTGGAAACTTGGTCAGTGTGGTGTTCTTCCAGGGATGTTAAAACATTTGGGGTGTGGGTGTCAATTAATGGACAATGTTCCAAGACCTCGGAGTTTGCCTTTGCCTTTGTCCCCAAACCCCGGTCTGGCCGGGGTTTCGTTGAAAATCCTGGTTATTACTGCCCTTCCTGCTCTTTTCTGCTAACCTTTCGCTTCTTCTAGGGGGTTCCTCTAATCTATCATGCATGTCACTGGCCCTGTCTGGGTTAGTAGTAGATGTTTTGGAAGAAGCTCTGTGATAGCCATTAGGACTGGGATAAGCTAAACCATCCCTATAATCAATTAAATCACGTTCTAATTTTCTTAATTTCCTATTAAGTATCTTATCACAAAAAATATCAACATTATCGAAAACTTTGTCATAATTAGGTTTGAAAGCATTAAAATCAGAACTAGATATTAATTCATTATTTAAGACATCTAAATCATTCATCAATATTTGTGCTTTTGACTCATATTCCCCTACCATTACATCGAGCATTTCCAACCCGGCTTTATCAAAAATTTCACACAACTTAAAATAGTAATTAGTACCATGCTGAACATTATTGGGAAATTTGAAAAGACTCTCATACATTCATTTAAATAGTCTATTTCTAACTGTGTACTCCTCAAGGAGTATAACTTATCTTTGAACAAGTCCATGTTCTGGTCAAAATTCGAAAAGTTATTTAAGTTGTTAGTACCTTTGTTAACATCTCTGTTTTTGTGCATCGGACCAGGGTTATTAATCCCAGTTGTTCTTAAATGTGTGTTTGTTTCAGGTGCTCCAGTTGCTTCTTGACGACGAGTTGTGTTAGTTCTTCAGACATATCCGAAGGGATGGTGTAAAACTCAAACCCTCTTCCGGAGCTGGTAATCCGCTCAATTGCTCTGTAGAGCTTGTTGCTGGTCTTTAAATGCAACCAATACTTGGTTGAATTCATTTCACCCGAAGATCGCTTTGCTCTGCCGGAGGAAGATTTGTTGTGGTCTGCAAAATTTCAGGAGTTTCTCCTGGGTTAAAGGTTTCTCTCCGTTAGCCATGGCAATGGAAACAAATGAAGCAATGAACAAGCAAACAGTACCAAACAAACTGTGTTGTAGAGCAAAACAAATCACAAGAAGAAATCACAGGTAGAGCAGGCTTTATCAAATATACAAGTTATAGTATATTACAATGCATATACCTACCAATTACACAAATTGATTTGGTAAACCTGATATTTCAAGTGCTCAGTGATTTGATTTAGCTATATAGAAACTAGTTTTCATTACACCAAATTGAGATAGAATACACACTTATAAAAATATATAAAACATAAAACATAAAATTCTCAGATATCAAAAGTTTAAATAAATGGAAAAATTCATTGAGGTTTAAAATTTATTATATATTTATATTGTAGTGTTGTTAAACAAACTAAAAAAGACTTGTTTTGTTAGTTTTAGAGGACTGGTTAGTTATATTATATTATATATTGAATTATTTGTTTATTAATTTCAATATTAAATATTAATAATATTTTTTTTAATTGAAGCTTTAAACTTCATAAACCATAAATATTTTTGTGTTTATGAAAGGCATTGCTATATCTATATCAATCAAGTCCAAGAACTATAGCCTGCCTCTTAAGCTTCAACCCCGGTTAATACTGATCATCCCATTTAAGCCTGGTGGCTTCCTGCATTCAGTCTCAACTGCCATAATAGTTCATGGTAGCGCCAAGGTATTCCCAAATCACCACCCTTGCATCTGGTTCTACTTGTTCTAAGACCAGGAACTGGATTTTTTCCCAGGGAGAGAGGAGAGAATGTTTTATAGAGGCATTGGTCTCCTTCTTCTTGATCATGTCATGAAGATGTTCATAAATTCGTTTTCTTAATTCCCTCTCTGTTTTGCCCACATAGAAACTTTGACAGTTAGTACACAGCCCCAGATAAACCCCAATTTAAAGGAAATATTTGAAATAAATCAAGGAACCAAGAAGAGGGTTAAACAACCAAGGCTGGGTACATTTAAATGTGGCGCCTGCGCTCAGTGTCATGCCATATCAAAAGATATAGCCCCCTATCTTCCATCAAGAAACTACAAGATACATCACAGGTTTTATACCTGTGCTACCAGAGGGGTGGTTTATTGGAAATAAATGAATACAACTTCCATACAAACATCAGCGTATACTACACTGACCACATACATCCACAACAGCCTTACTTCGCTTTCTACATTACTGGGATAACTGATCATCACACCCTACAACAAAGCAACTCCCTACAAAATCTTGCCATTACGGTACATTACTATTATTACTAATAGTTTTCCCCATAACATCATTTTACATTAATAAAAATAGCCTTAAACACCTGATAACACTTCTCCTTACAAATCCTGACCTATATGCCAACCAAACCCACCTCAGATCCATCTCATCAATACTTCTTACCCCTCCTCTGTGGGGTAGGAAGGAAAGTTTCAAATTCTGACATTGATCATTTACCTTTTGTTGCGCAATCTGTCATATTTATAGAAATGTGCACACATGCTTGCACACACACACACACACACACACACACACACACACACACACACACACACACACACACACACAATATATATATATATATATTTATTTATTTATTTACTTATGTGTGGGGTAGTATATCTAAAATGTGTGGACTGCTTACCATGCATTTTACACTCGGACAATTCTCTGTTTTAGTACCTCTGACCATATTAATGACTATTTGACCCTTGTCCAGTGGCCATCAACATAGCTACTGCAAAATGTTATTTTCATGTGACTGCATCCTGTGCTCTAGTTACATCTGATTAAGACATAATAGCCACTCCTGACCTTGTAAATGGAAGTTACAGCTATACACCTTCTGAGCTGGCACACATCCAGAATTCATATAGATTACTGCACCATTAATGGCCATGTGTTTCCAGGAATACATTATTGATTATCTAATAAAAGCAGCAAAGAAAAATCTGGTCAAGACAATGTTGGAGACACATAATACTTTGCAGGCTGTGTGAGCATCTTTGTCTAAATTTGGAAGTGCAGCATGTGTAATTTTATTTCAGCGGCATGAACTGTTTGGGCTGCTGAGATATAACGGTAGTGCTTTCTACAGTCAGTATTTCTACTACTAATTTCTGTAACCAAAGTATTTATTAAAAATACAGCTAAAGAACATCAGCCGAAAATCTGCTTCCATTCTTTCAAGCCACCTACTAAGAACCTTGGTTACGCGTTTGCACCTGTAAAGTTTGTCAGAGCACCTCACATATTTTCATGCAGTCTTACAAAACTATAACAAGAACAGAAAAATCTAATTTACTACAGCACTATAAATAAAGTAAAATAAAACAATCATGTGCATTCTGTTCCTCAAATCTGTAGACTGCCAAGTCAGAAATGTGTGTACTTCCACAGTGCTAATGAAAAGTACATGTTGGCATATCTGGTTTACATGCATAAAGCATATTATTCAGGAAGGCATTGAATAAGGTTTTGACTGGTACTGTCTTGGACGTTATTATACATAAAATAATCATTTTATAACAATGATGAAATAAATAAAACAATTACAACTTTAAACCTGTAATGTTAATTTCTACTTGTTAACCAGATAAGCCATTTTTTATTTGTCTGGTAACCAAGTCATTCCAGTAATTCAGGGATTGGGGTGGGGGTGCGTGAGAGGAGCAATGAATGATCTAAAATGGTTATTTTTGGCTTTCTCTCTGTTTTAAGATATCTACTACCATAAAATAGAAGCATATACGTGATATGAGGTACATATGATGTCAATATGAGTTGCTTTAAGAATGATTGCACATAAATCTCACTAAAAAATACAAATGAAGCTTATGCTGCACCTGGCTAGTGTGTGTGACCCAGAAGCAACTGCACTATTAACCCATTATAACTTTGGATGATCCATTCCTTTAGCTTATTTCAAACCGTGTGTGTGTGTGTGTGTGTGTGTGTGTGTGTGTGTGTGTGTGTGTGCGTGTGTGTGTGTGTGTGTGTGTGTGTGTGTGTGCGTGTGTGCGTGTGTGTGTGTGTGTGTGTAATGGACACGTATGCACTCAGAAACACACTACAAGCACACATAAACACACACATGTACACATGCATATGTGCGCACACTCATAGGTGCACACATATTCACATACCTACCTACTCACTGGCAATTAAAGGGATGAGGAAAGAAACTAGAAACCTTATCAAAAACACACCTGGACAAAGAAGGAGTGTGAAGACTCCATGTAGAAGGCATTTGATCTGGGAGCCAAACCTAAAACCAAGCAGTCTGAGGAAATGACACTACCAACTGCATTACCGTGCCACCCTGACCACCCACGCTTCTACTGTGCCACCCTGACCACCCACACTTCTGCTGTGGCACACCTAACCTCCCAAGGTACTGCTATACTACGCCTGACCAACACTAGCCAACACTCCTTATGGAGTTTCTATGAAAATCTTTTTGGATAAGTTAGAACAGAATGTCAAAATGTAACTTTAAACTGAGTAGTAACTGAAAAGTGACTAAAAAAAGCATAAAAAAACAGAGAAAGAAAAACAGTCTAAAAATAATATATAATCTCAAGAGTAATAAAAGCAAGTCACACTTTACATGTAAATTGCATATAAATTCCAGAAGAATACAGTTGATCACAGTGTGCCAGTCAAATGCAAATCCCAAAATGCTCCATATCTGTAAGTCTAACTCCTCACTCATTACCCGCTCAGTAGGCCCAGATCTAATATGTGACATCAACAAATCCTGCTGGAGAGACAGGTTTGTCTCCCAGAGGCTGCCACATCTCTGGAATAGACTTCCCATACATGTGAAACAGAGTACCTCATTGCCCCTCTTCAAGCGCAACATTGATGAGTGGATGGGAAACTACAAATTTGTCCCAGGGGTTCCACCTTTGTCCCTCATTGGCAGGTGTGACAAGTGCTGACTGAGGTTTCTTTTTGGGGATAAACTCTTCGCTAGGCTTGTAAGGGCCCCAGGGCCATTAGCCTAGTAACCTCCTATGATCCTAAAACTTCTGACCCTATAAGTTATGATTGTTGAGTTGCAGACTAGAACGTCTGCATAAAAGCAACACATTGGCTGTCTGTCTGGAAAACTAATTTCAATGTATTTCCTAATAATTACATTTTTGGAATGGGATTTTATTTTGTTTAAAATACATGTGCAAAAACAACTTTACAGAGTCTATAGACACAGGCATTACTTTATTTTTCAGTTATGCAGATCCCCCCAGACTAACAATGGATATTATACAATGACTAACGATTAACATTCCAAAATGAGCATGCTGATTGGTCAGCCCAGCCAGCATGCCTGTTGTAAATTGAGCATATACCAATGGAAAAAAGTCTGGTCCATTATTATATGCTATAAATTTTTAAGTTTTCTTCATCATAGCCAAGTACCTGTGCAATATCTCATGCAAGTAAGTGTTCACTGCGAACAGTGTTAAAATGTGTTTCTAATTATGTGCAGTATTAGTCTGTCTACATGCATATCTGTGATATAATAGCTAGGTGTTATGTGTGTAAATGTCTGTGAAAATAGTTTGTATGTTGTCTGCACATTGAGTTCGGAGACATGGAATTTCATTCAGTTTTTGCACTCGTGTGATTTCTGAATGACAATAAAGTTTACTTTGACTTTGAATTTGATCATAAGCAAAAAAAAAAAAATAATAATAATATAATTAGAAATCCAGACAGTCCTGAAGTACAAGAGAGACAGCACAGAGAACATACTAGGAAAATCAGGAATGTTATTCAAAACTAAATAAATGTGCCTGATTTTCCTTGGATTTTCTCCATCCTGTCTCTCTCATACCTCTAAAGTGTCTGAATTTCAACTCTATTTAAATAAAAAAGGGAGCAACGAACATCTTTCTTTCTCTGTTGCTTCCTTTCCAAAGCACTGATGTGCCACGTAAGCGTGGGAATGTAAATCCCATACACATGCGCACTACATCAAAAAGAGCAGCAGGACAGCCAACAAAAGCAGAGGAACACCACTGAGCCATCATACAAAGACATTATTTAAGAAAAGTAAATCATTCTTTTCTTAAATAATGTCATTGTATGATAGCAATAATCGACTCAGTGGTGTGGTATATTATAGCAATAATCCAAATATACGAATACACTGTTGTACGCTAAGAACAAATCACAAATTTAATGGTAAAGCTTTCGGGTTAACACCCTTCATCAGTACATAGATTTAAATTCATTACAAAACCTTTTAAATAGGGTAAGAATTAAGACACATGATCCAGCCAGCCAAACAAAACACTCCATTAATTAAGCATTTTAGGGATAGTCTCCTAAATAAAGCTTTTCTAAAAATGTATATATTATTTATAATCCACATATAAAATCATTTGCGTATTTAAAATACATATATTTATATATCTGCATACTATATAATTGATTAAATTAAATTAAATATAAAATATATTTAATAAAATTGCATTAAATACAGGTCCTTTGTTTTTGAATCAACACTGGCTTCAGACTAGCAGCTACGTTCAAGCCTGGTTCTACTTCAGCATCTAGCCTGATAATCCATTCAAGTTCCTTAAGTTCTATTGCATTGTTAATATCACCTCCCCTCATGTCTAACTTAATTTCATTAACTACTCTGAATTTAAAGCTATGGCCTTCAAAAACAAAGGACCTGTATTTAATGCAATTTTATTAAATATATTTTATATTTAATTTCATTTAATCAATCATATAGTATGCAGATATATAAATATATGTATTTTAAATACGCAAATGATTTTATATGTGGATTATAAATAATATATACATTTTTAGAAAAGCTTTATTTAGGAGACTATCACTAAAATGCTTAATTAATGGAGTGTTTTGTTTGGCTGGCTGGATCATGTGTCTTAATTCTTACCCTATTTAAAAGTTTTTGTAATGAATTTAAATCTATGTACTGATGAAGGGTGTTAACCCGAAAGCTTTACCATTAAATTTGTGATTTGTTCTTAGCGTACAACAGTGTATTCGTATATTTGGATTATTTAGAGCTGATACCAGTTATTTGTTGGATATTATAGCAATAACCCACGCCTGGGTGTGGGTAATGCGGGATTTACCCATGGTTGGCATGGTTTGGTCCCGAGGGACCAAACAAAGACAACCGTGGGTAAATCCCGCATTACCCACATCCAGAAGTGGGTTATTGCTATTATACTATGACATTATTTAAGAAAAGAAACAATTACTTTTCTTAAATAATGGCATTGTATAATGCCTCTTTGCTGCCCTTCCGCAGCTGTCTGGCATTCGCGGCAGTTCTGATGTACTGCGCATGCCTGCGCAGTACATCAGAGCTGCGGCCAAAAGCAATGGAGAAAGCAAGATCTTCATTACTTTTTTACTGTTTTGCTATGTTAAATGGGTTTAACATAGCGAGGCAGCTTTAAAATAAGCAATGGAGATGTCCGTTGGTTATTTTAAAGCTGTCTCGCTATGTTAAACCCATTTAACATAGCAAAACAGTAAAAAGCAACGGAGAGCTTGCTTTCTCCATTGCTTTTTTTTTTAAACCTGTCTCACTATGTTAGATGGGTTTAACATAGTGAGACAGCTTTAAAATAAGCAATGGAGATCTTTGTTGCTTATTTTAAAGCTGTCTCGCTATGTTAAACCCATTTAACATAGCAAGACAGGTTTAAAAAAAAAGCAACGGAGAAAGCAAGATCTCTGCTTGCTTTTTACACACTGTGTCACTATGTTAAAGGAGTTTAACATAGCAAGACAGCTTTAAAAAAAGCAACGGAGATCTCCGTTGCTTTTTTTAAACCTGTGTCGCTATGTTAAACTCTTTTAACATAGCGAGACAGTGTTTTAAAAAAAGACTTATACTAATGGAAAACGTCCGGGCGACCGGACCTTTTCCCATTAGTATAAGTCGATTTACAACGTACATGCTGGCCAATCAGCGTGCACGTTTTGGAATATTAATGGGGGGTCATGGTATAATATAGCAATAACCCACGCCTGGGTGTGGGTAATGCTGGATTTACCCATGGCTGGTGTGGTTTGGTCATGAGGGTGACCAAACCACACCAACCGTGGGTAAATCCAGCATTACCCACACCCAGAAGTGGGTTATTGCTATTATACAATGACATTATTTAAGAAAAAAAAAATTACTTTTCTTAAATAATGGCATTGTATAATGCCTCCTTGCTGCCCTTCCACAGCTGTCTGGTATTCTGCGGCAGTTCTGATGTACTGCACATGCGCATGCCTATGCAGTACAACAGAGCTGCGGGCAAAAGCAATGGAGAAAGCAAGATCTCCGCTGCTTTTTAAAAACTGTTTCGCTATGTTAAATGAGTTTAACATAGTGAGACAGCTTTAAAAAAAGCAACAGAAAATCTCCGTTGCTTTTTTGAAGCTGTCTCGCTATGTTAAACTCGTTTAACATAGCGAGACAGTGTGAAGCAACGGAGATCTTGCGCTCTCCGTTGCTGTAAAAAAAAAAGAGTTATAGTAATGGAAAAAGTCAGGGCGACCGGACCTTTTACCATTACTATAACTCTGATTTACAACATGCATGCTGACCAATTAGCGTGCATGTTTTTGAATATTTAATGGGGGGGGGTCGTTGTATAATGAAAATGTATCCATGGTTGGCTTTGTTAATCACTTGGGCTTCAGATTTGTGATTAAACCACACTAACCATAAGTAAATCTTCAGTATACCACACCCACATCACTGGTTACTGCTATAATAACGTACCTTAGAACATTACCCTGCTATAATAACGTACCTTAGAACATTACCTTGCTATAATAACGTAACTTAGAACATTACCCTGCTATAATAACGTACCTTAGAACATTACCCTGCTATAATAACGTACCTTAGAACATTACCCTGCTATAATACCTTAGAACATTACCCTGCTATAATAACGTACCTTAGAACATTACCCTGCTATAATAACGTACCTTAGAACATTACCCTGCTATAATAACGTACCTTAGAACATTACCCTGCTATAATAACGCATAGAACATTACCCTGCTATAATAACGCACCTTAGAACATTACTTAGAACATTATCCTGCTATAATAACGCACCTTAGAACATTACCCTGCTATAATAACTTAGAACATTACCCTGCTATAATAACGCACCTTAGAACATTACCCTGCTATAATAACGCATCTTAGAACATTACCCTGCTATAATAACGTACCTTAGAACATTACCCTGCTATAATAACGTACCTTAGAACATTACCCTGCTATAATAACGTACCTTAGAACATTACCCTGCTATAATAACGTACCTTAGAACATTACCCTGCTATAATAACGTACATTAGAACATTACCCTGCTATAATAACAGAACATTACCCTGCTATAATAACGTACCTTAGAACATTACCCTGCTATAATAACGTACCTTAGAACATTACCCTGCTATAATAACATACCTTAGAACATTACCCTGCTATAATAATGTACCTTAGAACATTACGTTGCTATAATAACGTACCTTAGAACATTACCCCTACTCATTAGCTACCAGTATTTAAAAATGCATGACTGCAAAAAATGGAAAATGAAGGAAAAGCTGCTCACAACATTTATGGAATGAGAAGATGGAGGCCAGATGGAAAGAGTTCTTTGAAGACATAATGTAATCAAATGCGATTAAAGCTTCATAAAATGAATAGTAACAGAGTTCTGAGAAAAATGTCTGTGTAACAGTCTAAAGTAGCAATAACTCATCACTAGAAGTAAATGACTACAGTTCATACAGCCTAGACTGTCCATACACTGTCCATAAAATCTCTCTCTAGTGCATATTATTTATTTGGAATGAGATCTCACTGCCAGCAGAGCATGGAGGTTAGTATTACACTGAGAAAAAGAAGATAAAAGATGTGGGCTGATACTATGTGATCTAGAAGAAATCACTTAAGCTCCTTAGGACTCAGGATTTGACTTGAAAAAGGGACATTTCATATAATCCAAAGGGCTATCAGATGTGGAAAGTACCAAAACTAAATGAGTCAACATAGAAACTTAGTCCAGCAGAGGAAAGTCAAAACATTTTCTGATGCAACAAATAAAGATAGTTTAAGAGTCTGTACAAACCATCTGCAACAGAGTACATACAGAGAACCAGTAACAACAAAAAAAAATGTAAGAGATTATAAAAAATGCTACAGAGCATATACAAATACACTACAACTGTATATGTTTTTTACACATGCTTTCTACACACTCAAATCACCTCCATCAGAATATATACAAAACACATGTAACAGTCTGTAACAAATTATTTGTAATAGAATATATAAAATGGATATGTAACAAAGTGTGTGTGTGTGTGTGTGTGTGTGTGTGTGTGTATATATATATATATATATATATATATATATATATATAAATATATGTATGTATTTGGGTCTATATCACATAATCAAACCACACTTCACCAAAACTCTTTTCATAGAGATGAAAACAGTGAATGCTCATTAAAGTGAACATTCAAGTCAGACAAAAAAAATACCACAGGGGAAAGGAAGCACTTGGCCACCTTATGAACAACACACACACCACAGTATGTCAAACCCCTAAGTATATACATATACCAACTCCGAGATCATACTACAGTGGGGAATAGGTCAGTTACCTAACATTGGCCAACTGCTTCCTTTCCCTGTGTAATTTTTCGCTGATGTGAATATTGGGTGTTTTCATCTAAGAAAAGATTTTCTACAAAGTCTGGTTCAATTATGTGAAATAGACCCATATATTAAGCATCTGTTAATCAGTATTTACAAAGAACTTTTAATACAGTATATGCCAAACACTTGCAACAGAGTATATAGAAAGTATACAGTACAGTGTTTATAACAAATCATTTGTAACAGAATATATACAAAGAACTTGTAACAGAGTATACAGAAAGTATACAGTACAGTGTTTATAACAAATCATTTGTAACAGAATATATACAAAGAACTTGTAACAGAGTATATAGAAAGTAAACAGTACAGTGTTTATAACAAATCATTTGTAACAGAATATATACAAAGAACTTGTAACAGAGTATATAGAAAGTAAACAGTACAGTGTTAATAACAAATCATTTGTAACAGAATACATACAAAGAACTTGTAACAGAGTATATAGAAAGTGTACAGTACAGTGTTTATAACAAATCATTTGTAATAGAATATATACAAAGAACTTGTAACAGAGTATATAGAAAGTAAACAGTACAGTGTTTATAACAAATCATTTGTAACAGAATATATATACAAAGAACTTGTAACAGAGTATATAGGAAGTAAACAGTACAGTGTTTATAATAAATCATTTGTAACAGAATATATACAAAGAACTTGTAACAGAGTATATAGAAAGTAAACAGTACAGTGTTTATAACAAATCATTTGTAATAGAATATATGCAAAGCACTTGCAACATAGTTTATAGAAAGTATACAGTACAGTGTTTATAACAAATCATTTGTAACACAGTATATAGAAAGTATACAGTACATTGTTTATAACAAATCATTTGTAATAGAATATATGCAAAGCACTTGCAACAGAGTTTATAGAAAGTAAACAGTACAGTGTTTATAACAAATCATTTGTAACAGAATATATACAAAGAACTTGTAACAGAGTATATAGAAAGTATACAGTACAGTGTTTATAACAAATCATTTGTAATAGAATATATGCAAAGCACTTGCAACAGAGTTTATAGAAAGTAAACAGTGTAACAGAATATATACAAAGAATTTGTAACAGAGTATATAGAAAGTATACAGTACAGTGTTTATAACAAATCATTTGTAATAGAATATATGCAAAGCACTTGCAACAGAGTATATAGAAAGTAAACAGTACAGTGTTTATAACAAATCATTTGTAACAGAATATATACAAAGAACTTGTAACAGAGTATATAGAAAGTATACAGTACAGTGTTTATAACAAATCATTTGTAATAGAATATATGTAAAACACTTGCAACAGAGTTTATAGAAAGTATACAGTACAGTATTTATAACAAATCATTTGTAACAGAATATATACAAATAACTTGTAACAGAGTATATAGAAAGTATACAGTACAGTGTTTATAACAAATAATTTGTAAAAGAATATATACAAAGAACTTGTAACAGAGTATATAGAAAGTATATAGTACAGTGTTTATAACAAATCATTTGTAACAATATATACAAAGAACTTGTAACAGAGTATATAGAAAGTAAACAGTACAGTGTTTATAACAAATCATTTGTAACAGAATATATATACAAAGAACTTGTAACAGAGTATATAGAAAGTAAACTGTACAGTGTTTATAACAAATCATTTGTAATAGAATATATAGAAAGTATACAGTACAGTGTTTATAACAAATCATTTGTAATAGAATATATGCAAAGCACTTGCAACAGAGTATATAGAAAGTAAACAGTACAGTGTTTATAACAAATCATTTGTAACAGAATATATACAAAGAACTTGTAAGAGAGTATATAGAAAGTGTACAGTACAGTATTTATAACAAATCTTTTGTAATAGAATATATACAAAGAACTTGTAACAGAGTATATAGAAAGTATACAGTACAGTGTTTATAACAAATCATTTGTAACAGAATATATACAAAGAACTTGTAACAGAGTATATAGAAAGTGTACAGTACAGTGTTTATAACAAATCATTTGTAACAGAATATATACAAATAACTTGCAACAGAATATATAGAAAGTAAACAGTACAGTGTTTATAACAAATCATTTGTAATAGAATATATAGAAAGTATACAGTACAGTGTTTATAACAAATCATTTGTAACAGAATATATACAAAGAACTTGTAACAGAGTAAATATACAGCAACTGTAGCAGAGTTAATGTACTCAGACAGTAGCTGAAATGCATCCCTGGACCTCTAGCTCATCACATTCATTATTTCATTACATATCAGTATGACAATTTTTGAGAAGATGAGTGTCTTTATGTGTCTTTCATCCATTCAAAACCCAGACAGATATTGTGCAGGGATACCTGGGTGTAGTTTCACCTGGCTTCCAAACTTAAAATAGAAAGTTTGGAAGGGACAATGAATAAGATGTTCTGTAGTAACCAGGAAGTCCAGCCTTTAGCTCCAGAGTGAAGGCTTTCAGTACTGATTTATAGTGCCTTTCTACTATTTCAGTTCCATAGGTCATTACTGGGGAAAAGGACATACAGCTCCGGTTCAAAGGGTTTGGGTACTGATTCATGGTGCCTTTCCACTAGTTTAGTTATACAGGTAGTTACTGATTCATGGTGCCTTTCCACTAGTTCAGTTATACAGGTAGTTACTAGGGAAAAGGACATACCGCTCCGGTTCAAAGGGTTTGGGTACTGATTCATGGTGCCTTTCCACTAGTTCAGTTATACAGGTAGTTACTGGGGAAAAGGACATACAGTCCTGGAGCTGTGGATCTACCACGAGATGGGCAGAATACAGTTCTTTCTCTGGATTTATTAGATGGACATGCCACACATGCAGCTCTAGTGACATGCATCTAGATTTTCTGTTTTTCTGTTGTGAGCATTGATGATGACAGGCCTCAGGTAACAATATATGTGCATGAATTAGGAAGAGTTATACAGAATTAGCCTTCTAACTAAACCGGGTATTCTGGTATTCTATGTTCATGATTTGCAATTTTCAAAGCATAACTCCCGGTATGGCTTAATATTAATATAATTCTTTCTAGTGAGGAGGTTGTGCAAAAATTTAATTTGAGAGCCAGGAAGAAATTCACAACACCCACCCCCTGGCAGGTACTATAGCTATAAAACCATGCTATTGTATTTCATTTTACACTTCTGCCTGGTTTTATTCTTATGACATTCAAACTCTGAGCATGTCCACTTGAACAAATTTCAGTAACTGGATGTTACCAAACATATACTGCAGGCTACAGTTCAGCTTTGTATGCTTCTATCAGTCACTCCAGGATAAAACAGATGTGAAGGACTTAGTACCCAGAAATAATAAATACGAATGGGACCTGATGAAGACTATAAAACTGGTGCATCTCTTAAGCTTCTTCATGCTTGATATCCTGTAGAAATGAGTTGCCAGACACTCACCATGCTGGCATTGTACTGAGCTGGACAAGATGCAGGGGCATTGCACCTTGGGCTTCTCTTTGCCCACAGGGAAGCAGAACAGTGAACGGTTTCCAGTACGGATTGGGATACAGTCAAAGTCCCCCACTATTCTTCCAGGGAGGCATGAAAGCGGCTTTAAGTTACAAACTAACATAGAAAAGAAAAGAAAGAATTTCAGAAGGAATATGTTTGTGTTGTGATAGCGGAATGAATATTAAAGTCTCAGGAGCTTGAAAACAAAAAGGTAAATTGTGTGATGAAAAGAAAGATAAACTGAGATCTTATTGCAGAAGCACTGACCACACAAAATAAATAATTAACCTTCAGCTGGCAGATATAGAGGCATCTTATTCTGAATTAAGAAGCAGAAGCAAGTTTAACTGCAGATTTTAATATTTAGTTTACACGTTTATCATTTTAGCTGAGACAGAAACTTATCATCCTTGAACAAGCAAAACCAGCATTTAGCAAACTACATTTTTGACTGGTGCATAAAGTCTGTAGTAATGATAAAATCGTATTGAGGCTCCTTGGTGGTGAGACTTTTCCCTGCGTGGTGCTTTTGTCTGGGGACACAAGGCTGAAGAGACATTTAGCTGCAGAGACATATGGCTTGTCATACAGTAATACTTCCTTATATCACCTCAGAACTGAGTTTATACAGCTCACCACTAGTTTTCTTTTATTTGGATGACAAAGAAATCTTAGAGTCTGCACTTGAGATACCTGTTGCATGTTTTAGGTAGCCCGTTTTCTTATTTATTTTATTGTAGTAAAGCTCAGGTTTATTTTTATGCATCTATTCATATTTTAGTACAGAACTTGCACCCTTCTTTTGATGAACTTTTGTACAATCATTTATGGGTGTAAGATAAATGAATCAGTCAATGCCCATTTGGTAAATGCAGAAGGTGACTGATGTTTTTAAACAATGCTTTTCATGAGGGGACTCCCCCTCTAATTATTACAAAATCCAAGGTCATAGCATCCTAAGAGAAAGGAACGGTTCCCTTTGCAGCAACCTCGATCAAACCAAATACAATTCATTGAGTCGTAAACCATCAAACACACCAGATCTGCTTAGCTGTCCAAGCAGAACTACTGAATACACCTAGCCCAATTAGCTTTAATTTAATGAATCATTTGTTAAAAGTCTAGAGTACAGTGTTACTCTAGAGAAAATATACAGCCTAGACGTGTTTTTTTAGAGAAAGACCAGTGTAAGCAGACTGTCTCCTGTAAATAGGAACTCTCACAATTAGAGTATACAAACAACTTCAAAATGTTATATTTTTTCACAAAGAATTAAGAGTTAAGGAAAGCAAAAACATCACTCTAGTTAAGTACAATTTGTGAAGCAACATCTTCATTACAAACATTTCCAATCCTTAAGTGAAACATTTGCAGGACACAAGCCAACTACTACAGATTTGAGGAGAGGTCTTTATGGAAAACAGACTTACCTTTAATTCACAATCTTCATTTACTGCTAGGTTTCCAGGCTTGAGATCCTGAAAATATGTACAGGTTTTACTGATTCTGAGCAGTGTAATAACAAATTTACAAACCTGAACTAGTCAAAAGACAAACACACTTGAGTGTGAAAATGTTTTACTTGTTTGAAGAGCATTCATTTCTTGTTACTTGAGATAAATTTGCACATATCAAAGTATAGAATATTGCCCTGTTAATGCATGCTTTAAGTAACATATGGCCATTTAAATAATTTTTTTTGGTAAGTACACTTGTTTTTTTAATACAATAAGGTCTATACCTATAACATTTAGAATATATGCTATCAGTAGTACAAGTGTGGACTGCAATGGAAACAAAACTTACACAACCCGTCAGATCCTGTGTTATAGCCATGCATTAAGATGGACTGCTTCATGGAGATCACACAGTGAAACAAAGCACACTTACCCGGTGTATAATCCCTGCAGAGTGGATATACTGCAAAGACACAAATGAACATGTTAGCTACAATTTGTAAAGAAACATAAATCAAGTGCAGACATGATTCATTAAATTAAATAAAATTAAACTAAAACATGAAACAACCTTTAACAGTAATGTTAAAACGATATACATATATAAGTAAATTAGGATGTTCTCAGTAATGAGTATCTATATTTATGTCATGTATATATAATCTGTTCAAAATCTCCGCAGAAGTTATTTGCCTTCCCACACTTGTTTTTGTGCAGCTATTCTTAGAGCAGCTTATTGTGTGTAACATATTCTACACAATCCTGTTAGTCAGCAAGTTTATTTGTTTTTTAAATCTCAATGTATAAGTATATATAGACAACAAAAATGAGTCATATTACAGAAGGGGCAGATTACTTAATTTGCTACTTGCAGAGAAGAGTGTCTATTCTCAGAAAAAAGATGATATGTAAGTTTTTTTATACATTTCCTTTTCATAATAGTTATATAATAATTGCACAGTGTGAGTGATGCAACAGGTAACGCACTGTTTTTGGTTCAGAAGGCTATGGATTCTGTTCCCACACCAGGTAGATGGATTGCTAACACTGCAGTAGAACATAAGGGGATGCTGCACTCTTGACTGTGTTGTCTTTCGGATGAGATGCTAAATAGAGGACTCACCTGCTTGAGTTGGTGGTACCTCAGATAAATGTAAAAGATCCCATAATATCTATCAAAAAGCACAGAGGAAGATCCTCAGTGTCCTGATCAAATATCCCCCAGCAGTATTAATACCACCTTGAGTCATCTTTGAAAAGAGGATGCTAGCCTAGTGGGACTAACCCAGACAGCAAAGGATGAATGAATGAATGAATAAATAAATAAATAAATTTCCCTTGAGGGTAGTTTCAATTTTGGAATAGATGTCTTACTTTACACTTGCATCATCTATATAAGTTGACAAAAAAGCCTTATACGACATAAAATGTTATGATTAACATCTATGTCTGAGGCCTTGGTAGGAATAAAGTTACAGCTTTAAAAGAATATTCAGGGGAATTTTAACACATTTACACATGGATTAGGTCAAGTGTCCTCCCTCATAATGAGAAATCATATTAGTTCATGTTTTCAAATGTTCCTCTGGAATCTAACAAGCTCAGGATTCTCTTACTAATGTTCCCTATAAGCCTTTGACAGTTGTATTGGTCCATAAATTTGATACCACAATGCGTGAAAGCTTCCTGAGGGAAGAAGTCAACAGTAAAAAAAAGTCCAAAACATCAAGAAAAAATGACTGAGCATCAGAAGTCATAAGCTTGGGAAAATGGGATTTTCCTTTCCCTATGGCTACTCAAAGTGGGAATAATTAAAGTGCAAGTGTGTGGATATGTTCCCCTGTATACCATACTTGTCAGCTGTCCAGATTTTCACAAAATGAAAAGATTTTTGCTTCATAATTTTGGATGGTTTCTCATAAAAGTTGTTTTTTTCTAGCAAATCACAGTGGAAGACAGTCACTAAACAAGGGCATGCATTTGTGTTTCAGACTTCATACCCTTTGAAAATCTGTGCTAATACAATCTGTTATTCTAGCAACTTTCTAAGCCTATATGAACAATATTTAAAATCTGTTGCTATTTTTGGGCCTTTGTCCAGACAGATTTCTTTCAATATGAAGTTGAGAGGTATGCCATACATATATGTATGTGCGTGTGCGTGTGTGTGTGTGTGTGTGTGTGTGTGTGTGTGTGTGTGTGTGTGTGTGTGTGTGTGTGTGTGTGTGTGTGTGTGTATATGTACATATATATATATATATATATATATATATATATATATATATATATATATATATATGTATACAAACACACACACACCTGTGTGTGTGTGTGTGTGTGTGTGTGTGTGTGTGTGTGTGTGTGTGTGTGTGTGTGTGTGTGTGTGTGTGTGTATGTGTGTGTGTGTGTGTGTGTGTGTGTGTGTGTGTGTGTGTGTGTGTGTGTGTGTGTGTGTGTGCACATGTGTGTGTGTGTGTGCACGTGTGTGTGTGTGTGTTTCTATATGTGTGTGTGCATGTGTGTGTGTGTGTGTGTCTGTGTATATGTGTGTGTGTGTGTGTGTGTGCATGTCTGTGTATATCTGTGTGTGTGTGCGCATGTGTGCGTGTGCGTGTGTGTGTGTGTGTGTGTGTGTGATTGTGTCTACGTGTAATTTATAACAGTGAATGCTAAAAAGAGGGAACATTCTTTTTTCTTTGTTTTTCTGCCTGTCAGCTGCTCCTGCATGTGAGATTGCAGTCCATTGGGGTCTGTGAATTTAACCTTTCCCTGCTGCTTTTGTGCAATAGTAATGTCTTTCAGCTTTTCCCGATTAGGGGTCGCCACAGTAGAACTCCGGTCCGCAAATGATTGGCAGTCAATTTTTATGGTGCCGAGTTGCCAGCCCAATGCCCAACCTTCAAGGAAGGCACACCCATTCACGCACACACCTACCTGCATGTCTTTATGCTGCTTTTGTGCAATACTGGGAGTTATATAAATAGTTATCAGGGGTGTGAGGGTGTATATATACATTTTTTTGTAAAGCTTCATTTTCTGCTTTTGTGCTGTGTATCTGTCTATCAATATATAAAATGTAAAAATTGGGAAAACTAGTTGTAAAGGAATAACTGCTCTAGATGTTGGCAAACAAATAACTAAAACAGACCGTTGTCACAACTTATGTAAGTGCTGTGTCAAAGATGTCAAAGATCACACTTTGCATTCTTATAAAAATAAGAAAAGAGCTTATTAAATTAAAAAAGATATGAGTGATTTTGCCCTTGTCAGAGCTTCATCACATCTAAGTTATACATAGTAGTAACAAGTAATATTTACTTTTCTATTTTTCATATAAATAGCTTTGTAAATTACAACAAAAGCTTTATTCTAAGAGCACTTAAACAGATTGCATCACAGCATTTCATACTATATTAATTTAACAAAAATACAGGACTAGATGCTACAGTAGCAACAGAAAATGATCAGGTTTAACCAAAGGGGTCAAATATTTGTCAGTCTGGAAAAACATGGTTAACAGACCACCCTGCTATGCCAGGGATGATTGTCATCTGTCACTACTAGGTTTTTGGAGATTGACGAAAATATTATCTACCCGCATAGTGCCTTTTTAGGTACTGCGAAACAGACAAACCTTTCAACATAACAAAAACTACTCAGGACAAAACTAAAGGTATTACTGCTCAGTGCTAGGAGTCTCAACAAGAAACTGCACTCCCTAGAAGCTCTCCTCACCATGGAGGATGCTGACATCTGTGCAGTTATGAAATATGGTTTAAGGCCATAGAAAGTACTCCAGCAGTGCATGGCTATGATGCCTTTCATATGTCCCGATCACCCACTGAAAAAGAAAGAGCAAAAGGTGACATGTATCTACCTACATAAATGATAAGCGCACCTTAAGGCTGGTCAAATGATATGACATGCTTGTGCTACTCCATGTCCAACTAACCATGGTAAAATCCATTACCATATTCCTGCTAGGTTTCAGGTCGCCCACCATGAACCAAGAAATCCATACATCATACCTAAAGTTACTAAAATTACTCACTATCCAACCCAATACTATACTCATGGGTGGCTTTAACTACCCGTCCATTACCTGGGAAGCATACAGGACCACTAACATGCAGTCCCAATCATTTCTTGACTTTGAAAAATCAGATGCCCTGGAACAGTTAGTCTGCATTCCTCCTAGGGGAAACTGGTTTCTTAACAAAAACCTATTACTAAATCCCAAAAAATAAAACTGTTGCTATTTACACCGAACAAATCTACCACAATACCCAACCCATTTAATACTGTGTCCAGGGATAGGACTGTCATCTCCCCTGACACTCACAGTGACCATTGATAATAACCTTAAATTTGATCAGCATATAAATCAAACCATTAAAAATATCCACAAAAATCTGGGCAGTGTATATAAAAATAAAACATTTCTAACACAACCTCCTACAATAACAATTGCTCAAACTCACCTCCTTTCCACACTATTTTATGCCTCACCCGTTCTCACCAACTTATCCAAAACCAAAACTGTCAAACTCAACACCTGTTACAATCAAATTACAAAATTTGCTACCGGTGCTCCCTACTGAGCCCACCACTGTCATTCCCTAAAACAACTTGGCTGGCTTGAATTCACTAATCTCCTAAACTATCATCAACTTTTCTTTGCCCACAATCTCCTACTACTCCCAGACAAAACTCCAGCTTTGGCAAATCTACTAGAACTACAAGCTAAAACTAGATGACTTCACTCCAGTGACAAAAAATTAATCACGGTCACCAAGACCAACAACACAGCAGGGGACTCCCTCTTCCCTAACTACAAAGGCAAAATCTGGAACACCCTACCTACTGCTGTTACCTCAGTAGGCTCAAAGATTGCATTTAAAAGACTCCTTGAAGGAAGACCTAAAGCACATATGGATATGCACGTTTCCACCTGGCTGACCCCCCATCCTCTCCCCTTACTTTTGGCCTCTGAATTCAGCTTCATCATCAAAAGAATGCAACTTGTCTAGCTTCCTTCCAGTTCCACCTCTAATTCTAACCACTTAGTCAATACCCATATGTCACTGCTAGGACACTCTGTTACCTATGCACTACACTTTTCCCTTTACACCTCTAATCTTACTCTGTACTTAAGCTACTTACTCCTCCTGCTTTTCTTACTTAACCTGTTATCCAGTTTCCCATCTCGGTCTCTTCTTCTGCTCCTATACTCCCTACTATGTCTAATCTTTGCTCTCTTTGTTGCTGTACTCCCTACTGTGGCTAACGTGTTCACAAGTCAACTGTATAAAGCAAAACATGCAACCCCTACTAACAACATTCACCATTATGTAATGCCTCAATCTCAAACTGTAAAAGATGTGTTCAGTCTATGTAAATATGTTAAATCTTAAGCTTCAATGCTATGTTACTAGTCAATGTTAAGTTTGGTACTATCTATGTAAATTTCAGTGTTTCTGTATACACCTTATATTTAACTTAAAATTTAACTGTGGAGTTTTTCTCCCCAGGCCACTGTTGAAAATGGACATACATCCAGTCAGACTTCCCCAGTCAACAAATGTAAAATAAATAAATAAATAAATAAATTCCCTAGATCTGGTGCTCACAAATATGGGGAGCACTGCACCCCCCCAAGTGTGATGTCCTCACTGGTTAGATCAAATCACAAAGCAGTCTCCCTTAAAATAAAGATAAAACTAGACCCCCCCAGATAACCCCCAAAACTTTAAGAACTTCTCTAAGGCAAACTACCTCCTATTAAGGGATGGCACAGCTAGTTTCCAAGCTTCCCAAACCCAGAAAACACAGAAGCATATACAGAGGCTGTATAACTGGGTTAATATCAGCATTTTGAATGTGGAAAACGCAGAATTTAATTTTATCTAACTGAAATGTTCGAAATGTCAGAAGAGCGAACTGACGGAACATTGATTTCTTTCCCAGGGAAAGAAATTGGTGGGCCATCATCGGAGTTTGCTATTTCCTCCACTGTGCTGCGGTCTCGGAGTTGGTATATTTAAGTAGGGGGGTGTGGGGGGCACAGCCCCCCACTTCTTTTAGTGTTTAAAGTATTAATTTTTTTTTTTTTTTGCACAGAACACCGATTTCTTTCCCTTGGAAAGAAATCTATGTTCCGTCAGTTCGCTCGGTTGAGATTTCGAACATTTCAATTTGATGAAATTGCATTTGGAGTTTTCAGCATTTGATATGCTGATACAGACCCATACAACCATATAAACAACAGCATAGAAACGGTAGAACCAGACTTGAAATAAACCCAGGTCAAACCACAAAAACAAGCCACCCTGGTAGACCTTTATTATTAATTCATTGTACAACAAAAGAAAGAAAATCTTGTCGAGAAGTAAGAAAGAGAATGTGCACAACAGAGCGAAAAATCCCTCATTTGTATAAACAAGCAAATTACGGAGCTAGTCAAATCATCAAAAGCAGACTTTGAGGCAAAAATAGCTTCCCAAGCTAAGGATAACTTCTTATTTTGGCTGTTCCCGTTAGGGGTCGCCACAGTGGATCATCTGCTTCCATTTCTTCCTGTCCTCTGCATCTTGCTCTGCCACACCAACCACATGCATGTCCTCTCTCACCACATCCATAAACCTTATCTTAGGCCTTCCTCTTTTCCTGTTACCTGGCAGCTTTATCCTTAGCATCCTTTTCCCAATATACTCAGCATCCCTCCTCAGCACATGTTGAAACCAACGTAATCTTGCCTCTCTGGCTTTGTCTCCAAACCTTCCAACCTGGACTGACCCTCTAATATACTTATTCCTAATCCTGTCCATCCATGTCACACCCAGTGCAAATCCTAACATCTTTAACTCTGCCACATCCAGCTCTGACTCCTGCCTTTTTGTCAATGCCACTGTCTCCAACCCATATAACATAGCTGGTCTCACTACCCTCTTGTAGACCTTCCCTTGCACTCTTACTGATACTCGTCTGTCACAAATCACTCCTGACACTCTTGTCCACCCATTCCACCCTGTCTGTGCACTTCTTCACCTCTCTTCCACACTCACCATTACTCTGAACTGCTGATCCCAAGTATTTAAACTCATCCACCTTTGCCACCTCTACACCCTGCATCATCACCATTCCTCTATCCTCCCTCTCATTCACACACATATATTCTGTCTTAGTCCTGCTGACCTTCATTCCTCTTCTCTCTAGAGCATATCTCCACCTCTCCAGGGTCTCCTCCACGTGTTCCCTACTCTCAGTACAGATCACAATGTCATCTGCAAACATCATAATCCATGGGGACTCCTGTCTGATCTTGTCTGTCAACCTGTCCATCACCATTGCAAATAAGAAAGGACTCAGAGCTGATCCTTGATGTAATCCCACCTCTACCTTAAATGCATCCATCACTCCCACCGCAGACCTCACCACCTCACCACTGTCACACTATCCTTGTACATATCCTGTACCACTCTTACATACTTCTCTGACACTCCCGACTTCCTCATACAGTATCACAACTCCTCTCTAGGCACCATGTGATATGCTTTCTCTAAGTCCACAAAGACACAGTGCAACTCCTCCTGACCTTCTCTGTACTTCTCCATCAACACTCAGACCAAACATCGCATCTGTAGTGCTCTTTCCTGGCATGAAACCATACTGCTGATCACTAATCATCATGTCCCTTCTTAACCTAGCTTCCACTACTCTTTCCCATAACTTCATGCTGTGACTGATCATTTTTATCCCGCTGTAGTTACTACAACTCTGCACATCACCCTTATTCTTAAAAATAGGTACCAAAACACTTTTTCTCCATTCCTCAGGCATCCTCTCACTTTCCAAGATTTCATTAAACAATCTAGTTAAAAACTCCACTGCCATTTCACCTAAACACCTCCATGCTTCCACAGGTATGTCATCTGGACCAACAGCCTTTCCATTCTTCATCCTCTTCATAGCTATCCTTGCTTCCTCCTTGCTAATCCACTGCATGTCATGATTCACTATCCGCACATCATCCAACCTTCTCTCCCCCTCATTCTCTTCATTTATCAACTCCTCAAAGTACTCTTTCCATCTGCTCAATACACTCTCCTCGCTTGTGAGTATGTTTCCCTCATTATCCTTTATCACCCTTACCTGCTGCACATCTCTCCTAGCTCAGTCCTTCTGTCTAGCCAATCAGTACTGGTCCTTTTCTCCCTCTGTAGTGTCCAACCTTTCATCCAACTCTTCATATGCCTTATCCTTATCCTTTGCCACCTCTCTCTTTGCCATGCACTTTATCTCCTTATACTCCTGTGTACTTTCTTCATCTCTCTGACAATCCCACTTCTTCTTTGCCAACCTCTTTCTCTGTATACTCTCCTGTACTTCTTCATTCCACCACCAGGTCTCCTTGTCCTCCTTCCTCTTTCCAGATGTCACACAAGCACCTTTCTAGCCATCTCCCTTACTAGCTCTGCTGTAGTTAGCCAGCTATTCGTTAGCTCTTCACTGCCACCCAGTGCCTGTCTTAACTCTTCCCTAAACTACATCTCACAATTACCCTTTTTCAGTTTCCACCATTTGATCCTTGGTGGTGCCCTCACACTCCTCCTCCTCTTCTTGATCACCAATGTCATCCTACAAACCACCATCCTATGCTGCCTAACTACACTTTCCCTACCACCACTTTACAGTCTCCAATCCCCTTCAAACTGGCCCTCCTACATAAGATATAATCCACCTGTGTGTATCTTCCTCCACTCTTGTATGTTACCCTATGCTCCTCCCTCTTGTTAAAATATGTATTCACCACAGCCATGTCCATCCTTTTCGCAAAATCCACTGCCATCTGACCTTCTGCATTCCTTTGCTTAACACCATACCTACCCATCACTTCCTCATCCCCTCTGTTCCCTTCACCAACATGCCCATTGAAATCTGCTCCAATCACCACTCTCTCACCCTTGGGTACAATCATCACCACTTCATCCAACTCACTCCAAAAATGTTCTTTCTCATCCATCGCACACCCAACTTGTGGAGCATATGCACTAACAACATTCATCATTACACCATCAATTTCTAGCTTCATAAACATCACTTTATCTGACACTCTTTTCACCTCCAAAATACTCTTAGCATACTCTTCCTTCAGGATAATGCCTACCCCATTTCTCCTCCCATCCACACCATGATAAAACAATTTGAAACTGCCTCCAATACACCTAGCCTTGCTCCCCTTCCATCTGGTCTCTTGCACACACAATATACCAACCTTCCTTCTGTCCATCATATCAGCTAGCTCTCTCCCTATAGCAGTCATACTGCCAACATTCAAAGTTCTGACCCTCTCTATCACAGTCCTAGCCTTTACCTGCCTTCGGGCATGCCTTCCCCCTTGTCTCCTCCTTCGGCCAACTATAGTCCAATTTCTGCCAGCACCCTGTACCATGAGGGATTTTTCAGTTACATCTGCAGTCTTAGGAAAACACTCAACAATGTGCAGAATTAGTTGTAGATGGCATCACCTATACTCAGCAGATATAGCAAATCTGCTGGCTGATAAATTCAGCTCAGATTTCACCTCCCCATCACCCACAGTAACACCCCCCCAAGAAATACCTTCCACCACTCCTCCACCAGTTATCATGAAAGAATAGGTTGCCATTGTGTTTTCAAAAGCTAAAAAACACAGCTTTGATGGGTCTCAAGAATATACCAGTCAGACATTTTGAATCAGGACCTACCAGGCCCATTAGGATCTCTAACCACAACCTTTGGACTGGTTTTGTCATGGTAGAGTGAACAGCATCAACTGGGACCATCAACTGACCCAGGAAATTACAGATCCATAAGTCTGACTTATATGCAAGGCCATGGAAAGAATATATTTATGGCCATGATAAATAATGATATAGGAAACCTCCAGGCACTGGACCCAACCCAGTTTGGCTTTGTCAAGGGCATGTCATGCTTACCAAATCTTGTGGACATCTTTGAGAAAGTCACTAGGTCCATGGATGAGGGTAAAACAGTGTATGCTGCCTACCTTCACCCGGCCAAGGCATTTGACACAATTCCTCACTTAGGTATTATCAATAAACTCACAAAACTGGGCATAAATCCCTACATCACCAGATAAGATAGCCAACTGTCACATGGATAGGGCACATGTTGTCATAGTGGGTGAAACCAGATGCAGCAAGAGGTCAGTACTGGGGCCACTCCTGTTCAGAATATACTTCTCTGAATTCAAGGCTAATGTGAAGGCCTCTGAATGACAAAGTTTGCTGACAACACAAACTGGGGGCAACCACTGAAGCCCTCAGTGATGTAGATATCCTTCAGGAGGGTATAAAACAGACAAATAATAGATGCCAGAGCCATGACCTAAAACTAAATGTTAAAAAAGACACAAACAACACAATTGTATTACAATGGAAATAACACAGTCAGCATCCTATACAAATGATCATGTAACAGTGTTCAAATCATGACATTATGGAATGAGACCTACTGCAAATGCAAGTGAGGGTAAACAATATGAAAGAAACAATCCACAAACATATAAAAATTTTATGCTGAGCCAAAGCGAGCAGTAAACTTGTACATCAATATTTCCCAGAGATTGGACAAACAGCACCAAGACACTAGCAGTGGCATCGCAATTAGCTAAACAACATGTTAATGTTTTTTGTGCTACTAATGTCCATGACATAGTACATTTCATTTATAATAAGGAAATAATTGAATGCACCAGTTTTGACAGAGACACAGATTTATGTCATCATGTGTGCCATTCATCACACTAATCATCTTCAAAATGGCATGGGTGGTATCTGTTTGTGCCTGGATCCCCAACCTGCACATATGTTGATTGATGTTCAATGTGACACCAAGGTCTGGGACTGAGTGGTGCAACATTCCTTACCTTTGGGCATTGTGTGCATACAGTGGTAGTGGTGCTTCTCACTGGTGTCACATGTGTAGGTGAGAACTGTGTACCCTATAGTTTCATCTGCTCATAGGTGTTTACTACACTAACGACCACAAGGGCCTTTTTAAGTCTATCCATGCATCCCACATCTCTGACAACTTCTGATACTCTTGATAAATGTAAGCAGGGGTTTGGTAGATGAACCATTTACAGGTTACCTATGTCCATTACAGACATAGGTGCCAAACCAGGGATGAATTTCTGGTTTCCCATCCAATTGTCCAAGTTGTACTTTAACTGGGTTAGGGAGGAACTCTGCTTCACATGGATGGGGGAGCCTGTTCCATAGACATGGTAGTCTCTGGGATACATACCTATCTCTCCAGCAGGACCTATTTATATCACAGGCAAAGTTAAAACCTTTAGAATGGATAATTCTGGTGCTGTTTGTTTTGTGGATATGCAGGAGGTCCATCAGAGTGAGGTCTGACAATGTCCTGTATGCCAAGTATAGATCTCCCGTCAAAAGACTGTAGGAGAAAGAATACAGTTATAGGGCCTTGAGGTGGTCTGCATTAAGCCCTATATTCTTTTAGTGAGAAACCTCTATGGACGTTCCAGTTGTTGGATATGCCTGGTTAGGTACATACTAAAGGGGGCATTGTACTCAATGATAGGTCTGATGAATGCCAAATATAGTGGAACAATGATTTCCTTGGACTTAGATGTCATACCTTTGTTTATAAGTTGTGCAATATAGAATGATTTCCTTACCACTGTAGACACATGATGATCAAAGGCTAGATTACTATCTATGTGTGTCTGTAAGTCCCTGACTACTGGGTCAACTCTAAGGGGTGTGCTGTCAGTATGATAGTCACTAGGGATGGATGACTTCCCAAAGGATACTGTTATGCATTTCTTGGCATTTAGTTTTAGTCCATGGCTCTGACACCAGTTGTTTGTCTGTGTCAGCCCCTCCTGGAGAACATTTGTGTCAGTGTGAGATTCAATGACAGCTCCTAATTTGCAATCATCTGCAAATTTAGTCAGCCAAAGACCACTGACATTAGCCTTGACTTCTGAGAATTAAATGCCAAAAAGGAGCAGTCCAAGGACTGATCCCTGAGGGACTTCACTTGTGACTAGCCTCTTTGTAGAAGTAGAATCCCCAATTCTAACTTCCTGGGTCCTGTCTGTGAGCCACTTGGCTATCCACTGGGTGACATATGGGTTTGTACCTATCCTCTTCAGTTTGTCAACAATGCCTGAGTGGGGTATTGTGTTAAATGCCTTGGTCAGGTCAAGGCAGGCAGTGTGAATGACTTTGCCCTCATCTATTGCTTTGGTGACCTTCTCAAAGAAGGCCATCAGGCTGAGTAGGCATGATCTGCCATTTATGCAACCAAAACTGGGTTGAGTCCAGTGTCTGGAGGTTTACTATATCTCTACTGATCATATGCATGAAAATTCTTTCCATGGGAAGACTAGTGAGTCTTATGGGTCTGTAGTTTCCAGGGTTTGTAGATGGCCCACCTTTGTGCAGAGGGATGACTGTTGCCTTTCTACATTCATGAGGCATGAAACCTGTTTGGAGGCTACAGTTAAATAGTAATCCCAGAAGCCCTGATAGGTCATGTTCCATGCTATTTAGAAGGCATCCTAGTATCTGTGCCCACTGATGCAGTGTTCTTGGTCTTAGAGAGCGCATTAAGGCCCTGTTCCCTAGTGATAGTAGGGGGAGTTATACTTGATGATATTTGCTGAGGGAAGGTTGAGGGGGAGAGAGGATAAAGTTGGAGCTGAATTTATCAGCCAGGAGGTTTGCTATGTAATCTGTCTCAGTATAGGTGGCTCCATTTACAATGAGCTCTGCACACAATTGTGTATTGCCTTTGAGATTGCAGACATAGCTAAAGAATGCTTTGTGGTTGTCCTTGGCCTGGGAGGCCAGAATGACTTCAAATTTGGCTTTGGTAAACTTTATTTGTCCTTTGAGTTGTTTGTTTAGGTTGATGAGAGTGCTTTTATCCTGCTGGGTGCTGCACCTCCTAATTTTTGCCATGATGTTCTTCCTCCTGTTATACATCTGATTGATTCTGTGATTCCACCAGAGTGGTTTGTTTTTTGAGTTAGTTCTGTACTTATTCCTAGTGGTACAGCTGCTTCTATTCAGCTATTAACATGCCAGTATAGGGTTTCTGTGAACAGTTCTGCATAGGTAGCAGTGTTCTCAGGGTTTATGGGGGCTTCAAATTTTGCCAGGTTCTCACTTAATAGCAGGAGGTTAGCTTTAGAATAGTTCCTGAATATTCCAGGTTTAGCTGGGGGCCCAGGTTTTATTTTTACTTCAAAGGACACCATTTTGTGGTCTGACCTTACCAGGGAAGGCATTACAGTAGGGGGTGTGCAGGACTCTCCCATATTAGTGAGGACCAGATCCAGTATGGTTGCAACCGTGGTTGGTGTATTGACTATTTGGTCCAGGTAGTTTGTGTTTACAAAACCAGGAATCTGTGCATGTACGTTTGGTGTCATATAGGATTCCCAGTTAATAGTAGGGTAATTAAAGTCACCCATGAATATGCTATTGGGTTGGATGGTTAGTGTTTCTAATAAGTTTAAATACATGTTACGGGTTTCCTGGGACATAGGTACATAGGTAGGTACTAGGCTATCTGCCTGGGGGCATTTATAAACCTAGCCAGAGTGCGTCAGCTTTTGCCGCCCCATTGATTATTTAACCGAGCCTCTGTCAAGCAGACCCAATGTAGTGATCCCAGGGGTGTATTTTCTGTTACCCATTCACTCTTCAAGGTTTCTCTTGAAGAGTGTTAGTGACGGGCTCTGCCTAATGTAGATAGGAATTTTGTTCCAAAGCATGGGGAGTCTCTGTGACAGGAATCTATCCCTCCAGCATGTTCTAGTTATTGTTGTCGTGAGGTTTAGCTCACTAAAGCGCGTGGCTCGCAGTGACTTGGATTTCCTTAGGTGGAGTATGTCCATCAGTTCTGAGTTGGACATGGCTTTGTAAGTCAGGCAGAGATCACCTCTGAGTAAGCGATATGCCACTGAGTACAGCCGGAGTTTTTTCAGTCGGTCTGCATAGGACATATGTTTGAGGACAGTAATCCTCTTGGTGAGGTACTTTTGTGGTCTTTCCAGCTGTTGGAAGTGTCTTGTGAGGTACATCCCAAATGGGGCATTGTACTCTATAATGGGTCTGATGAGTGATGAGTAGGGGTCACTATAACCTCTTTATTTCTAGATGTAAACCCTTTAGTAATTAGATGGGCCACACAGAAGGATTTCCTAACTACTTTGGTAATATGATTGTCAAAGGAGAGATTACTATCTACCTGGGTCCCCTGATCTCTTATTACCTCTTCTGTATTAAGGAGGCTGCCACCTATGTGGTAATTTGTGGGTGTTTTGTTTTTCCCAAATGAAATGACTATGCATTTTTTGGCATTTAGCTTGAGGCCATGACTTTGACACCAGATGTCCATCTCAGTAAGTCCTTTTTGGAGGATGTCCGTGTCAGCTGGAGAGTCAATTATGGCTCCCAGTTTGCAGTCATCAGCAAACTTGGTTAGCCATAGTCCTCCTGTGTTTACCTGTACTTCTGAGAAGTATATGCCAAACAGTAGGGGTCCCAGGACAGAGCCTTGCGGGTCACCTCTTGTGACTGATTTAGAGTCGGACCTGGAGCCTGCTATTCTTACCGTGTGAGTTGTCTGTAAGCCAGTTGGCAACCCATCTTGTGACGTAGGGGTTTTGTTCAGGCTGATGAGCTTTTCTATAATACCTGAGTGAGGAATGGTGTCGAACGCCTTGGTGAGGTCAAGGTAGGCTGTGTGAACCACCTTTCCCTCGTCTATGGCCTTGTTAACTGTCTCAAAGAATTCAGCCAGGTTTAGTAGGCATGATCTGCCCTTAACAAAGCTGAACTGGGTCGGGTCAAGTGTTTGGAGGTTCCCAATGTCTTTGTTAATGAGATCCACGATAATGCGCTCCATAGCCTTGCAGACCAGGCTAGTCATGCTTATAGGCTGATAGTTACCAGGGTCAGTTGTGGCCCCTCCTTTGTGGAGCAGAATAACCGTTGCTGTGCGCCATTCTATGGCCACGTAGCCTGTGGAGAGGCTGAGGTTGAACAGCGTGTTTAGGTGGGGGGTTAGTACATTCAGTAGTTCATGCAAGACGCATCCTGGGACACCATCTGGCCCCACTGATGCTGTGTTTTTGGTTTTTGAAATGGCTGTTTTCACCTGTGGGTCTGTGATTTCTGGGACACTACACTTTTCCGGTATTGTTGTGGGCCCTTTTGGAGGTGAGAGGGGGGTGAAGTTTGCACTGAATCTATCTGCCAGGATGTTGGCAATATCAGTAGGTTCAGTATATTTTGTGCTATTTTGCACTAGCTCAGAGCATATCTGTGAGTTGCCACTTAGATTCTTGACATAGCTAAAGAAGGCTTTGTGGTTATCTTTTGAATCTTTGGTTATTTTTCTTTCGAAGTTAGCCTTGGATGATTTTATGAGGGACCTTAGTTTCTTACTGATATTGATCAGGGATGTCTTTCCTTTTTGGGATTTGCTTTTTTCTGAACTAGTTTCCTAAAGGGGGACCTACAGCTTGCAAGGAAATGGTATTGGATTTTGCCTATGGTGATTTGAACATGGAGCAGCTCAAGTGCATTGTCCTGTTTGACCGGCCTTGAAGTATATTTATCTTTGATGTAAATAGAGACACCTCCACCTTTAGTCCCTGTCTGTGAAGTAGCTGGCCTAAATGTGTGGAAGGCATTATAACCTAGCACTGTTGGTGTGCTCTCTGTGGCTTTAAACCATGTCTCAGTGAATGCACAGATGTCAGCATTCTCTAGGATAAAGAGAGCTTCTAGGGAGTGAAGTTTTTTTTGTTTAGACTCCTATCATTGAGCAGTAATACCTTTATATTTTCTTGGTTTTGATTTGCTATGTCGGAAGTACTTTCAGTTTGGCATTGCCTAAAAAAGGCACTATGGGGGAAGACAATGTTTTAGCTAATGTCAGAAAGCCTAGAGAGGAGAGGTGCAGACCATCCCTGGCAAAGCAGCATGGTCTGTTGACCATCTCCTTCCATGCTGACAAATATTGCACCCCCTTAGAATGACAAACTAAGCCAATTATTAAAGTCAATCATCTTTTGTTGATACTGTGGTGTCGCACTTGGAAAAGGTAAAATGCTGCTCAATGCTAGGCTCATACCAGCCTGAGACACATATTCCAAGAGCTCCATGTTGTCTCTCTTTGTATAGTCTAGGGAGGTACATTTCAGGACATTTACTGCCACATGAACTAGGACTGAATCATATTGGTAATTGTGGTCCAGTGACCTGACTGCCTGCGTAATGTTGCAGATGCTGGCCCCTGATAAGCAACTGACCGTGACTTTCTCCTTACTCAGCCTCATGAGAGGGATATCGGTGTGTCTCACGATGGAGTCTCCAATGACTAGAATGTTGGATTGTGTGGTGGCTTCACTTATAGGCTTAGAAGTAGGGTCTCCATGAGATGTAGGTCTATGTGTTGATGTGTGTGTTGTTTTGAAAGAGTGCATTTGGGGCTGCTGAGGGTGTTTGTTATATGTACTTTGTCTAGGAGGTCTTTGTGGTTTAGGAAGATTACAATTAAGTGCCTCAGCATATGTGGGTCGATATGTCTGCTTTGAATTATACATGATGGGTGCAGTGTGTGTACTACTGACAACCTTACTGACATTAGGAAACCTTTATGTGAGAGCTTTGCCTCCTGTGGCATTGTGTAAATACATCTCTCACATACCATATCAGTTTGTTTGAGAATTAAATGGTTGTCAGTAAACATTAGGCAATTTCTACATTGCCTCAGGATGCCCATATCCACCAAGCTGGTGATGAAGATAGTGGAAAGTTCATATCCATGGCAACAGACCCTTTTTTTATTGATTAGATAGTTGGAGTGTGAATATCAATCACTGCCAGGAGTATCAGGTTTGCAACTACGAAGACAGTGCTTGTCACTGCAAACTGGTTGTCCTGTGTGCAACTAGGTATTGGAGTAATTTCAATTGTGATTTTATAGGAAAAATGTCACTCAAGGTGTCTGAGTCTATACAGAGCACTGCCAAACACTTGTGGGGAAACTAATACGTAGACCCTGAAAATTTAAAGACGAAGTATCTAGGCGGATATTCTGAAGTTAGGAAGAAATCAAGAAGTACTTACTGAAAACAAAGAATTATCTTGTCAAGAATGATGAAAAGAGGGGAGTCACATGAATGGCTACTGCCTGGCTACTACTAATGCTGGTCTCAGCACAGCCTCAATCTGCTGTGATAGAATGCTCCTTTGCTTCTGTTGGATGCATGTACATGGTACCGTATGTTGTTAGATGAGTGTGGTGTGTGGTACTGTACGTTGGTAGATGTGTGTGGCACCGTGCTCTTCTACTGTGAGTTGAGATTGGCACTGTGCTGTCTGACTGTGCTATTAGCAAGCTGCCATCATTGTCAGGCAGTAGTTCTGCACTATCTTCAGGCATGTCTTGTCCTGCTGTGTCTGGCCCCTAGCCAGTAGCACCCATGAAGGCAGGGAGACAGAAGCACCTGTGCTTGTAAATGAATATATGTGACAATGCCATACCTCTTTGCAACAACAGCAATACATAGGTTCATAGGTAGGTAGGTAGGTAGGTACTAGGCTATTGACTCTAGGGCCTATAGAAACCTAGCCAAAAAGGTACTCTGGCTTTCACCACCCCCAAAAAATATTTTCCTGTGCCCCTGTCAAACAGAGCCACAGAAGTGATCCCTGGGGTGAATTTTCTATTTGCCATCCAATCATCAAGATTTTTCTTGAAGAGTGCTAATGAGGAGCTTTGTTTGCTATAGATAGGTAGTTTGTTCTAGAGTATGGGAAGTCTCTGGGACAGGAATCTATCCCTCCAGCATGTTCTGTTTATTGTGGTGACAAGATTTAGGTCCCTAGAGCATGTAGCTCGGAGGGACTGAGATTTCTTTAAGTGGAGCATGTCCAACAGCTCTGGGTTTGACATTGCTTTGTATGTTAGGCAGAGATCACCTCTGAGTAGGCGATATACAATGGAGTAAAGCTGGAGTTTTTTTAGATGGTCTGCGTAGGGCATCTGTTTGAGGCCGGTAATCCTCTTTGTGAGGTATTTCTGTGGTCTTTCGAGTTGTTCTAGATGTCTTGTGAGGTACATACCAAACATGTAACATATTTACCATCAGTAAGTTAATTTCGGTGGTGTGGCATCATACACTGGTAAAGGCTTATGGACACAGCAGCCTGGTCCATCCCTGAAGGATATATACAGTGTCATCACCAGTTCAGCTTTCGTAGTCATTCCTCCTCTGAGTGCCCTATCAATGTCCCCAGACAGGCACACTAAGAGCTCATTCATGTCCATGAAGGTAGTCTCCAATACCTGTGCCCATTCAGCCCATTCATTTCTTTGCAATGGCCTTTACTTATTTATTTTATTTTATTTATTTATTTTACATTTGTTGACCGGGAAAATCCGACTGGATACATGTCCATTTTTTAACAGTTGGTACATTGTTACATAGATAAAACTGATATTAAATTAAACAACAATAATAGAATTATAAAAGAAAAGCCAGTGATACAAGCATTAATAGTTACATTCATAAGTACATGATAAAACAAGGGTAATTGGACACAGAACAGATATGTGCAGAAAACACTTAGTAATGTTTAAAAGATATTATCAGTCAAGATGGTTCAGAGTACAAGGGGAAAAGAGGAAAAGATTAACTCAGGCAATTAGTCAGGGTGTGAGCATTGGCATAACCAGTGGGACTTAAAATATTGGAATAGACTTTTTTTAAAATATGGTAGGGAGGTATTGGTGGTAATACTGGTGGGAAGGGAGTTCCATATATTGGCAGTAGTGTTAGCAAATAGAGCATCTCCACCTGCGTTAATGGATTAGATATTTTGAATAAGGCTATTTAGGTTAGTATAAGGAATGACTAGGCTCTTTAGAGCTGGGGTTTTCTCAGGGTGGGTGAGTATTTTATATGCCTCAGTAAGTTGAGTCAGCTGAAGGAGGTTGGGGAGTTCTATCCATCCAAGGTCTTTTAGGTTCTTACAGTGGTGTGTTCTATATGATGAACCATTTGCAAATCTGGCAATGTGATTATATGAGCATGAGAGTTTATTTAGCTCGGTTTTATTCAGTTTGGTGAACATTGGTGATGCATATAGAAGTGTGGATAGTAAGTGAGTTGTTTTTGCCATTGGTGTTAGAAAGGCTTTGATTCTATAGATCCTAGTTTCCTGTTGACAGTTTTGATAGTAAGATTAATATGTATGTCATATCTAAGTTTATTGTCTATGGTTACTCCTAGTAGTTTAGTATGGGGGTCAGGTGTTATAATTGTGCCATTATTTTATATTAAAGTCCATGAAGGGAGTTTTTGGATGAAAAAAAAAAGCCAGTTTGGTTTTGGGATTAAGAAGTAGCTGTCTTCCTGTTAGCCAGTTTGGTAGGAGATTGGAAAGTTGATTTTGCCAGAGTATTGCTTGTTTCCTATCAGAGAGGAGAGTGAAAATGGGTCTAGTTTCTGGACTATCCTCCATCACAGGACGACCTGCCCAAACAATAAAATATCAGTCTTTATATTCAAGTATAACTTTAACAAATACCATCAGGTATTGTGTCAAAAAATCCATTCATTATAACCCCAACAGAGCACAGCCCTGACCTCCTACCTGTGGTTCTAAAACATATATGCAGCATTCTATATCCAATATAACTAGTCTGTCATAGGTCAGGCTTTCTAATATTTCACATATGTGATTTCTGCAGTTAGAACAGTTCTATACATTTTTACACTAGTCAAGATAATTTTTACACAATCACAAAACTAAATCACAACTTGTAGTTGCTTCAATAATGTACTTCATTCTTCCATCATTACATCATGGCTGCTATCACCCAGGGGAAGTGATCAATATGTGTATATATACCTTTAAGAAGCTATCTAAGGGCTTGCACAAGTGTATAAATATTAAGCACATGCAGGTCTGACTGCCATTTTGTAATTAGCTGTTGAGATGTAAGCATGTATGTATGTAAGGTCTGTCTGTTAACTAGTCTGTTCCTATGTAATGATGCTGCTAGCCATCCTGATGTGTTTGCATGTATTAAAGCATCTAAACGAAACCCCAGCCTTCTTGTTGTATGTGTTGGAGATGAACGAGCGACATGGTGTCAGAAGTGGGATGTCTAAAAGGACATGGAGTCAGAACCGGTATATCAAAAGGACATGAAGCTAGAAATGGCTTGGCTAAAATGACTACAGGCATTTGTTTAGAGTTGGTGGAATATAAACAAGTGCATCCCTAAAATGTACAAACTTTGCAAAACAGGTCAGAAACAAATTTCAGATATTAAAACTTGCTCAGCACCACTTCTTATTCATAAAATATGAAACGGGACATACAGAATGTTCTAAATAATACTTGCATACACCAATATGTACGATATTGATAAAAAATATTTGAATTACTAATGAAAATGTTTGAACTAAAGTCCAAATGGCATAAAATGAATAAAATAAAAGGAAACAACCACATTTTCGCAAAGCAAATGTATTTTTTGTATTAAGCAAAGATATTTGAGTTATCAGAAGTGTATAAAGTATTCACATGTTTGTGCAGTGTTACGGTAAAACTATTTAGAAAAGTACAGTCATTACAAGGCATATTTTACAGAATACAGCCGTTACAGAGCATATTTCACAAAATAAAGTATTTCAAAGAGTTTATTGTGCATTTGAATGTTGTTACAAGCTCACAGAACAGTTTTTTCATACATGATTACAAGGGCCAGATTTTCAGTGTGTTTGTGTATACTTTTTGGACATGGCAGACGGATTTCAAAAACCCAGTGCACTTGTGTTCGACAGTATTATTGCAGAGAACTGGAGAGTGTTTGAGCAAGAGTATGACTTTTGCATACAGGCTGCTTTTTCTGATAAAGATGACTGTACAAAGGCATTTGTTCTAATTAATTTATCTTGGTCAGAAGCCATTGAAAAGGAACACTCATATGTGTGTGCACCTGCTGTCTGTGCTGGGGATGGAGAAAACCGTTATATTGTTGTACTGGCTGAGTCGAGGGAGGACCCAGACTGCTTAAAACTTAAATTTAGAGAAATGTGTAACCCCCAGACAAATGTTACAATGGAGAGGCATTTATTTTACACAAGGGATCAAAAGCCTGGTGAAACTTTTGCAGGATATATAACTGACCTGAGAACTAAAGGTAAAATATGCGGATTTAGTGACTTAAGGGATGAGTTGATAAAAGACAGACTTGTGTGTAGTATTAAAGATGATGCTGTAGAAAGATTTTGCTTCATGACAGTGATTTAACTTGGAGTAAGGCCATTAAGATTTGTCAGACATATGAGCTCACAGAAAAGCACACAAATATGCTTACAAATGAGAATAGCTCTAGAAGGCACAGTGATAAATCTCATGTTGATAGTATGCATTACATGGTTAAAAGAAACAGGTCCAAGCACATGGTAGCAACTGTATCCCCTGCAGCACTCACTGGTAAACCCCAGAACTTTCTAGCAAATTCCAGAGTTTGCACAGTCTCAGTGAAGCATAAGAGTGAGTCAGCAAGCTGAAAGCATGGGCCCCAACCTACTTTCATTGCCAACTGTCTTAACTGGGGTGGAAGTCATGAATTTAAAATGGAGAAATGTTTAGCTTTTGGTCAACAATGCCACAGATGCAATAAATGGAATAATTTCAAAAGATTTTGTAAATAGAAAGGCCCAAGGGAACATTTTAAGAAACTATTTGATCAGTTAGACTATGACAAGCCTACTCTTTACGTTGAGGGTGTGTCAGTGCTTCATGAAATGGTCAATGCAGTAGATTTAAGGGCAAAGAATGAAGTACCTTGTACTGTTCAGATAAATGGCAAACCTATAGTGCATAAAGTTACAGGTTCCAAGTGCAATGTTATGTATCCAGAAACATTTGCTAGAGTGTGTAAAGGTGAAAGGGTTGATTTGGCAAGGTGTGAGAAGCTTGTTGCTTATGGAGGTGAAGAAATTCAAACCGAAGGCTCAGAAGTACTTTCATGCTAATCTGCTGGAAGAAGCCATGACTTATTATTTTATGTGGTCAAGAGGCACGTCCAGTCATTATTAGGGCTCAGAGACAGTTTGAAACTGGAACTGCTTTCATTTAATAAGGAAGTCCACCAGCTAGCTCAAAAGACCACTACTCTAATTTTGCCCAGTACCTTTTTTCTACCTATGCTGATCTGCTCCAAGACAAACCAGGCAAACCTCCAGTTGTGTACTCCATGAAGTTAGACCCAGAGGTCAGTCCAGCTGTCAAGCCAGCACATAAGGTTTCAATAGCCATGCAGGAGAGAGTCAAAGCCAAGTTAGATAAAATGGTGTGACAATGTGTGATTTGTCCAGTTGAAACTCCAACTTTATGTGTATCTTCCATGGTGGTAGCGCATAAGAAAAGCTCAGATGACATCAGAATATGCACTGACCCATGAGATTTGAACAAACTGCTAAAAAGACCTCATCATCCAATGCACACAGTCAAAGAAGTCGCAGCTTTGATGCCAAATACCACTAATTTTTTCTGTCTTAGATGCAAAGAATTCATTTTGGCAAGTTCAACTGGACAAGAAATTCTCATTGCTCACTACTTTCAGTACTCTGTTTGGCAGCTACAGATTTTTGAGAATGCCATTTGAGATACATTCTGCAAGTGAAGTCTTTTAACAGCAATAGAGCAAATTTTCTTCTGGGTATCCTTGTGATACCATAGTAGAGAACACACTAGTAGGAGGTTGTGACGAAGTAGAGCATGACAGAAACCTCAGACAAGCTCTAGAAAGGAAGTGTCAAGTGAATCTTAAGCTCAATCCATACAAAGCAGGTTCAGGCTACAAGAAGTTACTTATATTGGTCATTTATTTAGCAGTACAGGCTTATGACCAGACCCTTCAAAACAACCAGCTACACTTGAGATGCTGGCTCCAGACCCTGCAATTTTTTTTGGTATGGTCAACTACCTAGGCAAGTTCATTCCAGACCTGAGCTAACTTTCAGCACCACTCAGAGAGCTGACACACAAAAATGTATCCTGGCCTTGGTTAGAGCAATACCAAAGAGCATTTGAAGTCCTGAAACAGATAATTGCTAGTCCACCTACTCTAAGATACTATGATGTTCACAAACCAGTTACACTTTCCTGTGATGCTTCAAAATTTGGTCTTGGTGCAGTCATTCTACAAGAGGATCAACCTGTTGCCTATGCATCAAGAGCTCTTAACCAAACTGAGATGCAGTATGCCCAGATTGAGGAAGAGCTTTTGGCAATTGTGTCTGCATGTTCGAAGTTCCATGATTATGTTTATGAGAGACCTATCCAGATCAAAATGGACCACAAACCATTAGTCACTATCCTGAGAAAGTCTATGCATTCAGCTCTAGCCAGACTGCAACATATGATGCTGACACTGCAAAAGTCCAACTTCAATCTTCTCTACAAGTAAATTCTTTATCTTGCTGGTACATTCTTCTGATCACCCAGAAATACCACAGAATAGCACAAGAATGAGAGTCTTGATTTTAAAGTCATGGAAGTGAGAAATTTCCACAAGTCTCGATGAGCTGAGAGATCACACAGCCACAGATCCAGTTTTACAAAGGCTCAACCACTTTATCAATCATGGGATGGCCATCCAAGCAATCTAGTTTACTCAAGAAGTGCAACCTTATTTTCCATACAGAGATGAGATTTTGTCTGACAAAGGTATCATAATGAAAGGTACGAAAGTAATTGTTATAAAGTCCTTGTAACCAAAGTAAATTACTATCTTGCATCATGGTCACCCAGGAACCAAATTTAATGAAAGAAGGGTGAGAAGGTTAGTATTTTAGCCCTCTATGTCACAAGACATGGAGAGAGAACTTTTATCTTGTTCAGTCATCAACAGAAGGAACCACCTCAGCTTAACCAGATTCCAGAACTACCCTGGCCAACAGTAGCCGCTGATATCTTCGAGTGGAATGGTCAACATTATTTGCTGTTAATAGACTCTTACTCTAATCGGTTCGAGATTGACATACTTCTTAACCTAGCAGCCAGTACTGTCATTATTAAGATGAAGCATCAATTTGCTCTTCATGGTAGTCCGCACAAAGTTATGTCTGACAATGGCATGCAGTTTACAAGCCAACAGTTCAAATGATTTGCTGAAGAATGGGACTCTACTCATGTCCCAAGTAGTCCTGAGTACTCACAGTCAAATGGTTTGGCAGAACGTGCAGTTCAAAGTGCAAAGCAGTTACCTGAGAAGTCAAAACAAGACAAGAGTGATGTTTTCTTGGATCTCTTGAATCTCAGAAATGTTCCTTGCGATAAACACCTTCATTTACCTGCTCAGAGACTTCTCTCCAGACAAACCAGAACCTCACTACCAATCAGTAGACAATTGTTGTTTCCATGTCTCAAGAACAACAGATCAGTGAAAGCCAATCTGTTGAAGAAATGCCTATCCCAGAAGTCCTACTGCGATAAGACCAGTAAACCAGTCAATCCATTATGAGAAGGAGAAGTGGTAAGGGTGCAAATGTCAAAAGGTTATGATCAGATTGGTGTTGTGAAGAATATCGGTCCAGGATTGTTCATTGTGGAATCAGAAGGAGCAACTTTTAGGTGTAATTGGAAACATTTGAGACTGGTATCCAAGCCTATACCACAGCAGACAGCCTGTGAGAAAGACTCTTTATCTCAGTGAGTTGTCCAGTGTTCCAATTCCAGATGAAGCTCCGTAGGACATTCCTGTTTCTGTGATGAATCCAGAAATTCCTGATATGAATTGTGCACCGCAGACTGTCTCTGTTACTAAATTTGGTCCCAACTGTTATGTTACGATATATGGTCGAATCTCAAAACCCTGTAGCAGATATGAAGCAACTTTGACATGAACACTGTGCCTTGTTTCTGATGTATATAGTAATACATGCCTAACTCTGATATTGTTTTGTATAAAGGGTAATATTTTTATGAGGGAATTTAAATAAATGTGTGTATATTCCTTTAAGAAGCTATCAAAGGGTTTGCACAAGTGTATAAATACTGAGCACATGCAAGTCTGACTGCCATTTTGTAGTTAGCTGTTGCGATGTAAATATGTATGTATGTAAGCTCTGTCTGAGACCAGAGTTGATGGCTAGAATTTACATGTATAATGTATTTTATTGCTCTGGCTTTCTGACCAGCTGCAAGATCAAAAGGGCTGTTACACTCTGAGTTTCTGTTAGCCTGGGAAACAGAGAATAATGATGTATCTGAAATGAGTCAGTGATACTGTGTTATCAATTTAAGGGCAGAGAGAGAGAGAGAGAGAGAGAGAGAGAGAATCAGAGCATGTTACATTTGTTTTCAGAACTGACAACATCACCAGCACTGCCTTGCTGAATATGTAAGTTTATGTTAGAACTGTGTTTGCTCTTAGATATAGACAGGAAATAGGAAGTCTAGTCTAGCTGTTTTCTGCACTGATGTCAGGACTTTTCTACTGCATTATTTTAAACATTTCTCTGTGATCTCTGAACTCTTTACTAGCACTGTGTAGTAAGTACTGTCTTGCGTTTTTATTATTTATTATTAAATATTTTTAAACCTTTCAACTGTGGCTGTTTTGTGTAGAGATAATTTAAACTCTGAAATACATTGCATGTATATAGTGATACTGGCCAAGCCACTCCAATAAGCCTTAAAATGTTCTGGTCACACTTACTAATTGGATGGTAGTATTGCACAGTGTTAATTGGATGCCCTTTGGTAGGGGCCATTTTGGTAGCTGATAAGTAACGGTCTTGGTGGTAGTGAGTACTACTTTATAACCTGGACAAAGGGGGCATGGCTGGTGAGCCTGTTCTGGCCATCTCCAGGAGTGTCTGTGTAGTTGTGTATAAATCATGTCTCAAAGTGTGTGTGTGTGTGTGTGTGAGAGCTGCTTGGGTGGGGGCACAGGTTGCTGGTTGGACAGAGAGAGAGCTAGGAGGACTTGGCTTGGAACCCTGGCTAAGGACCCCACTCTATGGCTGTGACAATGGGGAGTCTTAATGGGGATCTGCAGAAAAGGGGAGAAACCAGCCTCAGACTGACTGTGATCTCTGTGTGTGCTTAAGGAAAATTGCACTTTACTGTGTGTGTGTGTGTTTGTTGTCCTTCCTAGTGTGAATGCCCCTCACTGGTGTTGGTGGTGAGGATTGAAGCTCCTTGATCACTAGGCCAGTGCATGGGTGTCAAATATTAATTGGTGGCAGTGATGAGATATCCACACCACATATAATTGGTTGGCAATTGGCTTGTAGTGGTGTGGATAGTGAATTCCTGTAGCTTGTGTACAGTGATCACTGAAGGTGTATTTGTATTCTAAATCAGCCACACAGTGAATATTCAGAGTTCAGATCACAACTGTTTTATTTCTTTTGTGAGCTTAGTTAATCAGGGAGAGCAGGCAAGGATGTCAGCAGAGGAGTATGGAAAGCTGACAAGGAGCCAGTTTGCTGAGATGTGCCAGGTTAAAGGGACTGGTGCATGGAAACCTGACTAAGGCAGACATGATTGCAGCTTTGGTCACAGCTGCATCAGAAAACAGCAACCATGAGGAGGATCAGACTGTCAGTGAAGATGTACAACTCTCAGGGAATGGACAGCTCAACCTTTGTGCAGAGGACTTAAAAATCTATCTGGAGCTAAAGAGACTTGAGTTGGAGGCCAGGCATTTGGAAAAAAAAGCAGCAGAGAGACTGAGACAATTACAGGCAGAGGAGAATGAGAAACTGCTATGCCTGGAAGCTGTGGAAAAGGAGCGGCAGAGGCAGCATGAAAAGGAGATGCTGACTCTTCACCAGAGACATGGAGGTAATGGGGAAGGGAATAACTGGACCCCAGAAGCACAAAAGGTCAGTACATTTCTTCTGCAATTTACAGAGCAGGGTAATTTTGGTAGTTTCATTCATATGTTTGAGAGGGTATGTAAACAGTATGATGTTGACCAAAGGCTATGGGTATGGTTCCTGACCCCCTTACTCCATGGTAAAGCTGTAACTATTTTGTCCAAAATGTCTGATGCTGACTGTTTTGACTTTACTGGTGTTAAAAATTGCTTGTTAGAAATTTTTAAGTTAACACCTGAAACTTATAGGAAAATTTTGTGAGCATAGACGCAAGGCAAATGAAAGTGTGTGTGTTGCTGAACTGAGCACTTATTTTCATAGGTGGGTGAGTGGACATCAGGTCACCACTTTTGAAGGTCTGGCAGACCTTTTGGTGAGGGAACCAGCCCTTAACACTTTGCCTGAGGACATGGGGATCTGGTTAGCTGATAGACAATGTGCTACTTCAGAGGAGTTGGGGAAGAAGGAAGACCTATACATAGCAAGCAAGACATCCCTGCACAGGAAAGGGATCCCCAGTACTGCTCATGGGTGTAAAGGAACCCATGGTGGGCAGCCCAGACTGCCCCAACAGAATCTGCCAGTAGTAGGGGAAGCCACGAGTCCAGGTACACGTCAAGGACCTAGGGTTAAATGTTTTGAATGCAACCAGTGGACCCATGTGGCATACAGATGTCCACGGAGGCAAGGTGGGGAACAAAAGGTGAGAGAGCCAGTAAGTGGGAAAGACAATGCCAACAGTAGGTTGTCTTGAGACAACAAGGGTACCAAACTACCACAAGAGGTTATATCCTATCATACTGAATGGCAAGGAGGCCATTGCTAAGAGAGACACAACCTCTAACATAACTATTGTAAAGCCTGCAATGGTTACAGAGGAGCACTACTTGCCTGGGTGATCTACTCCAGTCAGAGCTTTAGAAGGGATCCCATTCCAAATACATTTGGCTAGGGTTCACCTTGACAGGAAGGGTGGACAAGGAAGCCATCAAGTACTTGTGTTTGAGGATATCCCTGCAGATGCCCTGATAGGGAATGATTTTGATAGTGCAGGACCATGTGTTTGTGCAGTTATCTGTAGTCAGGCTTGGAGACAAGCAGATGAGTCTGGTAGCTGAGGGGGCTACCAGACCGCTAAGTGCAGCCGGGACTGGTGAGGTGGTTACATCAGGGAGGGAGCTATAGCAGTGAGACTGAAGGTGGGCCACAGCTGCTTGTGGATACTGATGTTCCCTTGGACAGAGGGACTGCAAGGGTAGAGGTGAGTAGTAGTACCCACTCTGACAGTAAGGCACACTGTCAGAGGATACCAGCTTTCCTGTGGAAGGGGAGCTGGAGAGGGTTACAAAGAGAGAGTTGAGATAGACTTAGCTCTCAGACCCTACATTGCAAGGCCTGAGAGAGGTAGCTAGTGAGGGACCTGATTCTCAAGGGAAGGAGGAATCTGTATACTGGGACAAATGGTTACTGTATAGAGAATGAACCCCTGAGGGAGGGCTAGAAGGTGAGAGAATGCAGCAGTTGGTAGTGCCTAGAGCCTACCATCTGGTGCTTCTAGCCATAGCCCATGATATTCCCTTTGCAGATCATATGGGCATAAAACGTACAAAGAGATGTATTATGCAGAACTTCTATTGGCCTGGAATTTCTAGAGATGTAACAGGGTACTGCAGGACCTGTGAGCAGTGCCAAAAGGTAGGCAAGGCAGGAGACAAGGTGAAAGCTCCTTTGATGCCTTTGCCTGTGATTGAGGAGCCATTTCAGAGGGTGGCTATGGATATTGTGGGGCCTCTGAGATCTCAAAGTTCCACAGGGGAAAAGTATATCCTAGGGGTAGTATATTATGTTACAAGATACCCTGAGACAGTGGCTTGGTCCTCTGTTGAGGCAGAAAAGGTTGCAAATGCTTTGTTAGAAATTTTCAGCAGGGTAGGTTTCCCAAAAGAAATGCTGACTGACAGAGGTGCCAATTTCATGTCAGACCTGCTGGCTTGTCTGTGGAAGTACTGTGGGGTGAAGCACCTGAAGGCCACCCCTACCATCCCCAGACTAATGGCCTTGTTGAGAGGTTAAATTCTACAATCAAGTCCATGCTACGGGCATTTGCAGACCAGTTTAAGAGGGAGTGAGACAAATATTTGCCCCATCTGTTATTTGCTTACAGAGAGGTTCCCCAGGAATCCACGGGTTTTTCACCCTTTGAGTTGCTCTATGGGCATAGGGTGAGAGGACCTCTACATTTAATTTGTGATGAGTGGGAAGGTGAGTGTAAAACTCACAAGGAGTCAGGGAACTCATGGGTTTAGCCCAGGAGAACCTGGCAGATGCCCAACAACAGAAAAAGGTGTGGTATGACAGGAATGCTTGAGCTAGAGAGTATGCTGTAGGGTAGCAGGTAATGGTTCTCATTCCTGAAAGACACAACAAGCTGCAAGCAGCTTGGGAGGGACCTTACAAGGTGGCAAGAAAGGTAAGTGCTGTTACTACATGGTGGAACTGCTAATCAGGAGGCAGGGGCACAAATTGTACCATGTTAACAGGATGAAACCTTACCAGGATAGGGATGCCTTTCTGCTGAGCATTTGCAGCAGATTGCAGGAGGAGTCTGAGGGAGATCTGGTGACTGATCTCCTCAGTGAAGCTTGGACTGACACTTCAGTGGAAGGGGTAGCAATGTCCCAGCAGCTATCTCCTACCCAGGTTCGAGAAACCCGAGCAGTATTACAGGAGTTTGGGGACATGTTCACTGGGAAACTAGGGTGCATCCACCTGGTGCAGCACCAGGTGGCTACAGGACCCCAAATGCCTATTAGGCAGGCCCCTTTTAGGGTGCCTGAGAGAGTCAAACAGACTCTGAGGGAGGAGATACAGGAAATGTTGGAACTAGGGGTAATTCAAGATTCCAACTGTCCCTGGGCCTCCCTAGTGGTGCTGGTGCCTAAGCAGGATGGCAGCATCAGGTCCTGTGTAAACTACAGGAAATTAAGTAGTCACACAGAGTCAGATGCTTACCCCATGCCTAGGACAGATGAAGCCCTAGAGCAGCTGGGTGGGGCTAAGTATCTTACAAACATTGATCTTATCAGGGGTTATTGGCAGGTGCCCTTGACCCCCAATGCTAGAGACAAGTCAGCCTTTGGGACTCCTTTTGGGTTGTAGGAGTTCACAAAGATGCCCGTTGGGATAAAAAATGTCCCAGCAACTTTCCAGAGGCTGGTAGATCATATCCTAGCAGGAGCAGGAGGGTTTGCCTTTGCTTACCTAGATGATATTGCCATATACAGCCATTCCTGGCAAGAGCACCTTCAACATGTTAGGGAGGTGCTGGGCAGACTACAGACGGCAGGGTTGACCATTAAACCCAGTAAATGTCAGGTTGGTATGGCAGAAGTCTCCTACCTGGGACATAGAGTGGGGAGTGGTAAGATCATGCCAGAACCTGCCAAAGTGGAAGCCTTTCAGGCATGGCCCGCATCTGTTACCAAAAAGCAGGTGAGGGCATTCTTAGGGACAGCAGGGTGCTACGGAAAGTTTGCCCCCTGTTATAGCACCACACTGCTCCCCTCACAGACCTGACAAGGAAGAACAGGCCAGATAAAGTAGTGTGGACCCCAGCATTGTGAGCAGGCATTCCAGAAGCTTAAAGAAGCTTTGGGAGGACCCCCTGTGTTAGCCAGTCCAGATTACAGTAAATAATTTGTTGTGCAGGTGGATGCTTTGAACCATGGGATGGGGGCTGTAGTTAGCCAGATTTCTTCAGAGGGAGAAGAGCACCCAGTGGTTTATGTCAGTCATAGGCTGCAACCCAGGGAGGAATGCTATGCAGCTGTAGAAAAGGAATGTCTAGACATAGTGTGGGCACTGCAGAAACTTCAGCCTTATCTGTACGGAAGAAAATTCACTGTAGTTACGGACCAGAATCCCCTAACATGGTTAAACAGAGCCAGCCAGCAAAATGCCAAGTTGCTAAAATGGAGCCTGGGGTTGCAAGCATATATGTCAGTGCAGCACCGCAGTGGAATTAGCAATGCCAACGCAGATGGGCTCTCAAGACAGGGATTGGGGTATGGTCTACTCAGACAGACCTAACCCTCTCAAGCAACATTTCTCAAGGGTCAGTTGAAAAACTAGCTTGAGTTCTTCGGGGGGGGGGGGTATGTGAAGACTGCCAGCCTAGCTAGATTGGATTTTGAACATAATTCTGTCATTTGTAAATATTAATGTAAGCCACATGCTTGTTCTCTTAAATGTAAGAAAATGATGGTAAATGTTGAACTTCAAAAATGTAACCACATTGCACTCTGCTGGAGGAAAGCTGAGAAGTCAAGCATTGTATAATTGCTTGATGTCAAAACTTGAACCTGAGATGTCTGAATGAAGAAATTCTTCTTATTGTTTTGAGACCAGAGTTGATGGCTAAAATTTACATGTTTAATGTCTTTTATTGCTCTGGCTTCCTGACCAGCTGCAAGATCAAAAGGGCTGCTACACTTTCAGTTTCTGTTAGCCTGGGAAACAGAGAATAATTATGTAATCTGAAATGAGTCAGTGGTACTGTGATATCAATTTAATGACAGAGAGAGAGAATCGGAGCAATTTGCATTTGTTTTCAGAACTGACAACATCACCAGCACTGCCTTGCTCTATATGCAAATTTATTTTAGAACTGTGTTTACTCTTAGATATAGATAGGAAATAGAAAGTCTAGCCTAGCTGTTTTCTGTATTGATGTCAGAACTTTTCTACTGCATTGTTTTAAAAATGTCTCTGTGATCTTTGAACTCTTAACTAGCACTGTGTAGTAAGAAGTATTGTCTTGTGTTTTTATTACTTATTATTAAATATTTTAAACCTTTCAACTGTGGCTGTTTTGTATGGAGATAATTTCAGCTCTGGAGTACATTGCATGTATATAGTGATACTGGCCAAGTCAGTCCAATAAGCTTTAAAAAGTTCTGGTCACACTTACTAATTGGATGGTAATATTGCACAGTGATAATTGGATGCCCTTTGGTAGGGGGCTTTTTGGTAGCTGATAAGTATGGGTCCTGGTGGCAATGATTACTACCTTATAGCCTGGACAGAGGGGGCATGGCTGGTGAGCCTGTGCCGGCCATCCCCAGGAGTGTCTATGTGGTTGTGTATAAATCATGTCTCAAAGTGTGTGTGTGTGTGTGGGGGGGGGCATGGGGTGCTGGTTGGACTGAGACAGTGCTAGGAGGACTTGGCTTGGGATGCTGGCTAAGGACCCCACTCTATGGCTGCGCTAGTGGGGAGTCTTATTGGGAATCTGGAGAGAAGGGGATGAACCAGCTGCAGACTGACTGTGATTTCTGTGTGCTCTTAAGGGAAACTGTACTTTACTGTGTGTGTGTGTGTTTGTTGTCCTTCCTAGTGTGGATACCCCTCATTGGTGTTGGAGGTGAGGACTGAGGCTTCTTGATTACTGGGCCAGTGCATAGGCATCACAGTCTGAATAAATTAGACATGCCATATTATGATGATTTTTTTCTAGACATTAAATAATTAATGAAGAAAAAACAAATAATTTTAATCCATATTGATCTATCACTATCAATCCCTTTACACTGGGGACTTATCCCCAGCAGCCAAAATTACATTTCTTCACTATCCGGTAATAGCGTTCTGGTCACCCACTGAACAGCTTCAATAACCATATCCCACATTTTTCTAGTGAGGGAGCAATCTAACATAATATGTTTAGAATCTGCTTCTGTAATGTGTCAGGCAAGGCGAGCAGGAGATGGAGCTCACGTTCTTCTGAAAAGTCTTAAAGGGAAGTGCTGCCAAATGTGAATGAGTTAAAACATAGTAACCTGCAGCACTGGTGGAATATCTGTACTATGATGCAGGATTAGCATTTGTTCCACACCTTCAACTCAGCTGTAGTATGCAGCTTACAGTTCCATATTTCAATAACTTGGCCCATAAAGTTATTCTGCATATGACTTTGGTCCAAATGGAAGTGATTTATTCTTAGTCCCCAGTTTTAGATTTATATATCATTTTGAGACTACAACTCACTAGATCAATATGGATCATTTACCGTACTATACAAGACCATAATATGTCCCTAACCTGTAAATATTGCTACCACCAAATTCTCAGTCTACACACCTCTTATTTTTGCATTTTGTAATCAAATGTAGAATTTTTGTTAATGTCCTACACATTCACCAAGAACCACCTTCTCCCCACTGCCCAGACATGCCAAAATATGTGTAATTTACTGTTCTGGAGTTTTGGAACCCTCTCATATCTTTCTCCAATATGCACTCATCATCTCTCCTTCCTTCCAGTTCCATACTCTGAATTCTACCCACTTTTCCCACCTCCATAGGTCCCATACGTTTGTATCCTAAGGCTTCTTAAATTGTTTCCAGTGTTCATTTAGGAGAATTCTTCCGGACCTTACCCATAGCATTCTGTGATGCAACCTAGCTCTGATATATTGGCATTTCACTGCTGCCACATGGTATTGTTTAAAATTCGGTAGGCCTATTTTCTTCTGTGTGCTCTTAGGAGAGTTCCATCCTATATAAAGTCTGCCACTACGTTTTGGAATTTGCTCTTCCCCCTTTCTTATTGTCCTCCTACCCATTTCCTTCTCATTTATAAAATAAACGTGGTTTGGCACTGCTATGTAAACCTTGTATGAGCTCTCAGGTGTGCCCGTGTTGAAGAGTTGTGGCACTTTGATGCGCATGTGAACATGTATTGTGGCACTTTGATGCACATGTGAACATGTACTGTGGCACTTTGATGCACATGTGAACATGTATTGTGGCACTTTGATGCTCGTGTGAACATGTACTGTGGCACTTTGATGCGCATGCGAACATGTATTGTGGCACTTTTATGTGCATGTGAGCATGTATTGTGGCACTTTGATGCTCATGTGAACATGTACTGTGGCACTTTGATGCACATGTGAACATGTATTGTGGCACTTTGATGCTCATGTGAACATGTACTGTGGCACTTTGATGAGAGTGTGAACATGTATTGTGGCACTTTGATGCACATGTGAACATGTATTGTGGCACTTTGATGCTCGTGTGAACATGTACTGTGGCACTTTGATGCATGTGTGAACATGTATTGTGGCCCTTTGATGCGCATGTGAACATGTATTGTGGCACTTTGATGTGCGGATAAACGTGCTGTGACTAGCACAGTACATGCATACTGGAAGGCCGCAGCTACTTGATCTGCTACAGCATGTGTGATAACAGGAGGGACTGCCAGCCAAGCCAGGAGAAATAGGGCAACAGATTTGTAACATATGCCATCACAGATGTAGCATGGTCTACATATTTGAGGAGTAACACACTAGTAATAGGTGACTCTATAGTTAGGCACACTGACGTCCCACTCACTAGGCTGGACAAGCAGAAGGTTACTGTTAGCTGCCTGTCAAGAGCCAGAATCCGCCACATAACACAAGCACTCAGGTCACTCCAGAACAAGTACAAATATGACTCTGTCATTGTTCATGCTGGTGTGAATGACCTGAGACGTAACTCCCTGGACTACATGAAAAGAGACATGGAAGAGCTCTCTGATCATGTAGCCCAGACTGGTATGACCCTGACCCTGAGTAGCATCCTGCCCTCACCAAGAATAATACCTCAGTATAAAGAAAAAAAATGATCAATTTCAACAATTGGCTAAGCTTCTGGTGTCATTCAAAGGGGATCCAGTGTCTGTCAGCCTGGGAAGACATGCTCGACAAGCCACATTGCTTTGCAAAAGACAGCTTGCACCTGTCATCCCTAGGCTTTCGAATACTGGCCAAGGCTCTTGCTGCCCCCATAGTGCCTTTTTTTAGGCAAGGCCCAAAAGTCAAACCCACCCCCATAAACAGCACAATTAACAAAATACTAAGGGTTATGCTACTCAATGCCAGGAGTTTAAATCTCAAAATGCACACGCTCAAAGCACTCCTCAGTATGGAGAACATCGACATCTGTGAAGTAACTGAAACCTGGTTCAAGGCTCCAGAGAGCACCCCAGCACTACCATTCTACAACTCATACAACTCATACCACAAGTTTTGGCCACAAAACACGGACTGAAACACAAAAGGAGGGGGTGTATCCATATTCATCAAGGATACCTACACCTCCAGGTTAGTGGCACAGCATGATAACTCTGAGATCATCCATCTGCAACTAACATCGGGCAAATCTGCAATGCAAATTGTGGCCTGTTACAGATCACCTTCCATATCTCAGGACCACCACACCATCTTTCTGGAGACACTGGAAAACATGAAGGTCCTACCAAACACCCTGATATTGGGCAACTTCAATTACCCTACCATTCACTGGGAAAACTACTAGAGTACAAATTCCCAGGCCCAGCACTTCCTGGAATTCATCAACTCAAATGCCCTGGTTCAGCTGGTAAACTCCCCTACCACAGGTGAAAACATATAGGACCTGGTCATCACCAACATGGGTGACAGGTGTTCCACACCAAAGGTCAACCCGTCATTAGTTAGATCAGACCATAAACTAATCACTATGGATGTCCACACCCCACCACCACCCCTAACTAAAGAAACCACAGTAAAAACTTTTGTAAAGCAAACTTCACCTTACTTAAGACAGAGGTAGTAAGTTTCACAGCCCCCACACTAAAGGATAACGCTGCCCAAGATGCAGAAGCCTTTACAAATGCACTCTATGAGCACCTACAAGGATGCATGGATTGTGCCATCCCTAGAAAAACCAAGACTCACTCCTCTAAGAGAAGGAAACCAGTTTGGTGGACCCCTGCAATAAACAGGCTATACAATAGAAGGAGGAAACTAGTTCAGAAAAAAAGCAAATCCCAAGAAGGAAATACATCCCTGATCAGTATCACTAAGAAACTAAGGTCCCTCATAAAATCATCCAAGGCTAACTTTGAAAGAAAAATAGCCAAGGATTCAAAAGATAACCACAGAGTCTTCTTTAGCTATGTTAAGAATCTAAGTGGCAACTCACAGATATGCACTGAACTAGTGCAAAATAGCACAAAATATACTGAACCTACTGATATTGCCAACATCCTGCCAGATAGATTCAGTGCAAACTTCACCCCCTCTCACCTCCAAAAGGGCCCACAAGAATACCAGAAAAGTGTAGTGTCCCAAAAATCACATACTCACAGGTGAAAACAGCCCTTTCAGAAGCCAAAAACACAGCATCAATGGGACCAGATGGTGTCCCAGGCTGAGTCTTGCACGAACTACAGAACAAACCAACCCCCCCCACCTAAACATGCTGTTTAACCTCAGCCTCTCCACAGGCTATGTGCCCATAGAATGGCACACAGCAACAGTTATTCCTCTCCACAAATGAGGGGCCAAAACTGACCCTGGTAACTATCGCCCCATAAGCTTGACTAGCCTGGTTTGCAAGGCTATTTAGCGCATCATCATGGAACTCATTAAAAAAGACATTGGGAACCTCCAAACACTTGACCTGACCCAGTTTGGCTTTGTTAAGGGCAGATCAAGCCTACTAAACCTGGTTGACTTCTTCGAGACAGTTACCAAGACCATAGATGAGGGAAAGGTGGTTCACACAGCCTACCTTGACCTCGCCAAGGCTTTCGACACCATTTCCCACTCAGGTATTACAGAAAAACTCACCAGCCTGAACTTAAACCCCTACATCATGAGATGGGTTGCCAACTGGCTTGCAAACAGAACTGACACAGTAAGAATAGAGGGCTCCAGGTCCGACTCTAAGCCAGTCACAAGTGGTGTCCCACAAGGCTCGGTCCTGGGACCCCTACTGTTCGGCATATATGTCTCAGAAGTACAGGCAAACACAGGAGGACAATGGCTAACCAAGTTTGACAATGACTGCAAACTGGGAGCCATAATTGACTCTCCAGCTGACACGGACATCCTCCAAAAGGACCTTACTGAGACGGACACCTGGTGTCAAAGTCATGGCCTCAAGCTAAATGCCAAAAAATGCATAGTCATCCCATTTGGGAAAAAGAAAACACCCAGGAATTACCACATAGGTGGCAGCCCCCTTAATACAGAAGAGATAATAAAAGATTTGGGGACCCAGGTAGATAGTAATCTCTCATTTGACAATCATATTGCCAAAGCAGTTAGGACATTCTTCTATGTGGCCCATCTAATTACTAAAGGGTTCACATCTTGAAATAAAGAGGTTATAGTGCCCCTCTACTGGTCACTCATTAGATCCATCATAGAGTACAATGCCCCATTTGGGATGTACCTCACAAGACACTTCCAACAGCTGGAAAGACCACAAAAGTACCTCACCAAGAGGATTACTGGTCTCAAACATATGTCCTATGCAGCCAAACTGAAAAAAACTCCGGCTGTACTCAGTGACATATCGCTTACTCAGAGGCGATCTCTGCCTGACTTACAAAGCCACGTCCAACTCAGAATTGATGGACATGCTCCACCTAACGAAATCCAAGTGACTGCGAGCCACACGCTCTAGTGAGCTAAATCTCTCCACAACAATAAATAGAACATGCTGGAGGGATAGATTCCTGTCACAGAGACTCCCCATGCTTTGGAACAAAATTCCTAACTACATCAGGCAGAGCCCCTCACTAACCTCGACGAATGGATGGGTAACAGAAAATACACCCCTGGGATCACTTCATTGGCTCTGCTTGACAGAGGATCAGTTAATTAATCAATGGGGCAGCGAAAGCCGACACACTCTGGCTAGGCTTATAAATGCCCTTGGGCAGATAGCCTAGTATCTACCTATGAAGTGCTGCGTTCAAGACTGCATGACTTATGTAATAACTGTGCAGAGCAGGTCCATACTGTGTCCATACTTCTAAATCCCCATCAGGCCAAGTCCCACTGTCCCACTCATGCTATCACTGCACTGTTACACTAACATTCTTTCTGCATCTTGAGACTAGTTTTCCTAACAAAATATAAGTAGAAACTATCAGTGTACAGTATAAAACTCTAAAAGTCTCTATGGCAGAGTGCATTATGATACAAATATTTTAACAGCTATTTTGTAACACTAAATAAGTAAACATTCAAGTTTTTCTTCCCTGTTGAACATTTAAGAGGTTATTCAAATAATTTTCAAGACTTCTTACATTTCTTTATTTGGTGTCTTAATTTTGAACTATTTGGGAATGGGTAAAGATTTTGGGATATTCAGAGCAACTTCCTAGTGTGAAAATTGCCCTTACTTTGAACTCCAGTGCTACTCTAAGGATCAGAGAATGACTACATTTCCAGTGTATATTCAATGAACTTTAAAGGTAATAAAACTGAATGAAGATGTTTCTGTGGTTCTTTGCTTGAACGAAGGACAGAATACAGTACAGCAGTGTAAGAAACTATTGTTAGCAAATATCTGGGAGGTGTGGATAAGTAAGTCACTCTAGTGTTGTAGGGGTGTAAAGTGCTGACTACAGCTGAGGTGACCCGGGTTTGATTAGTGTCTCAGGCAACTGATGGAGCAGTAGGGGGCAGATGGGCAAGGGTACATGTGCATTCCTGGCTGTGACCTCAGGTGGAGGCTGGGGAAGTTGCCTAAAGGAAGTGGGAGTGGGGGGTGGGCATGGATGTGCTGCTGGGGTGATATGGCACATGCCCACCCCTCAAGTGTCGTCAAGGAGCTGCAAGGGGGGAATGAGTGGATAGGGCATTAAATAATAAAAACAAAACAATGGCGTGCACAGAGTCCAGACCTCCAGAACACCCTTAAGTTGCATGAATGGACCAATAAATGTTGTTTGTAGATTTTCTTTAATTTTCTTCATTTCTCTTAAAATGTTCACAACAAATAATATACAGAAGAAAATGAAATTCTACAAACCTTAAGGCCTTTTAAGATTTGATAAACAAGGAACTGGATACGATCTTCAGTTAATTTCTCATGCTTCATTATCTTGCCAAGGTCGGTTCCCATGAAAGGCATCACCAGGTAGCTAGAAAAGTAAACATATGAAACACTCAGTAGGGAAACCAGCATTGGTTAGAAGCAGGGCAGCACTGGTTTGATAATCTAGCAAAAAAAGACTTAATCTAGCATTATGTGGCAAATGATTGTCACAGTTGTTGCGAAACCCAGCATAGCTATTACAGATTGATTGCTCAGACAAAAAGGCAAGTTAGTACTTTCAAATGTAGTATCAAATGTGCAATTGCAGAATTTTACTTGAAATTACTATTCAGATATATTCAAGTGAAAAGTCAAAATAATACTGAAATCTTTTCATAAAGCCATGTTATGGAAATGGTATGATAACCTTTTTCACCAGCAACTATAACGGAGGATTCAGCATATTAACAGCATCACAAACATAAAAGTCACCAGAAGAGCTTCTGAAATCCAATAGCAACACCAGCATTAACACTAATACTTCAACAGAAAACAACTGGGAGTTCACCAGTTAAACCACTTCCTAAGTACACTACAATTTGTCTAGGCTGATTTTCAAAATTCTAAATTTCCTATTGTATCAAGAGCAGTTTATAACTATAGCAAACTCAACAGATGGTATTTTATGGTAAAATTGCCATTTTAAGTGAAGGAAGCTGAAACCTTTGCTCCATTTCAACACCAAAGAAAATAACTAAAACTACTGTTTGACAAGCAAAAATTATAACACTTTAAATGTCTCTCCCAAAAACACACAAACACGCACACGCACAGACGCACACACACACACACACACACACACACACACACACACACACACACACACACACACACACACACACACACACACAAACACACGGCCCAGCTGCATTCTCCCTAAAATCGCCACGTTTATCTATGAAGAGTGAACTTATTCACTGTACTTGTGATACGACAATGTGGGGTTGTATTTCTGCAACATGCTTCTTTTTCCATGAAAATATTTTTCATAAACTGCTGTCTAAAATTGAATATTTCTGTTCTAATATTCTTTTGACTGTTGAAGCTTAAAAGCACTCCACCATCTCCACCAGCTACAACTAAGCTAAGTTAGAACACAGCTGGTTCAAGGCCCCGAGAGCACCCCAGCACCATCCAGTTGCAACCAAGACTGCTGACTGCTCTGCAGCATGTTACAGGCCACCCACCACAAACTCAGGAACCTCTACATGGCCTTCCCTGGCTGGAGGGAGAGAAAATGTTATACCAAACACCATCACTAGGTGACTTCAAATTACCTAATATAGACTGGGAGACACTACTCAAGCCCAAACACCCAGATAGCCTAGTATGAACCTATGAACCTATGAAGTATTTGGACTCCATTTTCCATCCAGTGAAATACATGTTAACTGTTCATGGCTTACCTTTTAAATCAGTTCTGTCTGGTTCCAGCTTGTGTTTGTTCTGAATCTGAAGTTAAAACTATTAATTGAAGGAATTTTGTAATTTGCAAACACACACACACGATGCTGACCTTCCATTTCCCGGCGTTGCATACCAGTGTTGGGTCTCTAGCACTGTGGTCAGATACTCAGCACCTGTACAGTGTTTTATTGAGTGGCACTGAATGATCTGCACTGCAATAGGCAGTGAAATGTCTGTCCTTCTATGAACTATGGAGATGTGAAGTGACAAAAGGGAAATATTTAGAAGTCAAACAACAAGAATGTTTCACAGAGCATTAGTTAATGTTCAGTTTGAAAAAGTGCATGTTTGTATTAACTAGGACATAGGAATATAAACAAAGCACATATGGTTGGACAGAAGAGACTTCTTCTTTTCATAATAAGACAGAGTTCATAGAAATGATGTTTCCTGCACTAAGGAATGGCATGTTAATCGAAAGGTGGGTTGTCAGACTTATGTGTATAGTATGATGCTGCAATGACTGGTATCACCAGTAGGAGGCAGTACTGGTAATAGAGCACAAGTCATTAATGAGGACTTGAGGTATGGGTAGCTGTGAAGACCGTCACTGTAAGGATGTATGAGGTAAGGACAGCCAACAAGGGCTGTATAAGACCTAACAAGCTGCATGAGAAAGATGCGGCCTTCTTATAATAGCAATAATAATAATATTAATAATAATAATACCCATTTACTAACCCACTAGGCCCACTATGCACACAGTCCCTCCTTTCAGGTTTGATCCAGGACCAATACCTGGTTAAGTGATTTGCTCAAGGCCACACAGTGTGAAAATGAAGACTGAGAGAACTGGACACTGCACCACAAACTACAACTCTCAGCAACATTCTGAATGAATTTTGAATGTTGCTCAACATTCTGTTGCAACTAACAGATCGGTGTGACCTGGACTAAAGCAGATGAAGTAAGATATCCTAAACAGTTTCAGATATCTCACATGCATTAGTAAAGTATCAGCACATTATAGGTTCATTGGTGTATAGCAGGGTAATGACCACTGGGGCCTTTATAAGCCTAGCGAAGCATCCCAATTATATTCCTCAAGTCTATGTGCCTTATAGGTAATTCTAAGGGGTATGTGTAAGCTAAGACAACATCTATAGGCTGCCTGTGTTCATAGGTGCTAGATCCAGGGTGCATTTCTGATTTCCCATCCACTGGTCCATGTTTCTCTTGAGTAGGTTTATGGAATAACTGTGCTTCACATATTTGGGAAGCCTGTTCCAGAGAGGGCAAATTCTCTGACACATACCTATCCTTCCAATGTGTCCTATTTATGCAAGCAACGTTTAAATACTTAGATCAAGCATTTCTGATGCTATTCATTTTGGGAACATGTTGTATGACCGAACAGAATTTCCGTTGTATGATCAAACGTAATTTCGGCAAACATAAAAACAGTGAGTGCTGTTCGCCAAAATTACATTCAGTGACGATGCAGTTTGCCTCTTTCTCCACCATTGTGTGACCTCAGAGTTAGTACATATACAAGTCTGGGGGGTGCAGGGGAGCTTGCTCACTGCAAAAGAAATTGTTGAGTTGTTTGCTGTATGCGGTTTTGACAAATGTTTTTGCTTTTTTTTTTCCATTTGTCGAAATTACCTTGACTGTGGTGGTGGTGCTGCGGTAGCATTGTCGCCTCACAGTAAAGACGTTGTCCTGTTTGATTCTCAGCTACAGCATCTTCTGTGTGGAGACATGTGTGAATGGGCATACCTTTGATGAAGGTTGTGCGTCAGAGCTGGCAACTCGGCATGTAAAAATCTACTGCCAATCATTAGCGGACCAGAGTTCTGCTGTGGCGACCCCTAACCGGGAAAAGCCGAAAGACAAAACAACAACCTTTCAATGAGTTGACATAAATCCTTCAATTTGCAGATATGTAAAAGGTTCATCACAATGAGATCAAAGATGCCTTGTATGCCAGACATATATCACCTCACAATAGTCTGAAGGAAACAGAGTATAGAGATAGGGTTTTGAGGTTATCTGCATAAGGCATCCTGTTTACACCATGTATTCTTTTTGTGAAAAACTTCAGTGCCTCGTCAGGTAAATACCAAAGGGAAGTTGTACTCAGTGGGCCAGATAAGGGCCAAATACAGTGGAATGATGACTTCCTTGCACCCACATGCCATCTCCTTACTTATAGGTTCATAGGTATGTACGAGGATATCTGCCCTTCTGGGCCATTTTAATGCTTGGCAATTTACCTTTTTGTGCTCATTTGTGTATAGATTGGCCTAACCAATCCCATAATCAATAACAATATATTACCCTTAATGAGAATAACTGGGATCATACCATAAATAATTTGAAGGGACCCATGCATGGGATGAAGCATTTAGAGCTGCCTCTGGCCATTAGTAGTACAGGGGGACAGCCCTGGGTAAATTTTCTGTTTCCCATCCATAGATCTGACTTACACTTGAAAATAAGCATATTTTTGGATGAGGACTCTGTTTCACAGCAGTGGTCTCCTCTGCAAGTTATACCTGTCCCTCCAAACTGTTCTGCTGATGATGCAGAAGAGATTTAGATCCCTATAATAAGTATTTCTGATGCCATTAAACTTGCTGATGTGCATGGGTCAGAGGAATCCTTATATGTTAGACACAGTTCTGCAGAGTACCGAATACAGGACATGTTGTTTACGCCTTGCCTCCTTTAGTAAGGTATCTCTATGGGCGTTCCAGTTGTTGTATGTGTCTGGAAAGATACATGCCAAAGGGGTGATTATGCCAAGTCAACACCAACCACTACACATAAAAATACACATCACAGTGTGTCCACAAGCAAGCCCCTAAGGCAAAACAACACACATTCAAACATCCTGGTTAGAGGTGACTCCATCATGAGACACATGTACATCCACCTCACCAGATTGGATAAAGAGAGGATTACAGTCAGTTGCCTGCCAGGGGACAGCATTCACCAGATCATGCAGGCACTGAGGTCACTCAACCACAAGTACCAGTATGACTCAGTCGTAGTTAATATGTGTGTGAATGACCTGAGACGTACTTCCCTGGACTATATGAAGGACAAACATGACATACCTCTCTGAATACATGTTCGTAGGTTCATAGGTAGGTACTAGGCTATCGGCCCAATTGCCTACGTAAGCCTAGCCAGCAAGGTACCATAGCTTACACCACCCAAGAAAGTTATTTTCCTGTGCCACTTTCCAGCAGAGACACAGAAGTGATCCCCGGGTTGTATTTCCTATTTCCCATCCACTCATCAAGATTTTTCTTGAAGAGTGCTAATTTATTTATTTATTATTTATTTATTTTTTGTTGTATTGATTAGTTCATCCCGGAAGGCCGGATTCAGTGTGGAGGCCGGGAGAAAAGCTCCATATAAATACACATACACACAAAAACTCTGTGTTCTAAACACTTTAACAATTTCCAAATTTCAAAAATGTAGTATATTTTGGCAGTATACTCAAAAATAAATATAATAGCAACTGTGTATTGTAGGTGTAGTAGAGAGAGATAAAAGGAAATTATATATAGATCTTGAATGCAAGAGCAGTAAAACAGAGGAGAAGTGAAGGAGATGCAAAGAATTTAAAGGAGAAGGGTTTCAAACTTTGCTTGACATAGATGAGTAGCTTGTTCCAGAGTATAGGAAGTCTCTGGGACAGGAATCTAGCCCTCCAGCATGTCCTGTTTACTGTGGTGACAAGGTTTAGGTCCCTAGAGTGTGTAGCTTGGAGGGACTGGGATTTTTTTAGGTGTAGCATGTCCAACAGCTCTGGGCTTGACATAGCTTTATATGTTAGGCAGAGATCACCTTGGAGTAGGCGATATGCTATGGAGTAAAGCTGGAGTTTTTTGAGGTGGTCAGTGTAGGGTATTTGTTTGAGGCCAGTAATCCTCTTTGTGAGGTACTTCTGTGGCCTTTCCAGCTGCTGCAGATGTCTTGCGAGGTACATTCCAAAAGGGGCGTTGTACGCTATAATGGGTCTAATGAGTGATGAGTAGAGGGGAACAATGACCTATTTTTTCCTGGATGAGAACCCTTTTATGATGAGGTGTGCCACGTAGAAGGACTTCCTGACTACTGTGGTGATGTGACTATCAAAGTAGAGACTACTGTCCACCTGGGTCCCAAGGTCTCTTATCATGCATTCGGTGTTAAGTAGACTGCTGCCTATGTGGTAGTTCATGGGTACAGAGTTTTTACCAAAGGGGATGACACTGCACTTTTTGGCATTGAGCTTGAGGTCATGGCTCTGACACCAGGCATCTGTCTCAGTGAGGCCCTTCTGTAGGATGTCCACATCATTTGGGGACTTGACTATGGCTCCTAGTTTGCAGTCATCTGTGAACTTCATCAGCCAGAGGCCTTCTGTGTTAGCCTGTACTTCAAAAAAGTAGATACCAAACAGGAGAGGTCCCAGGATGAAACCCTGTGGCACTCCAATTGTCACTGCCTTGAGGTCAGATTTGGAGTCTGCAACTTTTACAGTGTGGGTTCTGTCAGTGAGCCAGTTGGCAACCCATCTTGTGATGTAGGGATTTATACCTAGTTTAGTGAGTTTAGTTATAATTCCAGAATGGGAGATGGTGTCGAAAGCCTTGGCAGGGTCAAGATAGGCTGTGTGAACCACCTTACCCTCATCCACGGCTTTGGTGACTGCCTCAAAGAAGTCAATCAGATTCAGGAGGCATGATCTGCCTTTCACAAACCCGAACTGGGTGGGATCCAGAGTTTGGAGGTTATCAATGTCTTTGTTTATGAGTTCCATGATGATACGTTCCATGGCCTTGCAGACCAGGCTCATCAGGCTAATAGGTTGATAGTTCCCAGGATCAGTGGTGGCTCCCCCTTTGTGGAGTGGGATATCTGTTGCTCTGCACCATTCAGTGGGCACAAAGCCTGATGCGAGGCTATTATTGAACATGGTGCTTAAGTGGGGAGCCAGTTCATGTAAAACGCAGCCTGGGATGTTGTCCGGTCCCATGGATGCTGTGTATTTGGCTTTAGAGAGTGCAGCTTTTACCTGCATAGTTGTGATTACAGGGACCCTGCATTCTTCGTGTATAGATATGGGCCCTTTAGGGGGTGAGAGGGGGGTAAAGTTAGCACTGAACCGGTCTGCCAGGATGTTGGCAATATCAGTTGGTTCTGTAATTTTTGTGCCTTTGTGCTGTAACTCAGAGCAGATCTGGGTGTTGCCATCTAGATTGACATAGTTATAGAATGCTTTGTGGTTGTCCTTGGATTTAGTGGCTATTTTGTTTTCATAGCTAGCTTTGGAGGATCTTATAAAGGATCTCAGCTTCTTACTTAGGCTGACCAGGGAGCTCCTCCACTCATGGGTTTTTACTCTCTTTTGCAACAGTTTCTTCCTTCTGTTGTACAGTTTGTTTATGGCAGGGGACCACCAGATTGGCTTCCTTGTTTTGGAGGATAGCATCTTGGTTCTGTTTGGGATAGCACAATCCATGCACTCGTGTAAGTGCTTATAGAGTGCATTTGTGTAGGATTCAGCAGTTGTAACTGTATTGTCCATCTCCATGGGTGTCATGAAGTTCACCACTTCTGTCTTAAGAAGCATGAAGTTGGCTTAGGAGAAATTTTTTAATGTGGTTTCCTTAATGGGGGGTGGGGGCGGGATGTGGATATCAAGGGTGATAAGCTTATGGTCGGATCGGACCAACGAGGAGTTGACTTCAGGTGTGGAACACAGGTCACTCATGTTGGTAAGGACTAGGTCTAGGATATTGTTGCACTTGGTGGGGGTGTGGATAAGTTGATCTAGGGCATTGGAGTTTCTGAATTCCAGAAAGCGTTGAGCTAAGGAGTTGGTACATGAGTAGTTTTCCCAGTTAATGGTGGGGTAGTTGAAGTCACCCATTATTAGGGTGTTTGGTTGAACCCTAATATTTTCCAGCACATCAAGAAAAGAGGAGTGGGAATCCTGGGGCATGGTGGGGGATCTGTAGCAAGCTACAATTTGGATTGCAGTTTTGCCCAGAGTTGTACTTGGATAACCTCGGATGCATTATGCTGAGAAACTAGCCTGGAGGTGTGGATATCCTTAATGAATATGGGCACACCTCCACCTTTGGTGTTTCGGTCCAGGTTACATGGCCTAAAAGTGTGGTATGAGTTATAGCCTGATAGTGCAGGGGTGCTCTCTGGAGGTGCATATGAGCAGCTTTCTATCCTCACCAAGAATGATACCACAATACAAACAGAAAATGATTGGCTAAGATACTGATGTCATTCCAAGGGGATCCATTATTTGTCAGCCTGGGACAACATGAACAACAGACCATGCTGCTTTGGCAGAACCGGTTTGCACCTGCCACTGCTAGGCTTTTGAATACTGGCCAAGGCATTAGCCATCCCCACAGTGGCTTGTTTTAGGCAGTGCCAAACCAATAGACCTACCGATGTAACAAATTCTTCTAATGCCAAGCAGAAGATACTACTGCTCAGTCCTAGGAGTCCTGATAAGAAGCTGCATCCCTGGAAGCTCTCCTCATCCTGGAGAATGCTGATGTCTATGCAGTTACAGAGATGTGGTTCAAGGCTGTAGAAAGCACCCCAGCAGTCCAAGACTACAATGTCTATCAGACATCCAGACGACCCTTTTAAAACGAAATAAAAAAAAGGAGGAAGGGTTGCCATTTACATAAAAATAATCGCACAGAAACTGATCAAGCAAGTTACTCCATGTCCAGCTGACCATCGGCAAAATCCCCCACCATATCCTCACTAGCTACAGGTCCCCAAACATGAACCAAGAAAATGACTCCCCATACCTGAAGTTAGCAGAATCACTTACCATTCAGCCTAACACTCTACTCTTGGGCAATTTTAACTACCCCTCATAAACTGGGAAACATAGATGACCACTAATATGCAGGCTCAGTGATTCCTGGACCTGGTCAATGCAAATACCCTGGAACAGCTGTTCTGACTCTCACTAGGGGCTCAAACATGGCCAAGCATTCCACCCCCCCCCCACTGCAATGTTCACATTGGAAAGATCAAATCATAACTTGGTCTCCTTTGAAATATAGGTAACAGTAGTACCACCATCAAACCCTAATACCCTAAAGAATTTTTTCAAGCCAAATTGACTTCTATTAAGTGATAGCATAGGTAATTTTAAAGCTTGCTCAACCATGAAAACACTGAGGTCTATGCAGAAGTATACACAAATGCCCTGTACAACCACTTAAACAACTGCATAGAAACAGAAGTACCTGACTGAACTAAAGCCAGGTCTATCCGGAAAAACAAGCCACGATTTTGGACCCTTGACACAAATATACTATACAACAGAAGGAAGAAATTCTTCTCTAGAAGTAAGTGGGAGGGAGGACAACAGAGAAAAAGCCCCTCATTAATCTCAACTGGCAAATCAGGGAACTAGTCAAGTCTTCAAAAGCTAAACATGAGACTAAAATAGCCTCCCAAGCAAAGGCTAACTACAAGGCATGTTGTAGTTCTGTCCAAAATCTTAAGAGAAAGCTGACTGTAGATGGCACTACCTAAACTCAGCCAAAAGAAATATCAAGCCTGCTGGCCAATAAATTCAGTTCAAATTTCACCCCCTCATCACCTCTGGTCACACCCCATAAAATACTCCCTACCATTCCTTTGCCTGTTATCACAAAAGAAGAGGTCATCACTGCACTCCCTAAAGCTAGAAACATGGCATGAAGGGGCCCTAATGCAATCCCAGGGTGCCTATTAAATACTATGAAACACGATCTAGCCGACCCACTCAGATCTCTAACCACAGTCTCCAGAGAGGCTTTGTCCCAGTAGAGTGGAAGGCAGCAACAGTCATCCCTCTGCACAAGAGAGGGCCATCAAATGACCCAGTAAACTGCTGACCTATAAGTCTGACTAACCTCATATGCAAGGCTATGGAAAGGATAATCATGGATCTCATTAACAATGACACAGGAAATCTCTATACTCTAGATCCAACACAGTTTGGCTTCATCAAAGGCTGGTCCTGCCTACTGAATCTGCTGGATTCTTTGAGAAGATCACCAAGGCAATGGATGACAGTGCATACCACCTTCCTTGACCTGGCCAAGGCATTTGACACAATACCCCACTTGGATATTATAGATTAACTCACAAAACTGGACATAAACCTCTATGCCACCAGATGGATAGCCAAATGGCTCACAAACAGGACACATATTGCTAAAGTAGAGGAATCCACATTCAGTAAGAGGCCAGTCACCAGTGAAGTACCACAAGGTTCAGTGATGGGCTCCCTCCTGTTTGGAATATACTTCTCTGTCAAGGCAAATGTAGATGGCCTTTGGATGATCAAGTTTGCTGATGACTGCAAGTCGTGGGCAATCGCTTACTCCCCAAATGATGCTGACATCATACAGAATGGTCTGACACAGACTAATGACTGGTGTCAGAGCCATGGCCTCAAACTAAATGCAAAGATGTGCACAATAATACCCTTTGGGAAATAAAATACTCCTGCAAATTACAGCATTAACATCACCCTCCTAAGAGTGGACTCAGTGGTGAGAGATCTGGGTTCTCAGATAGTAATCTGAACTTTGACCACCATGTGTCCACGGAGATGAGGAAATCCTTCTATATGGCTCAACTTATAAGTTAGGGCATAGCATTCAGATCTAAGGATGTCACAGTACCACTATACTCAACCCTCATCAGACCAATAATTGAGTACAACGCACACTTTGGCATGTACCTCATCAGACACCTGCAACAGCTGGAGCATCCTCAGAGGTTCTCATCCAAAAATAGAGGCTATAACTAGCATGTCATATGTGGACAGATTAAAAGTCCTATTACTGTATTTAGTTTCCTACCGATTATGGAAGAGGTCACCTGTGTCTGACCTTCAAGGCAGTCTTTGACCAAGCCCTGATGTCAGTGTTGCATATTTATAAAACTAACTGCATGAGGGTTACCTGCTCCAAAGATACAATCCTAATCTCTGATATGAATAGATCATGCTGGAGAGACAGATATGTGTCCCAAAAATTGCCCCTCCACTGAAACAGGCTTACTATTCATGGAAACAAGCCCTTCCCTGACCATCTTCAAGTGCAATATGGACTTATGGATAAGAAATCACAAATTCACTCCTACTGTGGTGCTCACTTCCTTATGGAGAGAGGCATTCTCTAAACACAGTCAAAACCCCGCTTGCTGGCCCTTGTTAACTTTCCCCTAGGGACAGAAACTTGGGTTAAATCTGGGTAAAACTGGCTAGGCTTGTAAGGGCTCTTGAGCTGTCAGCCTAGTAATATTCAATAACTGGCCTAACGAGGCTGTGTAAAGGAGAGCAATGACCTCTCTAGATTGAGACACAATCCCTTTGTTTATAAGCTGTATGATATAGAAGGACTTTCTTACAACGACAGATATTGGTCAAAAGTTAGATCATTTTCCACATAAGTTCTCAAATCCAGTTCTGGGTGAACTCCCAGGGGTGTATTTTTAATGCAGTATTTTCCTGGGGTAGATGACTTCCCAAAGACTACAATAATGCATTTCTAGCATTTAGTTTCAGACCATGATTTTGGGCGGCCACGGTGGTGAAGCGGTTAGCGTTGCCACGTCACAGCAAGAGGTTCTTTGGTTCGATTCTCGGCAGGGGTGCCTTCTGTGCAGAGTCTGCGTGTCCTCCCTCTGGTTGCATGGGTTTCCTCCGG
>NC_056745.1:1489141794-1489164294 GCF_019279795.1 Protopterus annectens | reverse complement strand
GGGGAAAGTACTGTAGCTGTTCAGCAAAAAGCAGTGCAACCTCTAGACATGACAATTTCCCTTAAGTGCACACTGAGAACACAGTCAGTCTGGGGCTGGTTGCTCCCTTGCTCACCACGTCCCCAATACAACTCCTCACTGGCACAGCTATATGGTCCAGGTCTCAGCCTAACTGGGCAAACTAAAACCTCCACTACCCTCTCTGTCCAACAGTGCTTCATGTCCCTGCCATGTAGCTGACACAACACTCACACACTTTGAGGTAAGTATTTATACAACTTCACAGACACTCCTGGGAAAGGCTGACACAGATTCTCCAGCTGTGCCCCTTTACCCAGACTATACAATAGTAATTACTGCCACCACCCAGTTAATAATATCAGCTACTAAAAGGCCCTTAAAAGGGTGTCCAATTATTACTGTGAAGTATTAATATCCAATGGTAGTATGACTAACAGTCAAGGCTTACTTTAGAGTAGCCTGTTACAATAACCTCCATAAATAAGCAATGTACTCTAGAGCTAATCTCTACACAAATCAGCCACAGGTAGAAGGTTTTAAAAATATTTAATAATAAATAATTAAAACACAAGACAAAACTACTCCACCACAGAGATATCTAAGAGTTCACAGATCACATAGAAACTTAAAATAATACAGTAGGACAGGTCTGATTTCAAAGAAAAAAATACCTAATTAATCTTTACTAGCTTTAACTATTCCTACAAGAAATCACAGTGCTAAAACTTACATGTAAGCACAAGACAGAGTGCTGGTAAGTTGGATATCCAAGATCAGAATGCTCTTTAGTCTCTTGTGAGAAATAGTATTTAAACATTACTAACAAACATGTCTCTAAGGCCCTCCCAAAATTACATCATTCATTTTTGACACTTAGGTTTTCCCAGTATTCATATTGCATCCTCTTAACACCTGGTCTGAGTTCTCAGGCCACAAACTGCATTATTTAGCAATCTAACACCTGCACAGAAACTTTCAACAATAGAAGACATTTCACATGTATATTCTAAAAGAAATCAGAGCAATAAAGCACATTCCACATCTAAATTCTGGTCATAAACTTTAGCCTTAAAACAATGGGCATGAAATCTTCATCCAGCCACCCTGGAGCCGAATTCTAACATGAAAGGGTACAACATGCTTCACTGGGCCAGTAGAGTGCAATGTTGTCACATATTTTGCAGTTCCACATTCCACAATATTCTTTTATATTGAAGAAAACATGCCTGTATTTTACATTTACTGACAAATGCCAGAATTATATATCAAATTCTATTTGACTAGGCTGGCAGCCACCAAAAAAGACAAGCACCAGCCTTAACCTTCATCACACAACACTGGTAAGGTCAATAGCCTCATAATTCAGGATTTTTCTCCTTAGTCAATTTGCAATATTCCTTACTGCAGTAGGACTCACTCCTGGATCCACATTTACTTGGCAGTTTTCCATATGGAACAGTGTTCAAGTCCCAGCTTTTATACTAGCAGCCTGCATGTCACATCCTTGTCTGATATTATTTAATTTTATTTCATTATGCATTTGTTTACCTGGGTAATGCATGGTCACTTGCAGGTACTGCCTGGTTGTAATAATTCACACAGAAGAAAAAGTGGAATAGAGAGGCAGTAAGCTGTAAATATCAATAAGAGAACAGAAAGTAAGAATATATAACAAAAATCGTACAGAAGAAATTAACAGATATAGCAACGTTTTTGAAAGAAAGGCACATTGTACAATTTCACATTATTAAATTTCAGATTTACATCATGGTGGAACTGCTGTGGGGGGTATGAGATTCAGGGCAGCGAAGGGTAAGGGGAATGGAATTAAGGGGTTAGCAGTTAACGGGTGTAAGGCCAGAAGTTGCGAGGCCCTTTTATGACGTGGTCTGCTGTGTGGATTTGGTGTGGAGGAATTTCTTAAGTTCAGCTATGTAGGTGGGGAAGGGATATTACACTTCCTTTAGATTGGACTGAGGGATACCCATAGTTCAGGATCAAGGATGGAGGAAAAACTGGCTGGTGCAGTATAGCCTAGTTTGTAGAAGTTGGAATGGGGGTGCTGTGTGTGTGTGTGTGTGTGTGTGTGTGTGTGTGTGTGTGTGTGTGTGTGTGCGTGTGTGTGTGTTAGGTATAAAGTTTTACATCTAGTTTTAGGAATGAGTTATGTTGGAGAAGTCTGAAGATGAGACAGCCTAGAAGCAGATCTACTCTGAGCTGCAATGGGAGTCATTTGGCTTTTGATGAAGGTGAGGCAATAGTACTCAGGGTGAGTTAGTTATGACGTGACAGATTTTGTTTTTGATAGTCTGCAGTGTGGAGGCTGTGGCTATTATAGGCAGTACATATTTAAGTTGGGCCAGAAGGACTCCTTTATCTATTGCTGTCCTGGCTAAGTTGGATAGGTAGGGTGAGATTTTTCCTAACCCAGAAGAGAAGTGAGTTAACGCTTGCCCTTGATTTCTCAACATAGGTATGGAATGTTAGTGACTGGTTAGTAATTGCCAGCACTGTTTCAACTGCAGAGTGATTGTGGGTGGGCCCAGAACCAGATCATGGTCAAATGGGACCTAGATAGGGTAACAGACTGCCCCAGCAGTAGCCATACCTACATCCCATTACTTGCTTGTCTCTCCTCAATTACCATAAAATACTGTTCAAACCTATCAGTGTGCATACTATTTCTTTTTTTTACTTCTACAATCATCACAGTGGTTTGCAATTAATTTACTGCAGAAACACAAACAGCCTTTTGTTAAACAAAACAAAAATTCTCACACTGAAAATAGGCTAAGCATTCACAGTAGTAAATGTCTCTTCTTTTGAAACTCATATTTATTGAAAATGATTCCAATAACCCATTAAACTAGAAGACATATGTTGGTACACATGTCAAACAGCATACAGTGAAACACTTATTAGCATCTACGTGAAGAAATTCAAAAGACAAATGTATAAATGTGGGACAGTCCACTGGATGCAAGTGTCCCTTTTCAGGGCAGCCTAGGAGCACTGTCTGGTGAAATGACTTAGAGTCACACATTAGACTAATGAAGGCCAAAGGAATCAAACTCTGCACTACAAAGGCAGCTCATAGTCTTAATCATCCCGACAGACTGTTGTAACCTAACACAACGGTTAAAATATTAACATTAAACTTGTACACTTCATACTGTCCAGTTTACACTATCAGAAAGAGCAAAACAAGGAAACCAAGGATCATACCCAAGGAACATGGCTCATATGATGATATCCCTGTTTCATACAATTGATTCCTTCCTTAACACACTGTCAATAGTTAACCAAATAAGGAAACCAAAGATCATACCCAAAGAACAAGGCTCATATGATGATGTCCCTGTTTACTATTACAAGTCCCTTCCTTTACAACAGAAATACTGTGGGTTGCAGGAACCAAATATTTATACACACTTCCTTCTTCTTCTTCTTTCAGCTTTTTCCCGGTTAGGGGTCACCACAGCAGATCACCTGTCAGCTCATGATTGGCAGTGGAGTTTTACAGTGTCGAGTTGCCAGCCAGCCTGGTGCCCAACCTTCCACAGAAGGCACACACATGCATACACTCACACTTAGGGCCAATTTAGAGGTCCAATCCACCTACATCATGTCTTTGTGATGTGGGAGGAAACTGGAGCACCCGGAGGAAACCCACGCGACCACAGGGAGGACATGCAGATTCCGCACAGAAGGTACCCCAGACAAGGATCGAACCAGAGAACCTCTTGCTGTGAGGTGGCAACGCTAACCGCTGCACCACCATGGCCGCCCAAATATTTATACACACACACATAACTAAAAATTTCAGCCACTTGCATGACTGTACACCTCAGACATCTGCTTGAGAACAAGTTAATGAATATATTCATACGTAACGGGCTGGAAATGTATCTCATCTCTCTGTTATCAAATCCATATAGTAGAACCCATTACAAGTCCCCTCTGCCCTCACAACACTTTAGCTCAAAACTGAAATACAGATCAAAAAATCAGGAACAGATTTTAAATGTTTCTCTTATATACTTAGAATGATGTTAGAATAAAACGTTTTGTATTATCAAGCATTTTCTGAAGGATATGAAGTCTGAAATTTGTGCCTGTCATTATTTAATGACTGCAAACCACAACGGTTTGGCAGAAAGCCACACATTTTACATGGAATAGACAAAAATACTTCATAACTTCTTTGTTCACAAATTTTGAAGTAAGCCAAAAGTAACAAAGGGACACACATTTTAAATACATTATCTTTTATCCATTTGCTAACCAGGTAAACTCACTACACAGAGAGTTCCTATTCAGGAATGACACAGGAGCTCTGTCTGAGTGATTTGTTCAAAGACACAGTTGGCAAATGGAGTTGGAAGGATTCAGGCACTTTACTTTTGACTACATAAAGAAGATGTTTGTTAACAGGTGAGATCCTGGAGTGCCAAACAGTTCCAACTAACTTGAAATGCATTTTCTGAAAAATAACTATGAAATTCTAATGGCTAGCATTATTGACTGAATGTTATCCTCAGTGATTTATAAAAAATGAAGAAATTAAGCAAAGTCTGGCCATTAGTGAAGTGGATTAAGTCTCTAAGTTCTTAATGAGTTATTTCCTGTAATCAAGGGTGTGGGTTTGATTCTTCCTTGCTTCATTTACCTACTATGTGACTTTGAGCAAGTTGCTTAACCAGACAGTGCTTCTGTGACTTGGTGGATAAAAATCTGTATTTTCTGATCAATAACGATGATACACTAATTATTGCTATTACTAATTGCCACGGTGGTACGGCGGTAGCTTTGTTACCTCACAGCAAGAGGTACTCCAGTTCGATTCTCGGCTGGGCTTGGGAGTGCCTTCTGTGTGGAGCCTGCATGTCTTCCCCGCAGTTGGGTAGCATTCGAAAGACGTGTGAGTAAATGGGCGTGCCTTCGTTGAAGGTTGGGTGTCGAGCTGGCACCTCGGTGTTTCGTAAAAATCTACTGCCAATCATTAGCGGACCGGCGTTCCGCTGTGGTGACGTCTTACCGGGAAAAAGCAGAAAGACAAACAACAACAACTAATTGTAATCACCAGTGATTTAACTTACATCAATTTTCCTAGTAATTCTCCTGGAAGGCAGCTTTCTGTATAAAAACAATCATCCTGGAGGACAGTTTTTTTCTGTATAAAATTCATACTAGAGGGTAGAGGCAGTAATCATCCTGAAGGATACACAGACACACACACACACACACACACACACACACACACACACACACACATACACATACACATACACATACGCACACACACACACACACACACACACACACACACACACACACACACACACACACACACACACACACACACACACACACACACACACACACACACACACACACACACACACACAAACACTCCAGTTATTTAAAAGTAGTGCAGTGTTTTTTCCCTTTTTATGGCTAGGCTGGGACCCCCAGACAGCACTGGGCCCTAGGCAGCTGTCTAGCTCACCTTGTACTCAATCTGGACCTAAAGACAACCATGTCAGCAACGTAGAGGATAAGCTGTAGAATATGAAGGTCATGAGGTAGTTTATTAATGATAAAACAAAAGATAAGAGGAGCTAGAATAGAACCTTCAAGAAAATTCACAAAACAACAATGGGATGATATATGTATGTCTCCCAAATATGCAACAAAGTCTAGAACTTTTAGGATTTTTGCTTGGAAATGTTTACATAGACATTTTTATATCCCAAATTGCCCTGCTAGACAGGGGTCCAGGGAAGTAAATAGTGTGGGAAGAAATAGCCAGGGAAATGTTATGGCTAGGCTTGTATAGTCCCTAGTGCCAATAGCCAAGTACCAACCTATGAACCGAGTAGACTCCAGAGAATTTAATGATGTAAGGGTTCACACACATGCTGGGGGAACCAGAAGATGTAATAACTGTAAGTTTTGTGCATTTATTTGAGGATTTGTTATTTATACACCCTGATACAGCAAGAAGATATGCTGTTACAGCTGATGCAGACTGTAACAGTAAAAATTTAGTGTATCTTGCTCACTTTATATGTTGTAAAGCGTTTTATGTAAGTAAAATGAACAGACATTTGAGAGAACGTATTAGAGAACATATGTATTGTTTGAAGAGAGGACAGAACTATAGTGCTATTGCTAAGCAGGTGTTAATATGGAGCTGACCACCAATTTAGGGTCAGTGTATTGGAACTGGTTATGGAGGATGTTCGGATGGGCAATATCAGTGGGAGAACAGAAGAGAAGGAACTTAAATGAATCATGAATCTGGGGCCACATTTGAGAAAGGGGTTGAACGAACATATAGTAATTACCGCTAAACTAAAGAACAGGAGGCTGATGAAATAATTCCCCTGTTCTGTAGCAGACATTCATGTTTTAAAGTATTTATATGTATGTATATATATATATATATATATATATATATATATATACATATATGTGCATATATATTTTTTATGTATGTATGTTAAGGTTTTAGTGTGTACCACTTGCATTTTTAGATGGTTGTTGCTTTAAATTTTGAAGGTATCTGCTTGTAATGTCTGATTGCTTAGTATGAACATGATTTTGTGATGTTTGAATATTGAAGGGGGTGATGGGAGAGTTAATGTGATGGTCTGATGAAGCAAACAGTTTGTGAAAGCGCTTACCTGTTTTACTGGTTTTTATCTGCTTGTGAATAAACTATGCCCTTGGCTGAAGAAACTGTGTTGTTGAGTACTTTGAAAATATCTACATTTGGATTTCTGCCGATGCTGCCTTGATATTTTTGGGCTTTATTTCACTATTTCTGTATCTACTTGGTAGCTGTTGAGTACTGGAGGTTTGTGGTTCACTTTTATATAAATGTAAATTTCCTGTGTCACAAATGATGATTCAATAAAGGTGTTAAAAAAAAGAGGGACAGAGGTAAAATGTCAGTCAAAATCAGGGACAGATGAGAGGTATGTATGTCAGGGACTGTATTGTTATGCCATGACTGACAAGCTTCTTCCTTCAACTTGAGGACAGATTTAAGCTCTTTGGAGAGCCATGGGGTTTGTTCTTGTTTAAAAAGGTGACATACAGCTGTTCTTAAAATATCTAGCCCATAAAACCTACTTAATTAAACTTAAAGGTCTATAACAGGAGGGGTCCTGGACACTAACATTCTCCAGAACTATCCAAATCAATCAATTTATCCACTGCTAAGCTGATAAAGACTGTTGTATGATAATATGTATCCTCCGGAATAAGTTTATTATCAGTTGGTAACAGCCAGCAGATACAGTGTTGTGTCATTTTCATTAACATGTATTATTTTTCTTCATTACTAGTCGCAGACATGCAATGAGTTTTCACAATGCCCCAAAGAAATTATGAAGTCTTGTCACATCACATTCTGTGCAAGGACCAGTAGGGCTGATTATCAATGTATGCTTTACCTGGTTAATACTTTATTGTGTTGGTGTGGACATGTGCAGTTACAGGATAGGTTTCAGAAAGCACAATCTGCAGTTAGTTCGTTTTTTCAAAACCATAGTCATGCCCATAGAAACAACATTTCTTTTAATCAAATCATATTGTAAAAAGTGATGCATTCTTATGAGTATTAATGTCTGTAAACAGAAACATGTTTTTGAGAGACTGGATCTATATCACTTCATCAAACTGTCCCTTCAATGAATGGCATTTCATTGAAAATACCATTGATTGAATTCCCTTTGTGTGGGGTACCTCCCACACCCCCTGCTAATTATATATACCAACTCTAAGATCGCACTACAGTGGGGTAAGGACAAATTTCCAGATCCTTACCATACAGTGATCTGAGTATGAACAGTTCGACAAATGGCACTTTCAATGTGATTGCACTGAGAATGCCATTTGGTGAAATGATTTTTCGATAAACTGATAACAGACCCCAAAATATCAATTCAGTCTGATGAAGGTAAACATGAAAAAAGGAAAACACGCTTGTCTTTTCTTCAGCACAGCTGAAACGAGGGAGTATATATCTTGTTAACGAGGGAGTATATATCTTGTTAACGAGGGAGTATATATCTTATTTTACTTATTGAAAATGATCTCCCAGCTTAACTAGCTCTGTCAATATTCAGTAAGCTTATTATTCTTCAGAACTAGTAAGACGTAACAAATCTACTTTCAAAAAAACATGAGCAGATGCAATGCAAATAAAATGGGTTAGATAACTCTCTCATTACCCACTTTTTTAAAAACATAAAATAAATAAGCTGCTAGACCTGGCTAGCAATGACCTTTTACTCGGAAGCTACAGACTAGGGCAGCAGAGGATCACTTTGCATAGAATTTAGTCACGTTTATTGTTTTTTCTTGGTTAACAGAATATAGTACAAAGAACATCAGTTATGTTCTAATAGGACATCTGGATTACTCTCACCGAGTGCACTTCTTTCATGTCTCAAGTAAACACTTGACATGGTGTTTATATTACAACACTGCAAACCAAATGTTGATAAATGACAGCCGGGAAACATTGTTTCATTTCCCATTAAAATAAATTTTCAAAAAAAAACAGTCCGGGAACATTAAATTTCACATTCCAAAAGAATGGGGGGGGCCTTTCAAAAAAAATGCCCAGGAACATTGAATTTAATCTTCCTGGTTAAAATAAATTTTTTTAAACATGTCCGGGAAACATTGTTCAACATTCCAGTATGTAAAACCTTCTTAAAAAACATTTCTTTAACATTTAATTTAATATTCCTTTAAAAGAAAAAATGTTTTAAAAAACATGTGGAAATTGTTTCTAATCATTCCAGGTTAAAAAAATAAAAAAAGTGTTTCTTTTTAAATTTTCCAAAACCCCATTTAAATTCTAAATATTTAAAAAAATTTTAGATTTTTTCAAAAAACATGCCCGGGTAACATTAAACAATTTTTTCCAGGTATGAATGAGAATTTTTTTAAATGTCCAAACCCCCAAATTTTAAAAACATCTTGGTAAAAAAGGAAAATTTTTTTCAGCCGGGTAAAAAATTTAATTTTAAAAATTTTTCTTTAAAAGAAACCTTTTTATAAAAATTTTTCCCCCAGGTAAATTTTAAAACATCCATATAAAAATAGAAAAAATTTTTTTTCTGCCGGGTCCTTGAAAATCTCCATTCCCCTTTTAAAAAATGGGGCCCTTTTCAAAAACCCTTCCGGAACACTGGGAACAAATCATTCCAAAATTTTGTAGGGGGTTTTTTAAAAACACATCAGGTTAACATTATTCCCTACCTTTTAGTAAATGCAGGGATTTTACAGAAGGAAATCCGGGGAAAATTTTAATCAAAAAAAGTTTATTTAAAAAGGGTATTTACGGGTTAAACCCAAAAGTTGCGGGCGTTTTTTTTGGAAAATTAGCCCTTACCCCAAACATAAAAGTTTTTTGTCTTAAAAGGGAAAAAATATTTTTAAAAAAAAATTGTTTATCATCGGAAATTTTGAAAAAAAAAACATTCAGACAAGAAAATTTTAAAGGGGAGGTTTTTAATTTTTTTTTTCAGTTTCGCTTTAAAAACTTTTTTAAATTGAAATTTCTAATATTTAAATTTTAAAAATTCATAAAAACATCCTTTCCGGGTAATTAAGAATTTTTCAATAAAAGCCAAAGGACACTTTCTTTTTTATAAAGAAAAAATTTTTTAATTGCATAAATGAATTCACATTTTCATTTAAAATATTTTTTTAAAAACTTGTAAAAGGGGAAATTTTTTTAAAATTTTTATCCATTTTGGAAAGGGGGGGGATAAATTTAAAAACTTTTTTGGAAAAAATGGACTTTTTTTGCCCATTTCATTAAAATTTTAAAATTTTTTTTAAAAAAAGGGAGGGACCTTTCCCAAAAACACCCAGGATTGTTTACTTGGGTTTGTAGAGGCTCAATAAAAAAAAAGGAATTTTAAAAAAAGGTTTAAAGGAAAAAGGGGGCCCAAAAAAAGGGCCCTAATTAAACTATTTGGTATAAAAGGGGATTTTTAAACATGCCCAGGCATAAATTTACTTTTTTTAAAAATTTAAAATTTCTTTCTGATTAGTTCCAAAAAAAAAGAAAAGGGGTCTTTTAAAATAGGGACCTTAATAAAACATTTATTTTTTTAAAAAAAAAGGGGGGCCTTTTTAATAAAGGTAACAAATTTACATTTCCAGAAAAAAATAAAGGGGTTTTTTTAATAAACAGAGGTAAATTAACACATATCCAAAAAATAAAAGGGGGGTTTTTTAATCATTATAACACTAAAAATCCAGGTATAAAAATAGAAGGGTTTCAAAAAATGGGTAAAGAATTTAACTTTCCGGGAAAAAATAAAAAAAGGGAGGCAATTTTAAAAAGGGGAAAAATAAACTTTTCTTAAAAAAGGGAGGTTTTAAATTAATTTGGAAAGAAATTTTCTAAAAAATTGGGGGACCAAAAATTAGGAAATAATTTTAAAACTTTTTAAATTTGGAAATTTCTTAAAATAGGACCTTAATAAAATTTGGAAAAGAAAAATTCAATAAAAGAGGAAAAAAAACACCGGGAAAGAATAAATTTCAAATAAAATGAGGAACCTTAATTTTACATTCCAGGTAAAAATGGGGGAAACTTTCAAATAAAATGGGGAAAATTAATTTTACATTCCGGGTTTAAAAATGAAACTTTTCAAATAAAATTGGGAAAACTTTTTAACATTCCAGGAAAGAATAAACCCTTAAAATGAGGTCCTTAATTTTACATTCCGGGTTTAAAAATGAAACCTTTTCAAATAAAATGAGGCTTTTTTTAACATTCCGGGTTTAAAAATGAAACCCTTTCAAATAAAATGAGGAACCTTAATTTTAACATTCCAGGTAAAATGAATTTTAATCATTCCAGGAAAAAATTTTTTAAAAATTCTACATCATTCCTAGGTATAAGAATAGAGAAGGGCTCTTCTTAATAAACATGTCCAGGTAACACTTGAATTCTACATCATTCCTAGGTATAAGAATAGAGAGGAGTGTTTCTTAATAAACATGCCCAGGTAACACTTGAATTCTACATCATTCCTAGGTATAAGAATAGAGAGGGACCTTTCTTAATAAACATGTCCAGGTAACACTTGAATTCTACATCATTCCTAGGTATAAGAATAGAGAGGAGCTTTTCTTAATAAACATGTCCAGGTAACACTTGAATTCTACATCATTCCTAGGTATAAGAATACAGAGGGGGTTTTCTTAATAAACATGCCCAGGTAACACTTGAATTCTACAACATTCCTAGGTATAAGAATAGAGAAAGACCTTTCTTAATAAACATGTCCAGGTAACACTTGAATTCTACATCATTCCTAGGTATAAGAATAGAGAGGAGCTTTTCTTAATAAACATGTCCAGGTAACACTTGAATTCTACATCATTCCTAGGTATAAGAATAGAGAGGGACTTTTCTTAATAAACATGTCCAGGTAACACTTGAATTCTACATCATTCCTAGGTATAAGAATAGAGAGAGGATTTTCTTAATAAACATGTCCAGGTAACACTTGAATTCTACATAATTCCTAGGTATAAGAATAGAGAGGGGCTTTTCTTAATAAACATGTCCAGGTAACACTTGAATTCTACATCATTCCTAGGTATAAGAATAGAGAGGGGCTTTTCTTAATAAACATGTCCAGGTAACACTTGAATTCTACATCATTCCTAGGTATAAGAATAGAGAGGAACTTTTCTTAATAAACATGTCCAGGTAACACTTGAATTCTACATCATTCCTAGGTATAAGAATAGAGAGGGGCTTTTCTTAATAAACATGTCCAGGTAACACTTGAATTCTACATCATTCCTAGGTATAAGAATAGAGAGGAGTGTTTCTTAATAAACATGTCCAGGTAACACTTGAATTCTACATCATTCCTAGGTATAAGAATAGAGAGGGGTTTTTCTTAATAAACATGTCCAGGTAACACTTGAATTCTACATCATTCCTAGGTATAAGAATAGAGAGGGGCTTTTCTTAATAAACATGTCCAGGTAACACTTGAATTCTACATCATTCCTAGGTATAAGAATAGAGAGGGACTTTTCTTAATAAACATGTCCAGGTAACACTTGAATTCTACATCATTCCTAGGTATAAGAATAGAGAGGGACCTTTCTTAATAAACATGTCCAGGTAACACTTGAATTCTACATCATTCCTAGGTATAAGAATAGAGAGGAGTGTTTCTTAATAAACATGTCCAGGTAACACTTGAATTCTACATCATTCCTAGGTATAAGAATAGAGAGGGACTTTTCTTAATAAACATGTCCAGGTAACACTTGAATTCTACATCATTCCTAGGTATAAGAATAGAGAGGGGCTTTTCTTAATAAACATGTCCAGGTAACACTTGAATTCTACATCATTCCTAGGTATAAGAATAGAGAGGGACTTTTCTTAATAAACATGTCCAGGTAACACTTGAATTCTACATCATTCCTAGGTATAAGAATAGAGAGGCTTTTCTTAATAAACATGTCCAGGTAACACTTGAATTCTACATCATTCCTAGGTATAAGAATAGAGAGGGACCTTTCTTAATAAACATGTCCAGGTAACACTTGAATTCTACATCATTCCTAGGTATAAGAATAGAGAGGGACCTTTCTTAATAAACATGTCCAGGTAACACTTGAATTCTACATCATTCCTAGGTATAAGAATAGAGAGGGACCTTTCTTAATAAACATGTCCAGGTAACACTTGAATTCTACATCATTCCTAGGTATAAGAATAGAGAGGGGCTTTTCTTAATAAACATGTCCAGGTAACACTTGAATTCTACATCATTCCTAGGTATAAGAATAGAGAGGCTTTTCTTAATAAACATGTCCAGGTAACACTTGAATTCTACATCATTCCTAGGTATAAGAATAGAGAGGGGTTTTCTTAATAAACATGTCCAGGTAACACTTGAATTCTACATCATTCCTAGGTATAAGAATAGAGAGGGCTTTTCTTAATAAACATGTCCAGGTAACACTTGAATTCTACATCATTCCTAGGTATAAGAATAGAGAGGAGTGTTTCTTAATAAACATGTCCAGGTAACACTTGAATTCTACATCATTCCTAGGTATAAGAATAGAGAGGGGCTTTTCTTAATAAACATGTCCAGGTAACACTTGAATTCTACATCATTCCTAGGTATAAGAATAGAGAGGGCTTTTCTTAATAAACATGTCCAGGTAACACTTGAATTCTACATCATTCCTAGGTATAAGAATAGAGAGGGACTTTTCTTAATAAACATGTCCAGGTAACACTTGAATTCTACATCATTCCTAGGTATAAGAATAGAGAGGGACTTTCTTAATAAACATGTCCAGGTAACACTTGAATTCTACATCATTCCTAGGTATAAGAATAGAGAGGTGTTTTTCATAATTACCATGTCCAGGTAACATCTTCATTCATCCTAGGTATAAGAATAGAGAGACACTTAGGTGTTTCTTAATAAACATGTCCAGGTAACACTTGAATTCTACATCATTCCTAGGTATAAGAATACAGAGGGTTTTTTCTTAATAAACATGCCCAGGTAACACTTGAATTCTACATCATTCCTAGGTATAAGAATAGAGAGGAGTGTTTCTTAATAAACATGTCCAGGTAACACTTGAATTCTACATCATTCCTAGGTATAAGAATAGAGAGGAGTGTTTCTTAATAAACATGTCCAGGTAACACTTGAATTCTACATCATTCCTAGGTATAAGAATAGAGAGGGACTTTTCTTAATAAACATGTCCAGGTAACACTTGAATTCTACATCATTCCTAGGTATAAGAATAGAGAGGAGTGTTTCTTAATAAACATGTCCAGGTAACACTTGAATTCTACATCATTCCTAGGTATAAGAATAGAGAGGGGCTTTTCTTAATAAACATGTCCAGGTAACACTTGAATTCTACATCATTCCTAGGTATAAGAATAGAGAGGGACTTTTCTTAATAAACATGTCCAGGTAACACTTGAATTCTACATCATTCCTAGGTATAAGAATAGAGAGGGGCTTTTCTTAATAAACATGTCCAGGTAACACTTGAATTCTACATCATTCCTAGGTATAAGAATAGAGAGGGGTTTTCTTAATAAACATGTCCAGGTAACACTTGTATTCTACATCATTCCTAGGTATAAGAATAGAGAGGGGCTTTTCCTAATAAACACGTCCAGGTAACACTTGAATTCTACATCATTCCTAGGAATAAGAATAGAGAGGGGCTTAAACATGTCCAGGTAACACTTGAATTCTACATCACTCCTAGGTATAAGAATAGAGAGGAGTGTTTCTTAATAAACATGTCCAGGTAACACTTGAATTCTACATCATTCCTAGGTATAAGAATAGAGAGGGACTTTCTTAATAAACATGTCCAGGTAACACTTGAATTCTACATCATTCCTAGGTATAAGAATAGAGAGGGACTTTTCTTAATAAACATGTCCAGGTAACACTTGAATTCTACATCATTCCTAGGTATAAGAATAGAGAGGAGTGTTTCTTAATAAACATGTCCAGGTAACACTTGAATTCTACATCATTCCTAGGTATAAGAATAGAGAGGAGTGTTTCTTAATAAACATGTCCAGGTAACACTTGAATTCTACATCATTCCTAGGTATAAGAATAGAGAGGGGCTTTTCTTAATAAACATGTCCAGGTAACACTTGAATTCTACATCATTCCTAGGTATAAGAATAGAGAGGAGTTTTCTTAATAAACATGTCCAGGTAACACTTGAATTCTACATCATTCCTAGGTATAAGAATAGAGAGGAGTGTTTCTTAATAAACATGTCCAGGTAACACTTGAATTCTACATCATTCCTAGGTATAAGAATACAGAGGGTTTTTTCTTAATAAACATGCCCAGGTAACACTTGAATTCTACATCATTCCTAGGTATAAGAATAGAGAGGGTTTTTTCTTAATAAACATGTCCAGGTAACACTTGAATTCTACATCATTCCTAGGAATAAGAATAGAGATTGAGTTTTCTTAATAAACATGTCCAGGTAACACTTGAATTCTACATCATTCCTAGGAATAAGAATAGAGATTGAGTTTTCTTAATAAACATGTCCAGGTAACACTTGAATTCTACATCATTCCTAGGTATAAGAATAGAGAGGGACCTTTCTTAATAAACATGTCCAGGTAACACTTGAATTCTACATCATTCCTAGGTATAAGAATAGAGAGGAGTGTTTCTTAATAAACATGTCCAGGTAACACTTGAATTCTACATCATTCCTAGGTATAAGAATAGAGAGGGACTTTTCTTAATAAACATGTCCAGGTAACACTTGAATTCTACATCATTCCTAGGTATAAGAATAGAGAGGAGCTTTTCTTAATAAACATGTCCAGGTAACACTTGAATTCTACATCATTCCTAGGTATAAGAATAGAGAGGGACCTTTCTTTCTTAATAAACATGTCCAGGTAACACTTGAATTCTACATCATTCCTAGGTATAAGAATAGAGAGGGGCTTTTCTTAATAAACATGTCCAGGTAACACTTGAATTCTACATCATTCCTAGGTATAAGAATAGAGAGGACTGTTTCTTAATAAACATGTCCAGGTAACACTTGAATTCTACATCATTCCTAGTTATAAGAATAGAGAGGAACTTTTCTTAATAAACATGTCCAGGTAACACATGAATTCTACATCATTCCTAGGTATAAGAATAGAGAGGGCTTAATAAACATGTCCAGGTAACACTTGAATTCTACATCATTCCTAGGTATAAGAATAGAGAGGGACCTTTCTTAATAAACATGTCCAGGTAACACTTGAATTCTACATCATTCCTAGGTATAAGAATAGAGAGGGGCTTTTCTTAATAAACATGTCCAGGTAACACTTGAATTCTACATCATTCCTAGGTATAAGAATAGAGAGGAGTGTTTCTTAATAAACATGTCCAGGTAACACTTGAATTCTACATCATTCCTAGGTATAAGAATAGAGAGGGACCTTTCTTAATAAACATGTCCAGGTAACACTTGAATTCTACATCATTCCTAGGTATAAGAATAGAGAGGAGTGTTTCTTAATAAACATGTCCAGGTAACACTTGAATTCTACATCATTCCTAGGTATAAGAATAGAGAGGAGTGTTTCTTAATAAACATGTCCAGGTAACACTTGAATTCTACATCATTCCTAGGTATAAGAATAGAGAGGACTTTTCTTAATAAACATGTCCAGGTAACACTTGAATTCTACATCATTCCTAGGTATAAGAATAGAGAGGAGTGTTTCTTAATAAACATGTCCAGGTAACACTTGAATTCTACATCATTCCTAGGTATAAGAATAGAGAGGGACTTTTCTTAATAAACATGTCCAGGTAACACTTGAATTCTACATCATTCCTAGGTATAAGAATAGAGAGGAGTGTTTCTTAATAAACATGTCCAGGTAACACTTGAATTCTACATCATTCCTAGGTATAAGAATAGAGAGGAGTGTTTCTTAATAAACATGTCCAGGTAACACTTGAATTCTACATCATTCCTAGGTATAAGAATAGAGAGGGCTTTTCTTAATAAACATGTCCAGGTAACACTTGAATTCTACATCATTCCTAGGTATAAGAATAGAGAGGGACCTTTCTTAATAAACATGTCCAGGTAACACTTGAATTCTACATCATTCCTAGGTATAAGAATAGAGAGGAGTGTTTCTTAATAAACATGTCCAGGTAACACTTGAATTCTACATCATTCCTAGGTATAAGAATAGAGAGGGACCTTTCTTAATAAACATGTCCAGGTAACACTTGAATTCTACATCATTCCTAGGTATAAGAATAGAGAGGGACTTTTCTTAATAAACATGTCCAGGTAACACTTGAATTCTACATCATTCCTAGGTATAAGAATAGAGAGGCTTTTCTTAATAAACATGTCCAGGTAACACTTGAATTCTACATCATTCCTAGGTATAAGAATAGAGAGGGACTTTTCTTAATAAACATGTCCAGGTAACACTTGAATTCTACATCATTCCTAGGTATAAGAATAGAGAGGGACTTTTCTTAATAAACATGTCCAGGTAACACTTGAATTCTACATCATTCCTAGGTATAAGAATAGAGAGGAGTGTTTCTTAATAAACATGTCCAGGTAACACTTGAATTCTACATCACTCCTAGGTATAAGAATAGAGAGGGGCCTTTCTTAATAAACATGTCCAGGTAACACTTGAATTCTACATCATTCCTAGGTATAAGAATAGAGAGGGACTTTTCTTAATAAACATGTCCAGGTAACACTTGAATTCTACATCATTCCTAGGTATAAGAATAGAGAGGACTGTTTCTTAATAAACATGTCCAGGTAACACTTGAATTCTACATCATTCCTAGGTATAAGAATAGAGAGGAGTGTTTCTTAATAAACATGTCCAGGTAACACTTGAATTCTACATCATTCCTAGGTATAAGAATAGAGAGGACTGTTTCTTAATAAACATGTCCAGGTAACACTTGAATTCTACATCATTCCTAGGTATAAGAATAGAGAGGGCTTTTCTTAATAAACATGTCCAGGTAACACTTGAATTCTACATCATTCCTAGGTATAAGAATAGAGAGGAGTGTTTCTTAATAAACATGTCCAGGTAACACTTGAATTCTACATCATTCCTAGGTATAAGAATAGAGAGGGACTTTTCTTAATAAACATGTCCAGGTAACACTTGAATTCTACATCATTCCTAGGTATAAGAATAGAGAGGGGTTTTTCTTAATAAACATGCCCAGGTAACACTTGAATTCTACATCATTCCTAGGTATAAGAATAGAGAGGGACCTTTCTTAATAAACATGTCCAGGTAACACTTGAATTCTACATCATTCCTAGGTATAAGAATAGAGAGGAGTGTTTCTTAATAAACATGTCCAGGTAACACTTGAATTCTACATCATTCCTAGGTATAAGAATAGAGAGAGGCTTTTCTTAATAAACATGTCCAGGTAACACTTGAATTCTACATCATTCCTAGGTATAAGAATAGAGAGGGACTTTTCTTAATAAACATGTCCAGGTAACACTTGAATTCTACATCATTCCTAGGTATAAGAATAGAGAGGGACTTTTCTTAATAAACATGTCCAGGTAACACTTGAATTCTACATCATTCCTAGGTATAAGAATAGAGAGGGCTTTTCTTAATAAACATGTCCAGGTAACACTTGAATTCTACATCATTCCTAGGTATAAGAATAGAGAGGAGTGTTTCTTAATAAACATGTCCAGGTAACACTTGAATTCTACATCATTCCTAGGTATAAGAATAGAGAGGGACCTTTCTTAATAAACATGTCCAGGTAACACTTGAATTCTACATCATTCCTAGGAATAAGAATAGAGAGGTGTTTTTCTTAATAAACATGTCCAGGTAACACTTGAATTCTACATCATTCCTAGGTATAAGAATAGAGAGGAGTGTTTCTTAATAAACATGTCCAGGTAACACTTGAATTCTACATCATTCCTAGGTATAAGAATAGAGAGGGTTTTTCTTAATAAACATGTCCAGGTAACACTTGAATTCTACATCATTCCTAGGTATAAGAATAGAGCAGGACCTTTCTTAATAAACATGTCCAGGTAACACTTGAAGTCTACATCATTCCTAGGTATAAGAATAGAGAGGGCTTTTCTTAATAAACATGTCCAGGTAACACTTGAATTCTACATCATTCCTAGGTATAAGAATAGAGAGGGACTTTTCTTAATAAACATGTCCAGGTAACACTTGAATTCTACATCATTCCTAGGTATAAGAATAGAGAGGGGCTTTTCTTAATAAACATGTCCAGGTAACACTTGAATTCTACATCATTCCTAGGTATAAGAATAGAGAGGGGCTTTTCTTAATAAACATGTCCAGGTAACACTTGAATTCTACATCATTCCTAGGTATAAGAATAGAGAGGAGTGTTTCTTAATAAACATGTCCAGGTAACACTTGAATTCTACATCATTCCTAGGTATAAGAATAGAGAGGGGCTTTTCTTAATAAACATGTCCAGGTAACACTTGAATTCTACATCATTCCTAGGTATAAGAATAGAGAGGAGATTTTCTTAATAAACATGTCCAGGTAACACTTGAATTCTACATCATTCCTAGGTATAAGAATAGAGAGGGGCTTTTCTTAATAAACATGTCCAGGTAACACTTGAATTCTACATCATTCCTAGGTATAAGAATAGAGAGGAGTGTTTCTTAATAAACATGTCCAGGTAACACTTGAATTCTACATCATTCCTAGGTATAAGAATAGAGAGGGACTTTTCTTAATAAACATGTCCAGGTAACACTTGAATTCTACATCATTCCTAGGTATAAGAATAGAGAGGAGTGTTTCTTAATAAACATGTCCAGGTAACACTTGAATTCTACATCATTCCTAGGTATAAGAATAGAGAGGTGTTTCTTAATAAACATGTCCAGGTAACACTTGAATTCTACATCATTCCTAGGTATAAGAATAGAGAGGGGCTTTTCTTAATAAACATGTCCAGGTAACACTTGAATTCTACATCATTCCTAGGTATAAGAATAGAGAGGGGCTTTTCTTAATAAACATGTCCAGGTAACACTTGAATTCTACATCATTCCTAGGTATAAGAATAGAGAGGGGTTTTTCTTAATAAACATGCCCAGGTAACACTTGAATTCTACATCACTCCTATGTATAAGAATAGAGAGGGACTTTTCTTAATAAACATGTCCAGGTAACACTTGAATTCTACATCATTCCTAGGTATAAGAATAGAGAGGGGCCTTTCTTAATAAACATGTCCAGGTAACACTTGAATTCTACATCATTCCTAGGTGTAAGAATAGAGAGGGGCTTTTCTTATTAAACATGTCCAGGTAACACTTGAATTCTACATCATTCCTAGGAATAAGAATAGAGAGGGAGTTTTCTTAATAAACATATCCAGGTAACACTTGAATTCTACATCACTTCTAGGTATAAGAATAGAGAGGAGTGTTTCTTAATAAACATGTCCAGGTAACACTTGAATTCTACATCATTCCTAGGTATAAGAATAGAGAGGGACTTTTCTTAATAAACATGTCCAGGTAACACTTGAATTCTACATCATTCCTAGGTATAAGAATAGAGAGGGACCTTTCTTAATAAACATGTCCAGGTAACACTTGAATTCTACATCATTCCTAGGTATAAGAATAGAGAGGGGCTTTTCTTAATAAACATGTCCAGGTAACACTTGAATTCTACATCATTCCTAGGTATAAGAATAGAGAGGGACTTTTCTTAATAAACATGTCCAGGTAACACTTGAATTCTACATCATTCCTAGGTATAAGAATAGAGAGGGACTTTTCTTAATAAACATGTCCAGGTAACACTTGAATTCTACATCATTCCTAGGTATAAGAATAGAGAGGTGTTTTTCTTAATAAACATGTCCAGCTAACACTTGAAGTCTACATCATTCCTAGGTATAAGAATAGAGCAGGACCTTTCTTAATAAACATGTCCAGGTAACACTTGAATTCTACATCATTCCTAGGTATAAGAATAGAGAGGAGTGTTTCTTAATAAACATGTCCAGGTAACACTTGAATTCTACATCATTCCTAGGTATAAGAATAGAGAGGGACTTTTCTTAATAAACATGTCCAGGTAACACTTGAATTCTACATCATTCCTAGGTATAAGAATAGAGAGGGACTTTTCTTAATAAACATGTCCAGGTAACACTTGAATTCTACATCATTCCTAGATATAAGAATAGAGAGGGACCTTTCTTAATAAACATGTCCAGGTAACACTTGAATTCTACATCATTCCTAGGTATAAGAATAGAGAGGAGTGTTTCTTAATAAACATGTCCAGGTAACACTTGAATTCTACATCATTCCTAGGAATAAGAATAGAGAGGTGTTTTTCTTAATAAACATGTCCAGGTAACATTTGAATTCTACATCACTCCTAGGTATAAGAATAGAGAGGGGATTTTCTTAATAAACATGTCCAGGTAACACTTGAATTCATCATCATTCCTACGTATAAGAATAGAGAGGGTTTTTTCTTAATAAACATGTCCAGGTAAAACTTGAATTCTACATCATTCCTAGGTATAAGAATAGAGAGGAACTTTTCTTAATAAACATGTCCAGGTAACACATGAATTCTACATCATTCCTAGGTATAAGAATAGAGAGAGGATTTTCTTAATAAACATGTCCAGGTAACACTTGAATTCTACATAATTCCTAGGTATAAGAATAGAGAGGGGCTTTTCTTAATAAACATGTCCAGGTAACACTTGAATTCTACATCATTCCTAGGTATAAGAATAGAGAGGAGTGTTTCTTAATAAACATGTCCAGGTAACACTTGAATTCTACATCATTCCTAGGTATAAGAATAGAGAGGACTGTTTCTTAATAAACATGTCCAGGTAACACTTGAATTCTACATCATTCCTAGGTATAAGAATAGAGAAGGGCTCTTCTTAATAAACATGTCCAGGTAACACTTGAATTCTACATCATTCCTAGGTATAAGAATAGAGAGGAGTGTTTCTTAATAAACATGTCCAGGTAACACTTGAATTCTACATCATTCCTAGGTATAAGAATAGAGAGGGGCTTTTCTTAATAAACATGTCCAGGTAACACTTGAATTCTACATCATTCCTAGGTATAAGAATAGAGAGAGGCTTTTCTTAATAAACATGTCCAGGTAACACTTGAATTCTACATCATTCCTAGGTATAAGAATAGAGAGGACCTTTCTTAATAAACATGTCCAGGTAACACTTGAATTCTACATCATTCCTAGGTATAAGAATAGAGAGGGGCTTTTCTTAATAAACATGTCCAGGTAACACTTGAATTCTACATCATTCCTAGGTATAAGAATAGAGAGGGACTTTTCTTAATAAACATGTCCAGGTAACACTTGAATTCTACATCATTCCTAGGTATAAGAATAGAGAGGAGTGTTTCTTAATAAACATGTCCAGGTAACACTTGAATTCTACATCATTCCTAGGTATAAGAATAGAGAGGGGCTTTTCTTAATAAACATGTCCAGGTAACACTTGAATTCTACATCATTCCTAGGTATAAGAATAGAGAGGACTGTTTCTTAATAAACATGTCCAGGTAACACTTGAATTCTACATCATTCCTAGGTATAAGAATAGAGAGGGACTTTTCTTAATAAACATGTCCAGGTAACACTTGAATTCTACATCACTCCTAGGTATAAGAATAGAGAGGGTCCTTTCTTAATAAACATGTCCAGGTAACACTTGAATTCTACATCATTCCTAGGTGTAAGAATAGAGAGGGCTTTTCTTAATAAACATGTCCAGGTAACACTTGAATTCTACATCATTCCTAAAAAGG